>NC_040085.1:86596080-86899111 GCF_003369695.1 Bos indicus x Bos taurus | reverse complement strand
AGCTTCAGCATCAGTCCTTCCAATGAATATTCAGGACAGATTTCCTTTAGGGTTGACTGATTTGATCTCCTTGCAGTCCTAGGGACTCTCAAGAGTCTTCTCCAACACCACAGTTCAAAAGCACCACAGTTCAATTCTTTGGCGCTCAGCTTTCTTTCTGGTGCAACTCTCACATCCATATATGACTACTGGAAAAACCATAGCTTTGTCTATAGGGACTGTTGTCAGGAAAGTAATGTCTGTTTTCAAATATGCTGGCAGGGTTGGTCATAGCTTTTTATCCATGGAGCAAATGTCTCTTAATTTCATGGCTGCAGTCACCATCTGCAGTGATTTTGAAGCCCAAGAAAATAAAGTCTGTCACTGTTTCTGTTGTTTCTCCATCTACTTGCCATAAAGTGAAGGGACCAGATGCCATGATCTTAGTTTTCTGAATGCTGATTTTTAGCCAACTTGTTCACTCCCCTCTTTCACTTTCATCAAGAGGCTCTTTGGTTCTTCTTCACTTTCTGCCATAAGGGTGGTGTCATCTGCATATCTAAGGTTATTGATAGTTCTCTTGGCAAATTTATTCCAGCTTGTGCTTCATCCAGTCTGGCATTTCGCATGACGTACTCTGCATGGAAGTTGAATAGACAGGGCAACAATATACAAACTTGATGTACTCCTTTACTAATTTGGAACCAGTCTGTTGTTCCATGTCCAGTTCTAACTGTTGCTTCTTGATGTGCATACAGATTTCTCAGGAGGAAGGTAAAGTGGTCTGGTATTCATATCTCTTTAAGAACTTTCCACAGTTTTTTTTTTTTTGATACCCACAGTCAAAGGATTTGCCATAATCAATGAAGCAGAAGTATATGTTTTTCTGGAACTCTCTTGCTTTTTTGATGATCCAACAGATGTTGGCAATTTGATCTCTGGTTCCTCTGTCTTTTCTAAAAACAGCTTGAACATCTGGAAGTTCTTCATTCACGCACTGTTGAAGCCTAGCTTGGAGAATTTGAGCATTACTTTGCTAGCATGAACCATGAACTTCCAGATGTTCAAGCTGGATTTAGAAAAGGCAGAGGAACCAGAGATCAAATTGCAAACATCCCTTGGATCGTCAAAAAAGCGAGAGTTCCAGAAAAACTTCTACTTCTGTTTTATTGACTATGCCAAAGGCTTTGACTGTGTGGATCACAACAACCTGTGGAAAATTCTTCAAGAGATGGGAATACCAGACCAACTGACCTGCCTCCTGAGAAATCTGTATGTAAGTCAACAAGCAACAGTTAGAACTGGACATGGGGCAAGAGACTGTTTCCAAATAGGGAAAGGAGTACATCAAGGCTGTATATTGTCACCTTGCTTATTTAACTTATATGCAGAGTATGCCATGAGAAATGCTGGGCTGGATGAAGTATAAGCTGGAATCAAGATTTCCAGGAGAAATACCAATAATCTCAGATAAGCAGATGACACCACCCTTATGGCAGAAAGTGAAGAAGCACTAAAGGGCTTCTTGATGAAAGTGAAAGAGGAGAGTGAAAAAGTTGGCTTAAAACTCAACATTCAGAAAACTAAGATCATCTCATCCAGTCCCATCACTTCATGGCAAATAGATGAGGAAACAGTGGAAATAGTGACAGACTATTTTGGGGGGCCGCAAAATCACTGCAGATGGTGACTACAGCCATGAAATTAAAAGATGCTTACTCCTTGGAAGAAAAGCTATAACAAACCCAGCCAGCATATTTGAAAACAGAGACATTACTTTGCCAACAACAGTCCGTATAGTCAAAGCTATGGTTTTTCCAATAGTCCTGTATGGATGTGAGAGTTGGACTATAAAGAAAGCTGAGTGCAGAAGAATTGATGCTTTTGAACTGTGGTGTTGGAGAAGACTCTTGAGAGTCCCTTGGACTGCGAGGAGATCCAACCAGTCCTGAATATTCATTGGAAGGACTGATGCTAAAGCTGAAACTCCAATACTTTGGACACCTGATGTGAAGAACTGACTCATTGGAAAAGACCCTGATGCTGGGAAAGATTGAATGCAGGAGAAGAAGTGGATCACAGAGGATGAGATGGTTGGATGGATCACGGACTCAATGGACATGAGTTTGAGTAAACTCCAGGAGCTGGCGATGGACAGGGAGGCCTGGCATGTTGCAGTCCATGGGGGTCGCGGAGTTGGACATGACTGAGTGACCGAACTGAACTGAATGTACCAGGTGTGAGATGAGTGCAATTGTGCAGCATTTTTACATTCTTTGGCATTGCCTTTCTTTGGGATTGGGAGGAAAACTGACCTTTTCCAGTTCTGTGACCACTGTTGAGTTTTCCATATTTGGCGGCATATTGAGTGCAGCACTTTCACAGCATCATCTTTTAGGATTTGAAATAGTTCAGCTAGAATTCCATCACCTCCCTTAGCTTTGTTCATAGTGATGCCTCCTAAGGCCCACTTGACTTCGCACTCCAGCATATCTGACTCTAGGTGAGTGATCAAACTATTGTGGTTATGTGGGTCATTTAGACTTTTTTTGTATAGTTCTGTGTATTCTTGCCACCTCTTCTTAATCTCTTCTGCTTCTGTTAGGTCCAAACCATTTCTGTCCTTTATTGTGCTCATCTTCGCATGAAATGTTCTCGTGGTACCTCTAATTTTCTTAAAGTGATCCCTAGTCTTTCCTATTGTATTGTTTTCCTCTATTTCTTTGCACTGATCACTGAGGAAGGCTTTCTTTTTTCTCCTTGCTATTCTTGGTATTCTGGTATTCTTGGTATTCTCTTGCTATTCTGTATTCAGATGGGTATATCTTTCCTTTTCTCCCTTGCCTTTCATTTCTCTTCTTTACTCAGCTATTTGTAAGGCCTCCTCAGACAACCATTTTGCTTTTTGTATTTCATTTTTGGGGGGATGGTCTTGATCACTCCCTCCTGTACAATGTCATGAACCTCTGTCCATAGTTCTTCAGGCACTCTGTCTATCAGATCTAGTCCCTTAAATCTATTTCTCACTTCCATTGTATAATCATTAGGGATTTGATTTAGGTCATACCTGAATGGTCTAGTGGTTTTCCCTACTTTCTTCAATTTAAGTCTAAATTTGGCAATAAGGAGTTCATGATCTGAGCCACAGTCAGCTCCTGGTCTTTTTTTTTTTTTTTTTGCTCTCTGTAGAGAGCTTCTCCATCTTCAACTGCAAAAATATAATCAGTCTGATTTGGTATTGACCATCTGATGATGTCCATGTGTAGACTCATCTCCTGTATTGTTGAAAGAGTGTGTTTGCTATGACCAGTGCATTCTCTTGGCAAAATTCTGTTAGCCTTTGCCCTGCTTCATTTTGTATTCCAAGGTCAAACTTGCCTGTTACTTCAGGTATCTCTTGATTTCTTACTTTTGCATTCCAGTTCCCTATGATGAAAAAGACATTTTTTTTTTTTTTTTGGTGTTAGTTCTAGGTCTTGTAGGTCTTCTTAGAACCATTCAACTTCAGGTTTTTAAGCATTCATGGTTGGGGCATAGACTTGGATTACTGTGATATTGAATGGCTTGCCTTGGAAACAGACAAAGATCATTCTGTTTTCTTGAGATTGTACCCAAGTACTGCATTTTGGACTCTTTTACTGCCTATGAAGGCTACTCCATTTCTTCCAAGGGATTCTTGTCTTAGAAGAGTCAAATTATCTGAGATCAAAATGAAGGTTTTTATGGTATGAATATGCTTTCTATAGCATACTGCTACTGCTAAGTCACTTCAGTCATGTCCGACTCTGTGCGACCCCATAGACAGCAGCCCACCAGGCTCCCCCATCCCTGGGATTCTCCAGGCAAGAACACTGGAGTGGGTTGCCATTTCCTTCTCCAATGCATGAAAGTGAAAAGTGAAAGTGAAGTCGCTCAGTTGTGTCCAACTCTTTGCAACCCCATGGACTGTAGGCTACCAGCCTCCTCTGCCCATAGGATTTTCCAGGCAAGAGTACTGGAGTGGGGTGCCATTGCCTTCTCCATTCTATAACATGATGAGGTATAAATTTAAAAACATTTGCATACTACCCTTAGAATTTCCAGACTACAATCACATACATCTTATATCTTTGTCAGAGTTATTCTCAGTATTTTAAAAGACAGAAAGAAGGAAACTCGGAGAAACTAAAGGATTTGCCTGATATCACACAACTAGTAATTGGTAAGTTAAAAATTTCCCACATGAATTCTGACTCCAAATCCAGCTCTCTTTCCGTTGCCTCTACAACAACAAAAAAAATCACGTTATTATGCTCTTTAACCTATTTTCTTGTTGTTCAGCTGCTAAGCCATGTCCGAATCTTGAGGACACAATGGACTGCAGCACGCCAGGCTCCTCACCCTTCACTTATCTCCCGGATTTTGCTCAGATTCATGTCCATTTCATACAACCTATGGAAGCATATACATGTACATATATACAGACATGTATAAAATTCTATTCAATCTTTGTACCAATCCTGAGAAAGAATTGCTGTTATTTACCCAAGAGTTCCACAGATCTTATACTCTCAGGGGTTTCTAGACTTGGCCAACATCAATCAGCACCAACTGGACTCAAACCCCAAATTCCTAAAACCCAATTCTGAGCTTTCCCCTAAGCTATTCCTAGTGTGCAATCTGTTACACTCAAAGGTAAACTGCTAGTCCCTCTGTCTGACCACTATCACTATCAGGGTGACACTAAGAACTGAAATGCCAAGCTCTTCTAACTCAATAATTTTATATTCATTATAATGAAAAAAGTCACAAGATTTGAAGCCATATCCATCCTTTACAACGCAGTGGGGTAGAACTTGCTTTGAGCAGAGTTTAAGAAAAAGTGAACAAAGCAGAGATCCCAAGAGCACTAGGAACAGAAGCCTCACATCAGTGAGACAAGAGCTGGCAGGTAGCAGCTTTGATAACCAGCCTTGCCCCCTCACAGTTCTGCCCAGGAAGGGACTCAGAAAGGAAGAAGATATCTCACTGTGCCTGTTCCTCTGCTTCTTTTCTGTAAAATGAGAAAATGAAAAATATGTGTCTCCAATGTGTTAATCTGTCAAGAGCTGAAATTCCTTTCTAATGTGTTACTTTTCTTAAAATAATTATCTGGGGTGGGGGAAGAGTCACTGGAAACTTTTTCAGCATTTTAACAGCATGCCCCCAAAACATATGCTTTGTGCAGGCCTTCACTCCATCCACCCTAGCTTATCAGAGCTGCAAGTCGTGTTTCCAAGCAGATTGTCCTGATGGGTCATCATAGATGGTGCTGGGCTATGAATGTGGATTAAGTGGAAATGCAAGGCGTATCTGTCAGCCCCAACAAAGACAAATATCCCAGCAATGCTGCCATATTTCACAGTGCATAGTGTTGACTATAGATCTGCTGACATGATAAATATTATGGCCAAACGTGGTGGCATTTTGCAACCTTGGGTATCCTAAGGATGCTTGGCCCTTCTCTCATAAGGTCAATTGTGATAAATGGCCCTGTTGAACTCCTTGTGAAATATGATATTTCAGGTTAGCCAAATTCTCTTTGATGTGCATGCCCCAGTTAGCCTCAAGACATCTACCAGAGGAGCTTTTTCAGGTTGGAGGGATGAAATGGTACCAGATATGTCCTTCCTATCTTTCTTATTATTTTGTCGGCAATGAAAGGGATGGTTGTAGAATCTCTTTCCTGAGAACATTGTGGACAGATTCCCTTCTGGAGTGTCTGGTGGAGGATGCTACCTGAGAGAAAAGAGAAATAAGACCACCTCTTCAATCCTCTGCATCTCTCATTAACTGCCCTGGCATGGAGCAACCACTCATTTTTTCTTTGGGATTGTCTTTTCTCATACATAGAAACCTGAGTAGCCAGTGAACTGACATTGTGTATTCCTCAAGGGAAACTGTCACTTATCCATTCATTTATAGAATAACTTAATTGACTTGCATAAAGAAAGAAAACTTGAAAACTTTGTGGGCTACTCCATTTTCCCAGCTTTTCAAGACCAGTTTGTGAATGGCAGCAATAATAAAAGTATATGGTACCTGCAGGCTAATGTCATCATAACTGTCCCCAATTAATTCAGCCTTGCACACAAGAGCACAAACTGTCACAGTTCAGATTCTGTCACAAAATAATTGTGACCCCGGGCAAAGCACTGAAATTCTCAGGACCTTGGGTTTCTCATCGGCAAAGTGAGGCTTATTATACTATATGATCCCTAAATGTCCTTCCACGACAAAACTTCTAAGGTAAGATAACAAAGTACTAAGTAGATAGACTCTGGAACCAGACTGTCTTGAGTTCAGAATCTGGTTCCTCCATGAAACAGCTGAGTGATCTTGAGCAAAGCATTTAAACTCTCTCAGCTTCATTTTTCTCAACTGTAAAATGGGGGTGATATTATTACCTACCTCACAGAACTGCAATGAGGATGAAATCATTGAACACATGTAAAGTGCTTCTAATCATGGATGGAAGATAAGTTTTCAATTCAAGTTAGCTATTATTATACTAAGATACCATGTTGGTGACGCACAAAAACTGGGGACCAGTCCAGTACATTTTTCAGTGACTCTTTTTCTCCTTTTTACTATGTAAGATAATTGACATTTTTTACTACCTTGCTTCTCCTATAATTGAATTCCTACATGTGAGCAACTTACTTCCCATAAACAACAGGGACAGACTGTGCAGTAGTAGTCACTCTATTTCCATTATCAGTTTATCTCACTGCCATATTGACAACATCTTACTCTCCTCTCTCCCATTCATAAGCCCCACCACCATCTCCTTTCCCAGTGAACATACACAAACACATGCACATACTCAAATCTTAATCACTACACTCATTTATTTCTACACAATATCCTTTCTTTGAAGTGAAGTGAAACATTAGTCTCTCAGTCATGTCCAACACTTTGCAACCCCATGGACTATAGCCCATCAGGCTCCTCTGTCAATGAAATTCTCCAGGCAAGAATACAAGAGTGGGTTGCCATTTCCTTCTCTAGGGTATCTTCACAACCCAGGAATTGAACCTTGGTCTCTGGCATTGCAAGCAGATTTTTTTCTATCTGAGCCACCAGGTACTTGTCCATTCCTATTACAACTATATATGGAATGCATTCAATAAAGTTTCATTGATAATGATAATGATAATGTGACTAAATATGAAAATAAGGGTCTTAGATTAATGAATTGTGTTTATTTTTTCCAAAGTACATATGTATGTCATACTTGCTTTAATCATTCACACAGCAAATATTTTTGAGAGCCTGTGGAAAGAAACTAAACAGCCTCTTGATGAAGTTGAAAGAGGAGAGTGAAAAAGCTGGCATAAAACTCAACATTCAAAAAATAAAGATCATGGCATCCAGTCCCATCACTTCATGGCAAATAGATGGGAAACAAAGGAAACAGTGACAGACTATATTTTCGTGGGCTTCCAAGTCACTGTGGATGATGATTGCAGCCATGTAATGAAAAGACGTTTGCTCCTTGGATGAAAAGCTATGACAAACATAGACAGCATATTAAAAATCAGAGACATTACTTTGTGGACAAAGATCCCTATAGTCAAAGCTATGGTTTTTCCAATAGTTTGTATGGATGTGAGAATGGAACCATAAAGAAGGCTGAGTGCCAAAGAATTGATTCTTTTGAACTGTGGTGTTAGAGAAGACTCTTGAGAGTCCCTTAGACAGCAAGGAGATCAAACCAGTCAATCCTAAATGAGATCAGTCCTGAATATTCATTGGAAGGACTGATACTGAAGCTTCAATACTTTGGCCACCTGATGCGAAGAACTGACACATTAGAAAAGACATGATGCTGGGAAAGACTGAAGACAGGAGAAGGGGACGACAGAGGATGAGATGGTTGGATGGCATCACTGACTCAATGGACATGAGTTTGAGCAAGCTCCGGGAGATGGTGAAGGACAGGAAGACTGGTGTGCTGCAGTTCATGGGGTTGCAAAGAGTTGGACACGACTGAGCAACTGAATGACAAAACCATATATCTAGTACAGCAAAGTCCCTGTTGGGCCTAAAACAATGATATAACATATCAAATCTTATCAAAATTTAAATTCAGACAAATTTACAAGTATTATCCTGTGATAAGTCATAGAATGTTCATTTTAAAAGCAATTACTTGTAGAAAATAATTCATTGAGTTACTATGTTCCCTTTTGAGAATTTTGCCTTAGCCTATAGATACATTGTTCTAGCTGTACCTGTATCTGAATACTAAGGAGTTTGATTAGATGGCTTCAAAGGTCAGTTTCTGCTCTTAATATTCTATATAACAAAGGCAAAAACATCTCCCTGTTACTAGGGCTCAAGAAAGAACAGCCTGGAAATTTAATGCATTCTAAAATATTGACTAGAAAGATATGCACAAAATTAATTATTTCCAGGAGTCAGCTTGAGAATGAATTGTATTATTACATTAAAGTGATGTTCGCTGTCTCTCTTCTTTCTTTCTCTTCACTATTATTATATAGGCTGCCAAAATGAGTAAAATGTGATCAGCTTTCCTGGAACACCACATCTGAACAAGTTCTGAGGGGATACTCCTGGCTCCTAATTGATGGATCAGTTGAGCAACAAATAAAATATATGGAAAACCATTGACTTCAGTGTCCAAAGAATCTATTTTAAATTCTATTTTTTTCCTTTGACTTTGTTTCCAGCCATGGACAATTCGCACGTCCTCTCTAAGGTTCATGCTCACCATCTATTAATATAAAACACAGGCCTTCACAATTGGCAGGAACAGCCCTAGGTTGGCTGTCCATATCCATTCATTCAAGATAGATATTGCTACGCCTTATTTTCCAGGAGAGAAATCAGGGGCTCAATGAGGTTGAAAAAGATCTTAGAGGTGAAAGTGTGTTATAAATACCAAAATCCTATACGCATTTTGTTGTAGTGGTTACTACTGTTAGATCACCCCATTCAAATATTAGGCTGTTATACTTGGTTGACTGGCAGAATTTAGACAAACAACTTTGATAATGAGTAAATGGTTTTGCTCTTCTTGATTGGAAATGGAGGGCAAAAAAATCAAGGGAAGAGATTGTTCTTCCCACTAAACTAAGCAGTATGAGGAAAGGTTAATGTCTATCAAATTCACCAGGGGGTATTTCTAGTAGGTAGGACAGTGGCTGGCATACAGCAGGAATTAAGTTGCATAAAATCCTTCTAAAGAGGGGTATGAGTCCAACTATTCACTTAGAAAAAAATGGCTGATCACATTATTGTAAGATTAACAAAAAAGTCCATACAGTTTGCCAAGCCAGAGCTGCGGGGTGTGTAACTCAAATCCAGGTAGTCCCTTGACTGTGGCTCGGATCCACCTCAGAGTTGTCTGCTCTGCCGTAAGTATTGACTCTGGCTCCTCTGGCTGGCTGAGGTTCCGAGGATAGCAATAATTGTAGGCATACCCTTCCGCCTCTTTGGCCCCAATCCAGGTAGGAATGAGAGAACATGGAAACATGAGGACTCAGGCTCCACACTTTACAAAAAAAAAAAAAAGGCCCTCCTGTTTCTTCACCTGAATTCATCTTCTTCCTACCATAGTTCCCTCACCTCATCCCCCTTAGATAATGCAAACTTTAATTAGGGTTTGGGCAAAGAACAAACATAAATTACCAATCACTAATCACAGTGTTTTACTATTTTACTTTTGGTAAACTGAATGAATATATAGTCAGAAGGATGACTCGGAAAACGCAGGAATAGTTATAGCATATTTAATGGAATAAATGGAGCTAATATGTATGGGGCAAAGGATTTTCCTTACAAGATGTGATTTTTTTTCCCAAAGTGAGAGAAGTAAGAAAGAGGTCAAAGGAGAGTTTTAAGGAAAAAGAGAAACAGAAAGACATTCATACTAGTGGCTGACCCAGCTGTGTTGTTAAAGATAGACCATATTTTGAGAAGTAAACAGATTCACAGACCAAAACAAATGAAAAAAAAAAAAAAAAAGCAAAACCCAAAGAGCAATTTTTAAGTGTTCAACGTCCACTAGGAAGTCAATTATTTTTCTGTGAATAATAATCCTTCACACTACTTTTATGACGTGCCTAAGATAGAATCTATTTTGGGTCCATTAATTGAATCAACCTGCTCTTCATAATAAGCATGAGATTTACACAGTGTTTCATATTCCAAATTTGAAAAACCCTTCCCAAACCTGCCCCATCAAATTTCAACTGGTTACCATCTTCTCAAATTTATGAGCTGTGAGCTTCCATGACCACTAGCAGCTGTCTTAACTCTCTTTGGTTCCACAGCAATGGTGGCTGAGAAGAAATTCAAAGTGTTGGTTCTGAAAAACTATAGTGGCCTCTTGAGACTAGAGCAAGAAAAGAGAAAAGGTTTCTGTTTCCTTCAGACTTGATTTTAACAGGATTCCAGACTGACAGAAGTTTCCAATCAAATGGGACCACTTTAAATACCAGGACATGGTGATTTTTTTCTTATTATTTGATTTTAATATTTAATTTTTTATCCAGAAACCATAAGGTATCATTCAATAAATAGTTAATAGAATGCTATAATAGAGAAGGTCCTGTGCTAAATCCTGCTGAAGACATAGTGGAAAAAAATACAGCTTGCTTAACTGGATTGGAAGCCAGCTGATTTTTTTCCACTATGTCTATATATATATACACACACATAGTAACACATAAACTCAATAGGGTAATGGCAATATGTAAAAAGAAAGGCCATTAAAAAAGAGTGGAAATACCCAAGAAGAATTCAAAGACATGAGCTCTGAGTTATTTCTCTGCCCCACAAAAGTGAAGATTTCAACTGATGGCGAGAAGACTGTTGGCAGATATGAGATAAACATAACTACCTGGGAAAATATTAAGAGATTATGTTTCAATGGTACTTAAGTGCCAAATTTTTAAAGTCCTTAGAAATCAGGTTCAAGAATTTGGCCTCCATGCTATAGGTAAGGAAAAGCCATTTGAGGATTCTAAACAACAGAGTAACATCACGGAAGTGATACTCAGAAGGGTCCAGGTAGCGACAACACTTCAAAAGATTAGTTCCGAAGAGAGTAGCTTGTAGGCAGGGAGACTAATGGAATGAAACTTGATGGGAAGGCACAGCGAGTGAGAACACCTTATGATATGCAGCCCATCTGGGTTCAAGTCCCATTCACTAGCTATATGGCCTCAAGTGGTTTATTCAGCGTCTCTTTGGCTTTATAGTGCTTCCATCTGTAAAACACTAGTAAGAAAAAAAGAAAACTTTATAACGGTATTTGGTTAGGACTAAATCAGAGCATATCATGTAAACTGCCTTGCAAGGAATTCTCCCAGTCTTTGTTTATTGCAGAATGTTTTCATCCTTCACTTTTGAAGGATAATTTTTCTGATTATACAAGTCATGATTGACAGGTTTTTTCCCTGCTTTGGCACATTGAACACATTATTCTACTGCTTCCTGGCTCCACTGATGAGTTATAACCCATTTCTCATACTCTTTATCCCTTGTACATGTTGAGTCATTTTTCTCTGGCTGCATTCAAAGCTTTTTTCTTGTCTTTAGCTTTTCAACAGTTTGACTGTCATGCATCTAGGTGCAGACTTTTTTTGCTTATCCTTCTTGCAGAGCTTTGAGCTCATTCTACTATTTTGGAAATGGTTGGGCCTCTATCTCTTAAATAGTGTTTAAGTTGATCCAAATTTATAAAATTTCTTTAATTTTTAATTATAGATTATTTAGCTTAGAACTATTTCCTCACTTTGGTTGTTATATTTTTCTTTGATATTTTGCCTCACTAGCCACCTTACAAGTTACCTCACGACTACCATACCACTTCCTCTCAAAACTCAGACATAATGCATATGGTACTAAAATTAATGGTGAAAGAAATAATGTGTAAATTACTTGACTGCCTTTAATAAGAGTTAGTGTTTATTGATTATTCCCTACTAATCTCTAATCACCTTGCTAAGTACTTTGCCATATAGTCTCATGTTGTTGATAAAATAAAATTCATATTTTATGCCAAGACAAGAAATATTTAAAGTTTTTCAATGCCTGTTTGGGCCTCTTCCCTCCCCTTTATTGTGCCTCTACATTAACAAGATAACCTTAAGAAAAAACATTTGTTCTTGTAAGGGGTCAGAAGGACCCACTACTCATTTTGTCTATGCCAATCTGAATTGTGCAAACTGCCAAAACATCATTTGTTGTATAATCCTTTGTCTCAAAAACATATATAACTGTCCTTTGACCTCTACTGGGAAGAACAGTCCTTGGAGTTTTCTGAAAGACTGTCTCCCAGGTTATAAACCTAAGGTTGGCATGAATAAAAATTTCCCATTTCTTTCGCAGATTATCTCTTGACTTTTCATCAACATACCCTTCATCACAAGCCTATGAACTATATATTAATATTATTCCATTCTACAGCTGAAGAAATTAAGACTCAGTAGTATGAAATACCACTCAGTGGTATTAAATAATTTATACTAAGTTGCACAGCTAGCAAAAAGTAAATTAAGACCAGATTCAACCCAAGAGTCTGGCACTGTGTGTTATGATCTCAACTGAAACTTGTATATTGAATTTTGTATTCTTTTCCAAAGGCAGAAATTTAAGTCTCCAGCCTGTATTACAACTTAATACAATGGCAATATGGCTTACATTTCTATTGGAGCCCCTGGTTTTACCCTTATACAAGAGATAATGGGCTTCCTTGGTGGCTCAGTCGGTAAAGAATCCGCCTGCAATGCAGGAGACCTGGGTTTGATCCCTGGGTTGGGAAGATAAACTAGAGGGGATGGCAAGCCACTCAGTATTCTTACCTGGAGAATCCCTATGGACAGAGGCGCCTGGTGGATGGCAGTCCATGGGGTTGGAGAGAGTCAGACACAACTGAGTGACCAAGCACACAGCACCTCAGTGGGTTTTATAGGAATAAAATTACATAATAGACATACAATGTTGGGACAATGTCTAACACAAATTCAGCTCTCAGCAATTTGGAAACTACATTTGCCTTACATCTCTTATACTATACTTACTAACTACATCATAGTTTCCTGTGTGTCCGTCTCTCCTTTAGACTGTGCTGCGCTCAGTCATTTTCAGTCGTGTCTGACTCTTTGTGATCCCGTGGACCATAGCCTGCCAGGCTCCTCTGTCCATGGGACTCTCCAGGCAAGAATACTGGACTGGGTTGCTATGCCCTCCTCCAGGGCAGCTTCCCAACTCAAGGATTGAACCCATGTCTCTTGTATCTCCTGCATTGCAGGCAAATTCTTTACTGCTGAGCCACCAGGGGAAGCCGAAAACATCCTTTAGATTATTACCACCAAAAGGCAGGAACAATATCGTTTCATCTTTGTGGCTCTAAGGCCAACAGTCTGAAACATACATGTCCTTTTCAATGAGCAAGCTAACACTTTACCTCAGGTGAGGCTTCAGACTAGAAAAGGATTGCAGGTGTTCTCTGTTAATTCTCAGAATGTGTAAATTCACTGCGTTCACAGTAGTCAACAGCAGATGGCAAAGACATCAAGAACTTCTTCCAAAACAGAGAGAAAGCAGTGTTTGTGGCTCTAGCTGATTACACATCTTCAACAAATCTACTTTATGTCATTCCACAGACACTAATGAGAAATAATAAGGACAAAAGACCCAGAAATCCTCTTCAATTCAGAATAATCCACACTAATCTTACTAGGTTTCCCTGGGTGGCTCAAGATGGTAAAGAATCTGCCTGCAATGCAGGAGACCTGGGTCTGATCCGTGGGTCAGGAAGATCCCCTGGAGAAGGGAAGGGCAACCCACTCCGGTATTCTTGCCTGGAGAATTCCATGGACAGAAGAGCTTGGCGGGCGACAGTCCACGGGGTCCCAAAGAGTCGGACACAACTGAGTGACTAACACAGTCTTACTGAGGGTCAAAATAGAAGTACATTTGGATAGTTGCTTTTACTTGTAGGTGTTTTTCCTCTCCTTTCTCCCTTTAATTCACCATTTGGTCATACTGCCCATCCTACCTTCCTTCTCTCTCTCATCCTCACAGGGTCGGGCCACATATACACTGAAGACAATATCTGAATTACATGCCGTATTAACCTCTTTTTTTGTTTTGTTTTAATACTTTTTACTGGAGTATAGTTGCCTTACAATGTTGTGCTAGTTTCTGCTGTACAGCAAAGTGAATAAACCATGTGTGTGTGTATATATATATATATATATTCCCTCTTTTTTGGATTTCAGTCCCATTGAAGTCACCACAGGACATTGAGTAGAGCTCTCTGTGCTTGTATGGCAGGTTCTCATTAGTTACCTCTTTTACACATAGGTACATATGTCAACCCCAATCTCCCAGTTCATTCTACCGCTCCTTCTCCCGATGGTACCCATACATTCATTCTCTACATCTGTGTCTCTATTTCTGCTTTGCAGATAAATTCATCAATATTATTTTTCTATATTCCACATACAAGCAATATTATACAATATTTGTTTTTCTCTCTCTGACTCACTTCACTCTGCATGAGAGTCTCTAGGTCCATCCACACCTCTGCAAAATGCATAATTTCATCCCTTTTTATGGCTGAGTAATATTCCATTGTATATATGTACCACTTCTTTATCCATTCTTCTGTTGATGGACAGTTAGGTTGCCTCCATGTCCCGGCTATTGTAAATAGTGCTGTAGTGAACATTGGGGTACATGTATTCATATTAACCTCTTGAGAGGGCCTTATATTTGAACATTTTTTTGAGAGGGAAAAAAAACATAAAATGTAAGAGTAGAGCACCATACCGTGTATCAAAAGAGAGGGGTGGGGCCTATCGGTAGGTATCCTCAGGGATTCAGTACAGCAAACATGGAGTGATACCACTTGCGTTTGAAGTTCAGATTCATTATCTGCTGCCTGTGCCTCTTTTTCACAATGTAAGCCGCTTTCTTGAGCATCTGAGCCCTCATCAATAGTGAGGAGGTAATATTGTTTTCTTGCTGGCTTTTTTTCAGAAGTAAATAAATTAGGTAAAACACTTTCACGATGTCTAGCATGAAAATGGGCTATTATTAACATTATTATTCTATATATGTCAGGTCTCCTGGCAGCATTTACAGAGATAAAACTAGATACTTTCATCTCAACACATAAACAGCTCAAGAGAAACATAGATGAGAGAACAAAAAGGAAGGAGGCGATGCTATTGACATTCTCATTTTACAGATGTGGAAACTGAGGCGTAGAAAAGTTAGCAGCTGGCAGTGAGTTAATGCCCTTAAAATTAACTCAGCAAAATTCTGCTTCCTAAATATCTAATTTGTTCTAGCTATCAAATTTACTGGCTTAATGAAAATGATTTTAATAGCCTAAATAGATGAGGAAACTGAAAATCAAGGAGGAACACTTTAAATGCTTAAAAGGAAGGCTGAATTTTGACTTCTGTTAAAAAAGAAATTAGCAAAACAGAAATGTCAGCAAGCATTATGGAAATTTCTCAGTTTCTACTGATCTCTAAACTCATTTTAATATTATTTGTTTTGTCAGATTTTAGCAATTTTAGGACTTTTTAGTCTATTTCTAAAATTCTTCCTTCACACTTTCTGACTTATGGTCAAGGTATTAGTGGGACTAATCATAGTATGATCTACCACAGCAAAATATCCTGAACAGTCCCACATTCTTTACACACCTTCAATTTTGTAATTCTTTGTGTCCAGTATTTCAATAAACATGTAACACATTGGCCTATCTCAATTGTTTCTTACCAGCTAACAGAGTTTCTGCATTTCTTATGTGATGAGAATTTTTTAGGTTATATTTATTTCTTCAAGATGATCACAGATTTAAGTTCTCAATTTAATTTAAATACTTAATATAATTAAATCTACTTTAAATAACTGAAAATTGGATTTAATCTAAAGATTTAATTCCTCTTAAAGTTGAAATCCAATTTAATTTGAAATTAAAATTTAATTTAATATAACAGTGATTATTTCACATGCTTTTGAATTTATATTTAAAATGGCTGCAGATGCACAAACTGAAAGCTGATACCATTTGAGGTGTTAACAACAGAAAATTAAAAATACTTAAAGTTAAAAAAAGTTAAAAATGACAGTCCAAAGCACTGAAATTCAAATCCAAAAGGACCAGAAACAATCTTAAATGCATGCACTTTACTGATCGTCCAAATGTTAAGACTCCAGGCCTCCACTGCAGGGAGGGGCACAGGTTCAGTACTGAGCTGGGCAACTAAAATCTTATGTGCCAGGGGGCACATGTATACCTGTGATGGATTCATTTTGATATTTGGCAAAACTAATACAATTATGTAAAGTTTAAAAATAAAATAAAATTATATAAAAAAAAAAAAGATCTTATGTGCCATGCAGTGTGGACAAAAATTTTTTAAAATAAGAAAAGGGAAAATGTTGATTGGAAAACAGCATTTCTTATAGAAAATTTTATCATTTTTAAAATGCTTTGCTCAGTTAGCATGTCAACTTTTGTATAATTCATATTCTTGTTAAACTTTGAAAATTTATGTAAGTTTAGCAAAAGCTGGTAATTTGCTTAACAGATCATCTGGAGAACTGACCTGCCTCCTAGATAACTTTCCCAATGGTACAGACATACTAACAGCAGGTATTGGAGCCAAAATCTGCCTGGAAGTGAAAGTGAAAGTCACTTAGTCATGTCTGACTCTTATGAACTATACAGTCCAAGGACATCTTCGGGCCAGAATACTGGCGTGAGTAGCCTTTCCCTTCTCCAGGGGATCGTCCCAATTCAGGGATCAAACCCAGGTCTCCCACATTGCAGGCAGATTCTTTACCAGCTGAGCCACCAGGGAAGCCCATAAATCTGCTTAGGACACTGATACTGCTTCTCTCTGAACAACACTTCAAAGAACATAGGGGCACAAAAACTCAAAGGGAAAGTTTACGTTGCAAGTTTCAGTTGATCATAGATTACCATGTGCCAGGCCAAGGGACATTTTGGTTTTGACTATGTAATCAGAAAAATTAATATGTTATGGGTTATTCCCAGGCATTCCATGTGAAAAGATAAGCCTCCTTTCGTGTCCTCCACATTCTCAGCTAAATATTATCTCCCTAACATCCTTTTTTAGTCAAAGAAGAAGAGAACTCCATTTTCTGGTTCCCTGGTACTTTATCAGAAACTGTATTATTTACCTGTTCACACAGCCAAACTCTGAAATATGTCATAATATTTTTATTGTCATTTTTACTTCTTAAAGCAGATGGGAAAATTACCTTTTAGGAGAAAAACAAGATTATACATGAAGGAGAAAAAAAAAAAAAACACCCGTTTTCCTAGGTAGCCAAAGAAATAGAAAAACAAACACAGTTGAGTCTCCCAAAATTTAACAGCTTTGTCTCACTAGTTTGCATATATGATCCCCAGTTGGAAAACTCCTGTCATCGATGTTTGTGATGAAATGTTACTAAAATACATATTTATACTATCTCTTTTCAAGAGTTATAAAACCCCTACTTATTTACTGCAAAGAAATGCCATACTTTTCAATGATTTATTTCCTTACTGCAATAAAGGGCATTTCCAAAAAAGCCAAGAAAATTAGCACAGAATGATATGCCACATGCTGGGTGTAGGTGTTCAGTAAATGGTATTTTATGTGGATAAGGAGGAGGAGAAGGAGCAGGGGGAGTTTAATTCCAAGCACATTCGTTCTCTTAATTTATGCTGCAAGACAGAATTATTTAGTCACACCTCTGTATTTAATGCAAAATCAGTGATGAGGCAATCACTAAAATGTAAATCAGGCAGAACTGCTTTTTAACCATTTTCTTGGTGAGTAGAGGAGAAAGTACAATTTCACATTCCGAGATCGATGTGTTTTGGGAATTCAGAGGGTTGGGGACTCTTTGAACACCCCAGGGCATATCAATGTGTTATTTTAGTTACCAGTTGTCAAGTGCCTACTGTATGTTAGTAACATATTGATTTACTAGTATTTAATCTTCCAGGTAATAGTACCACCACTACATCATAGAGAAGGACCAAAATCAAATCGTGGTCTTTTCCATGTCGAACGGCTTTTAAGCAAAACAGGCAAAAATAATAGCTGCAATTCCAGAGTCTGAGTGGAAGTAGATGTTTCTTTATTCCAAGAGGCAGTGTTCCCTAGTGATTTAGAGAGAGTGAAATCTAGTGCCAGACTACCTGCATTTGAACCCTAGCTCTGATCTTTACAAGCTGTATGACCTCGGGGCAATTTACTTAATTTCTCTGTCCTTCAATTTCCTCATCTGTAAAGTGGTTATTTTGATGATTAAGTAATTTAATATATCTAAGGCATTCAGATCAGTCAGTGCCTGGCACCCAGTAAGCACTACATAATTGTCAGCTATTAATAATTCTTGAAAAGTGAAAAAAAAAATGTGAATGTGTTAGTTACTCAGTTGTGTCCAACTCTTTGCAACCTCATGGACTGTAGCCCGCCAGGCTCCTCTGTCCATGCAATTCCCCAGGCAAGAATACTGGAGTGGGTAACCATTCCCTTCTCCAGGGGATCTTCCTGACCCAGGGATCCAACCCGGTCTCCTACACTGCAGGAAGATTCTTTACTGCCTGAGCCACCAGCCCAGAATCTATTCTTTCAGAAAAAACAATCCACATTTTCCCTTGTTTCAGCACTACTTTTAGCCTACATGGTTTGAATGGTATAAACTCCATCCTGGTTTCTGACATAAATATATGCTCTAAGCCTGATAATCAGAACAATGAATCTCCATCGTCACTGGTCCAAGAATGAACTCAGGACACAAGCCGGTCCAATAAAAAATTTTGTAGAACTATTTAGAGAAAATAGTGGTTCTTGCAATTGGACTGAGAGAGCTGTCAAAATTTAAGTACAGAGTTTGCAGAAATCACCTTCTAGAAACAGAATGCTTAGGACTGGATCCCACATGAGACAAAGTATAAATAAATGATAGTGAAGGAGAGAAACAAATCTAAAGGCATCATCTGAGTCCCTCGATCCAGTTGGGATCAACAAAATCCACCCATGAACTTGAAAGGTAAATGAGCCAAGATTACTCTTTGCTCATGTCAGTTTGACTTGGGTTTCTGTAACCTGCAAGCAAAAGTATTTTTATTAATACCTCTATTGTTCTCTTTTTAAAAATTAAGTAATTATTCATTTTGAGCAACCATTCCTACCTTGCCCTCCTTGCTGTAACAAACCGGGCCAAATGAGCAGTGCTAAATTTGGTTACATGAAATATACCATTCCCAACCCCCACTTATTTCCACTATGCAGAAGAGGAAGCTGAGAACTTGAGAAATTAAGTAAATGTTCTGACTTTATATATTATTTATTTATATATTATTTCATTTTTTAAAAGGATCTAAGGTAGATTATCCAGATGCAAGTACAATTAAGAAAAATATTCTCTTGCTGTGCTGAATGGTGAAGTCTCCAGTCTTTCCTTTTAAGAAAAAAAGAAAAAGAATATCCTGAAAGTTTGGCCTAATGATCAAACTAGGTTATCATAAAATGTAAAGATTTTTTTTCTCCCTTTTCTATAAGCTACCTTGAAATTGAATCCCTCTCTTCCTAGATCATATCCAATAAAGAAGCAGGTCTTGGGGCAGAGAGACTCACAAGCCCAGGTGATAGACACGTGGCAACCTGACCTACCCATACAGACTCCCTGGCTCCACAGAAATGAGACCTTTGGAAGCACAATTTTAGATGCCAACTTAAAATTCCAAGGCTGTTCAAGCAAGGATTTATTTTCATTACTACTCACTCTTTCGTATTGCTAGATGTGAGAAAGATAAATTAAATGTGAACTCTGATTCCTGGCCAGACTGCAAATCTCACATGACATGAAATTTTTGGCGATTACACTATCTCCTCTACCAGTGAAACAATTTCTTACACAGTTCAGTGATAACATTCACGTCCACACTCTAAGAAAAGGATCTTTTTTCTCCCTTTGAAAACAGTACAGTGCACATTCTAAGCATCACCATGAAAATTATTCCCCATTACTTGAGTCTGCTGCAACCAATATTATTTAATTTCCTAATAATATCCTCTACCTGCAACTGACAAACCATATCAGTACCAGGGATCAAAATGTTGGAAAAGAAGCAAATAAACGAAGAGAGATAAAAAAGTTATTAATAGCCACAGAGTTAGACAGCCTTCTGAATAAAAAAGATGGAGTTGGCAGTTTCATAATTGCCTCTGATTGATTGATATGACAAATGTAACAATCGCAGATGATGTACAGCAGGGCTCCAAACAGCACAAAGTTAAACATACATCAAAACACAGGAGCAGACAGCCTATTTTATTCTTTTTTCATTTTAATCTTTGAGAGTTTATCTGATTTGTCTGATTCTTCTTCTCTAGGGACAAGAGCTTAGCTTGAGCTCTGGGAGTCATCCATCTAAGTTGCTAAGTCATGTCCAGCTCTTGGGACCCCACGACGGACTGTAGCCCTCCAGGTTCCTCTGCCCATGTGATTTTCCAGGCAAGAACACTGGAGTGGGTTGCCATTTCCTTCTCCAGGGAACCTTCCTGACCCAGGATCGAACCAGCACCACCTGTGTCTCTTGCGTTGCAAGCATAATGTTCTGACTTTATTTATTTACCTATTGGGCTCCCCTGATAGCTCAATTGGTAAAGAATCCATCTGCAGTGCAGGAGAACCCGGTTCAATTCCTGGTTCAGGAAGATCCACTGGAGAAGGGATAGGCTACCTACTCCAGCATTCTTGTGTTCCCCTTGTGGCTCAGCTGGTAAAGAATCCACCTGCAATGCAGGAGACCTAGGTTCCATCCCTGGGTTGGAAAGATCTCCTGGAGAAGGGAAAGACTACCCACTCCAGTATTCTGGCCTGGAGAATTCCATGGACTCTATAGTCCATGGGGTCGCAAACAGTCGGAGGCGACTAAGTAAATGTTCTGATTTTATTTATTTACATATTATTTCATTTTTTAAAAAGATATAATCCACCACCTGCATTGCAGATGGATTCTTTACCAACTGAGCCACCAGGAAAGCCTACAGGGCTGGAAAGAGGGTCTCTTGCCCAGAGGAGTGGGTGCTGTCATTGCTGAGAATCCCATGGAATCAACAGTCAAAAGATAAAGTTGACACAGCATAAGTTAATGGGCTGAGGAAAGGGGATCGAATAAACTGTTACTCAACAGGAAATCTGAAGCAGAAGTTGGGCTTGAAGAATAGAATCGAGGCGGGAAGGGACAAGAAGATGAAGTAAGGAAACTTTCAAAAAGCCAAACCAGGAGTCAGGAGGTAAACCAGGGCTTACCTCAGGAGGTTTTTTGTTTGTTTTTAATAAAAAGCAATACAACCCACAGAAAGTGCTGAACATACTACCTATTACATAGAAAGTGCTAGGTACTTTTTAAAAAAAAAAAAAAAAAAAAGAACATCTTCCTCTAGGTATCCTAAGGATCTACCTAAACTACATGTATTTATGTGGCACAATTTGATAAGTTTTAACATATGCTTATGTTAAAAAATTTTTGTATTTTTTGGGGGGTTGGGCCATGTAGCAGTAATGATCCCACACCAGGGATTGAACCCTTGCCCCCTATATTGGAAGCACAGTCTTATTGATTAGACTTCCAGGGAAGTCCTGTATACATTTATTGAACCATCCCCATAATTCAAAAACTGAACATACCCATCATCCACCAAACTTCACTCGCACCCCTTTCTCTACTTCTTTCCTTCTGCCCTTCCCACCATCATTCCACTACATTCCAAGACACAATTGACTTTTTTTCTTCTACTATAGATTAGTTTTTATTCTTTAAGATTATATATATATATTTAATAAATAAATATAAAATTATATAGATATTAAATAGTTACCTAATAAATTTTTATAAATAATGTGTATTTTAAAATACATAAATAAAATTGTGTAGTGTGTACACTTCTGTTTAAAGTGGAGAGAGTCTAGCTTCTTTCACAGAGCCTAACATTTCTGAGATTTATTGTGTCAGGAATTTCAACACCATCCTTAGGTTTGATGATTTCCTAGGCAAACTCACAGGACTCATCTTGCCATGCTGGTGGCTCTGACTTGTTGCAGGAAAAAGGATACAAAGCATAATCAGCAAAGGGAAAGGAACATGAGACAAGGTCCAGAGGAAACCAGACGCAAGCTTCCAAGAGTCCTCTCTCACTGAAGTCACACAGGACATCTTAATTCTCCCGATGGGAAATCAGGACAACCCGTGTGTAATGTTATCTACTAGGGAAGCTTATTAGATACTCAGTTCCTGAAGTATCTGGTCACGTGTGCAGCATCTGGCAGATATGAACCAAAATTCCAGACTCTCAGAAGGCAGGCAGGTATTCAGCATAAACTCCACTGTTTGTACACTTTAGGCGTACTGAGTCATTTTTGGACAGTTCTGGAAATGGTGGGAACTCTTTTGAAATCTAAGCTTAGAGTTACTAACCCAGAGCCAAACGCTTAAGCATATCTTTTTAAGGACAGCAGTCTCAAGCTTGCTAGTGTTAACTCTGTTCTGAACATTTACTCAGGTTGTTGCATCTGTAAGTAGTCCATTCATTTTCATTGCTGAATAGCATTTCATCTGCAGACGTAATATGTGGCTGGTGGTGGAAGTAAAGTCCAATGCTGTAAAGAACAATATTGCATAGGACCCTGGAATGTTAGGCCCATGAATCAAGGCAAACTGGAAGTGGTCAAACAGGAGATGGCAAGAGTGAACATCCACATTTTATGAATCAATAAACTAAAATGGACTGGAATGGGCAAATTTAATTTAGATGACCATATATCTACTACTGTGGGCAAGAATCCCTTAGAAGAAATGGAGTAGCCCTCATAGTCAGCAAAAGAGCCCAAAATGCAGTACTTGGATGCAATCTCAAAAACAACAGAATGGTCTCTGTTCATTTCCAAGGCAAACCATAAAATATAACACTATTCCAAGTCTATGTCCCAACCAGTAATGGTGAAGAAGCTGAAGTTGAATGGTTCTATGAAGGCCTACAAGACCTTCTAGAGCTAACACCAAAAAAATATGTCCTTTTCATCACGGGGGACTGGAATGCAAAAGTAGGAAATCAAGAGATACCTGCAGTAACAGGCAAATTTGGCCTTGGTGTACAGAATGAAACAGGGCAAAGGCTAACAGAGCCTTACCAAAAGAACACACTGGTCATAGCAAACACCCTCTTCCAACAACACAAGAGAAGACTCTACACATGGACATCATCAGATGGTCAACACCAAAACCAGATTGATTATATTCTTTTAGCCAAAGATGGAGAAACTGTATACAGTCAGCAAAAACAAGACTAGGAGCTGACTGTGGCTTAGATTATGATCTCCTTATTGCCAAATTCAGACTTAACTTGAAGATAGTAGGGAAAACCACTAGACCATTCAGGTATGACCTAAATCAAATCCCTTATGATTATACAGTGGAAGTGTGAAATAGAGTCAAGGGATGAGAGCTGATTGATAAAATGCCTGAGGAACTGGGGATGGAGGTTCGTAACATTGTATGGGAGGTAGTGATCAAGACCATCCCCAAGGAAAAGAAATGCAAAAAGGCAAAATGGTTGTCTGAAATGGCCTTACAAATAGTTGAGTAAAGAAGCTAAATGCAAAGGAGAAAAGGAAAGATATGCCTATCTGAATGCAGAGCTCCAAAGAATAGCAAGGAGAGATAAGAAAGCCTTCCTCAGTGATCAACGCAAAGAAATAAAGGAAAAAAACAGAATGGGAAAGACTAGAGATCTCTTCAAGAAAATTAGAGATACCAAGGGAACATTTCATGCAAAGATGAGCACAATAGACAGAAACAGTATGAATCTAACAGAAGCAGAAGAGATTAAGAAAAGGTGGCAAGAATACACAGAAAAACTGTACAAAAAAGATCATCGTGACCCAGATAACCACGATGGTGTGATCACTCACCTAGAGCCAGACATCTTGGACTGCGAACTCAAGTGGGCCTTAGGAAGAATCACTATGAACAAAGCTAGTGGTGGTGATGGAATTCCAGCTGAGTTATTTCAAATCCTAAAAGATGATGCTGTGAAAGTGCTGCACTCAATATGCCAGCAAATTTGGAAAACTCAGCAGTGGCCACAGGACTGGAAAAGGTCAGTTTTCATTCCAATCCCAAAGAAAGGCAATGCCAAAGAATGCTCAAACTACTGCACAATTGCACTCATCTCACACGCTAGTAAAGCAATGATCAAAATTCTCCAAGCCAGGCTTCAGCAATACATGAACCGTGAACTTCCAGATGTTCAAGCTGGTTTTAGAAAAGGCAGAGGAACCAGAGATCAAATTGCCAACATCCGCTGGAACATGGAAAAAGCAAGAGAGTTCCAGAAAAACATCTACTTCTGCTTTATTGGCTACACCATAGTCTTTGACTGTGTGGATCACAACGAACTATAGAAAATCTTTCAAGAGATGGGAATACCAGACCACCTGACCTGCCTCCTGAGAAATCTGTATGCAGGTCTAGAAGCAACAGTTAGAACTGCACGTGGAACAACAGACTGGTTCCAAATTGAGAAAGGAGTACATCAATGCTGTATATTGTCACCCAGCTTATTTAACTTATATGGAGAGTACATCATGAGAAATGCCAGACTGGATGAAGCATAAGTTGGAACCAAGATTGCCAGGCCAAATATCAATAACCTCAGACACTCAGATGACAAAACCCTTACAGCAGAAAGTGAAGAGGAACTAAAGAGCCTCTCATTGAAAGTGAAAGAGGAGAGTGAAAAAATTGACTTAAAACTCAACATTCAGAAAACTAAGATCATGCATCCAGTCCCATCACTTCATGGCAAACAGATGGGGGAACAATGGAAACAGTGACAGACTTTATTTTCATGCGCTCCAAAATCACTGCAGATGGTTAACAGCAGCCATGAAATTAAAAGATGCTGCTCCTTGGAATAAAAGCTATGACCAACCTAAACAGCATATTAAAAACAGAGACATTACTTTTCTGACAAAGATATGTCTAGTCAAAGCTATAGTTTTTCCAGTAGCCATGTATGGATGTGAGAGTTGGACAATAAAGAAAGCTAAGTGCCTAAGAATTGATGCTTTTGAACTGTGATGTTGGAGAAGACTCTTGAGAGTCCCTGGGACTGCAAGGAGATCAAACCAGTCAATCCTAAAGGAAATCAGTCCTGAATATTCATTGGAAGGACTGAGGCTGAAGCTGAAGCTCCAATACTTTGGCCACTTGATGTGAAGAACTGACATTGGAAAAGACCCTGATGCTGGGAAAGATTGAATGCAGGAGAAGAAGGGGATGACAGAGGATGAGATGGTTGGATGGCATCACCGACTCAATGGACATGAGTTTGAGAAAGCTCTGGGAGTTGGTGAAGGACAAGGAGGCCTGGCGTGCTGCATTCCACATGATTGCAAAGAGTCAGACACAACTGAGCAACTAAACTGAACTGAACTGAACTGAACTGAACTGAAGTTTTTATATATAGAACAGACATCCATTCACTTCTTGATAAACAGGTAAGAGGTTTCCAGTTTTGGCCTATTACAAGTCAAGCTGCTATGAACATACATGACCTAACCTTTACTTGGACCTATATTTTCACTGCTCTTGGGTGTGTACCCAGGAGTGGAATGTCAGGGGCATTTTGTAGGTGTAAGCTGATAGATGTAAGAAACTGTCAAACTGTTTTACAAACGGGCTACACCATTTTACATTCCCACCAGCAGTGCATAAAAAGTTCCATTTGGTCTACCTCTTACCAATACTCCATATCTTCATCCTTCTTCATTTTGGACATTCTAAAAGGTTTGTAGTGATATCTCATTTTGGTTTTAACTAGCATTTCCCTAGTAATTCATCGTGCTGAGTATCTTTTTCATGCTCATTTGCTATTCATATATCTATTTTTTATGTCTATTCAAAGATTTTTGACCATTTTCTTTGGAAAAAAAAATGATTGCATCTTCTCTTACTTGAATTTTGAGAATATTTATATATTATATGTAAAGTCCCTTGTCTTATATGTGACTTGCCAATACTTTTTCCCAGTCTATAGGATGTCTTAAGTTTGCAGATTGTCTTAACTTTGAATAAAACCAACTTGTCAATTTTTTTTTTATCTGTAAAAGCCATGCGGCTGAATCCTAAGAGAACTTTGCCTAATCAAAACCTATACATATTTTCTCCCATATTTTTGATAGAAATTTTATTTTTGTCTTTGATTTAAATCTACACTCTACTTTGAGTTAATTGAGCTGAAGGTTTTACTCTGGCAGTCTCATCTGTTGAAAAGACTGACCAATCTTTCTTGAATAACCTTTTGCCTTTGACAAAAAACAATCGAGCTTATAGGTGTAGGTCTATTTATCAACCTTGTATCTGTTCTATTGATCTGGATTTTTTTTTTTTTTTCTAAGACTTCATCTAACATTTCTTATAGTCTGGGTTGGTTGGTCATGAATTACTTCTTTTCTTTCACCTTAAAATGTTGTTTATTTTTCATTCATTTTTGAAAGGTTTTTCTGGGTATAGTATTATGTCTGCTTCTTCCTGTTCTTTCTTTCTTTCCATCCTTAACTTTCTGTCCTTCTTTCTTTTCCTCACTTCTTTCCCCTTCCTTTCCTTCTTTCCTTTCTTTCTTTCAGCTCTTTAAAGATACTGTTTCCCTGTGTTCTGGCTTATCATGTTTCCAACAAGATGTCTGCTGCTTTGGCTTCTCTGTATACAACACATCTTTTTCCTAATTGTTTTATCTTTGCTTTCTCTTTGTCACTTATTTTAAAACTTTTAATTATGAAGTGCTGAAGGCAATGGTAGCCCACTCCAGTACTCTTGCCTGGAAAACCCCATGGATGGAGAAGCCTGGTGGGCTGTGGTCCATGGGGTCTCGAAGAGTCAGACACGATTGAGTGACTTCACTTTCACTTTTCACTTTCATGCATTGGAGAAGGAAATGACAACCCACTCCAGTGTTCTTGCCTGGAGAATCCCAGGGATGGGGGAGCCTGGTGGGCCGCCGTCTATGGGGTCGCACAGAGTCAGACACGACTGAAGTGACTTACCTTACCTTACCTTACCTTACCTTAGGATCTGTTGGGCTTTGAAATTCCTATATTAGTGAGTTTACGGTTTTCCTCAAATTTTGAAAATTATCAGACATAATGAGCAAACAAACTATTGAGCAAAATCAGACAAAATTTAAATTCCTTCTCTCCTTTCTTTTAAGGACTTCAATTACACATATATAAAGGCATTTAAAGTGGTCTCAGAACTCACTCATTTTCTGTTCCCCCTCCCCTTTTTTGACTTTTTCTTTGTGTATCTCATTTTGCAGAGCATCTATTGCAATGTCTTCAGATTCACTATTTTTTCTTCTGCAATGTCTAACCAGGTGTTAAGCACATCTAGAGTAGCTTTTCATATCAAATATTTTAGTTTTTATGCCCAGGAGTTTAACTTGGGTCTTTTTAAATCTTTTGTTTTCCTACTTGACATGTTTAATCTTTCCTTTAGGTTCTTCAAAGTATGGAATACAGAAAAAATTAATGTTTTCATGTTCTTATATACTAATTCAGTTTCCTCTAACATTTTGTGGTTGGTTTTGATTAATTTTTCTCTTTATTATGTGCTGTGTTTTCCTGCTTCTTTGTATTCTTAATAATTTATTGAATTGTTGACATTGTAAATTTTATCTTGTTGAGTCCTAGATATTTTGGTTTTCTTGCAGATATTCTTGAGCTTTATTCTGGAACAAAGCTAAGTTACTTTGAAACAATTTTCTATTTTCAGGACTTATTTTGAAGCTTTAATATATATTTAGTACTATATACATCTACATTTAGGCTAGACCTAATTTTACCCCACCACTGAAGCAAAACCCTCTTGCTTATTCAATTATGAGGTTTTCTACTGTAGCGAATGGAGCAGTTACTATTTATGGCCCTGTGTCAGTTCTGAGCACTCTTCCCTCAAATCATTTTGGAAGATAATTTCCCCAGTCTTAGTCGAGCTTCACTCATGCACTAATCAATACTCAAGGGTAGATGTGATAGAGACCTTCAGGTCTCCCGAGCTCCCGTTTCTGTAGCTGTCTCCTTTCTCTGGCTCTAGACCCTCAGCCTCCCTGCCTTCCAGTTCCATCTCTTTGACTCGAAGGAAGGCACTGTACTCAGCTGCATTTTCCTTGCCTGAACAGCAATCTAGACAGTAATCAAGAATTCTTAGGGCTCATCTTATTTGCCACTTGTCGACTGAGACCTCAAGAATAGTTTTTCATAAATTTTATCTGCTTTTTTATTATTTCAAGTAGGAAACTAAATTTGGTCCCTATTTCTTCATGTTGCCTGGAAAGCCTAATATATATATATACTGAGTCTCTCATTATTGAGTTACTTAAGTAGATTTGTCTGTAATATATAAGTATTTAATAAACCATTAAAAGCGACCTATATGTATATGTTTATATGTTTTAAAACAGAGATCTTAGAGAACTTTCCAGTTCAATGGCTTCAAAATCTTTGAGTGTTGTTTTTTAACTGGAGGCTACATGATCAGAAGCACATGTACATGTGAGCTACATAAAGTTTATTTTGTTGATAAGAACAATAGATAGAGAAAATTCGTACTAGCAAACAGGTATGAAAGAAACTGAAAAAGAATAAGATATACTAGATGAGTAAGTACATATCAAAGTTTTATCCATTTTATTTTTCCTTTTTGTAAGTCATTGTTCAGAGTGTCCCAGTTTGATATAATTTTGGTGAAATTAAACCTGGACAGCTAAAAATTATGTAATTAAATATATTCAGCTTCAATTAAAAATCATAATTGCTTCAAAGATGCTAACATAATATCTTGTAGCAATATAAGAGCAAAAAAGGCCTATTAGCTGACGTGTCCCAGACAATTATAAACTAGGGGAAGGGAAATGGATAGGTGAAACATTCTCCATAGAATACATTCAATCAGGAAGACACATGGCAGATAGCTTACAGGTAATATAATATCCCTTTACAAATGAGAAAACTGAAACTCAAATTTAAATAACAACCAGAATCACACATTTGATATGTGACTAAATATGGATATAAACTTAAATCATTTGATTGCCAGTATTGATTATTAACTTACCTGTTAATTCGCTCAGAAAGAAAATTCTTTCTTAAGTATGAAATATTTCTCCATTTCAGAATTTGGGTCACAGAGAGAAGCCAGTGTTGAGCCCCAACTCATAAACTGTTCAAATTGTCATGGGGCATCTAATACATGATAGATATTGTTTGGGTTCTGTGAAAAACCTCACTAATCGATTCAAGTAATAGTTTTGGAGCACGTTCTCCATTCCATTCATCATGTTAAGTATTAAAAATATTGAGACAATTAAGACAGACAAGATCTTGCTCTTAAGGATTTTACATTTTAGATGCAGTAAGGACAAAACATAAGTATAGAAACATAAGATAACCTCAAATAGTGATGAGTAATATAATGAACGTAGTACATTGGTAGTTATGAAGAATGGATGGATTTGTATCAATAATATACATCAGAGGTAGATCTTACAGGACTTTTAATAAAACATATGATAGGACTGAGGGAAAGAAATAAACTGGAGTGGGAAGGGAGCAGGTATAGGAAAGAGCACCTAGGTAGGAAGTGATAGGAAAAAGGAATCAAAAACCCTATTTTGTCCCTATTTAAGTGTGAGGTGTCCATTAGAACAGTCCTTCTCAAACTTTAATTTTCACAGGAATCACCTGGGGGAAATCTTATTAAGATGCAGATTTTGATCTGCATCAGGGGCTAAGGCAGGCCCAGGATCCAACATTTCTGACACTCTCGAATAACAATAATGATGGTGAAACAGAAACCATGCTTTGCGTTGCAACACCTTAGATAATCAGGGTGAATATAGGTAGAACAGAGATGTGGAGTTTTATAGAAAGGTAAAGGCTTGAGTTCTAAAATTTGGGACCGTTAGATGTATTTCTTAAGAAACGTCCATATTAAGAATATAAGGATGAATATGCAAACCAGAAAGTTTGAAGGAAAATACTATAAAACTTAGCAGCCAAATGTATAAATTGACATTTGTATAACACAGAATGTGAGTGCAAAAGAAGGCAAGAAAGACAAAGGGATTAATATAGAATTCAGGAAACACAAAGGATGTGGGCGACTGTTATGCCATAGATCTATCAGACAGGTAAGAAAAAAAGGCTCCCCTGACTCCTTTTTAGCTCATCCCATTCTACCTTGTAAGAATCATTTAGAATTTTAGAGAAAAAACAAAGAAACAAAACAAAATTGTAAACTATGGAGTGACAGCAGGCAAAGCAAAAAAAAAAAAAAGTAATCACAGTCTTGACTGATGAAAATTATTTACAAAACTAACTGCTTAAAAATTAATCCTTACACTAATGTCTAACTAGATCTTTTGGGGGAGAAATGGAGAAATATGAGCACATTGAGGGACTGAAGAAGTTAAAACTATTGCTGAATTTTGACTACAAGTTCAAAAAAGAGAGAAGCAAGATCCCCTAAAGGGCTGTTCAAAGTACTTAAATTTGAGCTCACCAAAGCATGTACTAATGTTTTAACAGCTGGAGTGGTTAAGCAGTCTTCTATTTTAGCAGTTTTAATAGCTGATGACAAGAGACCAAGGTTAGACACCCAGAGCTCGACAGCCTCACGGGCAACACCTGAAGTGAGTGAGAATCCATTTTGATGGGATGGAACAGTGTCTTCTGAAGAACAAAAATGCTTGAAAAACCGTTCTATAAATTTAGATTTGCCCTTTACTTAAACTTGACCAACAGACTCCACCAAGGCATTAAGCAATAGTATTCCAATCGCCGGGTTTCAAAAAGGCAAGCAGACCATCCTCAATGAACACATGTCTAGTGACTATAACACGGGAGCACATCTATTCTGTGCTCAGACAGACACCACATAAAGCAAAACAGGGGTTTAGTAATTATCCGGTCCACTCAGTCAAAGCAGATGGAAAATTGGAAAATTGAGAAATTGGATTTAGACTCTGTTCCCCTCTCTCTAACATAAGATCGATGCCCTATTACGGCCATTCATCTACAAACTTTTATGTTTCAATGTCTCTTACCTTTTATAGGAGCCTAAAAATCAAATATGGTATAGACATCCTCCCTGGAGCACAGTATCTAATAGAGCACATGTTACACATTTCCCATGTAAATATGAGACAGAATGCTAAATGTCAGAGCTTTTCAACTTTAGTGTATATTAGAATCACCTGGAGGGCATGTTAAACCACAGATTGCTGAGTCTAACCACCAGAATTTCTGACTCAGTTGTTGTTTAGCTGCTAAGTCATGTCCGACCCTTTTGTAACCGGGTGGACTGTAGCCCACCAGATTTCTCTGTCCATGGGGCATTCCCAGGCAAGAATTCTGGGGATTTCCCTCTTCAGGGGATCTTCCCGACCAAGGGATTAAACCGGAGTCTCCTGCATTCGCAGGAGGATTCTTCACCACTGAGCCACCAGGGAAGCCCCTCTGACTCAGTGCTTTGGGAGAAAAAGCAGGGAAGAATTTGCATCTACAATAAGTGCCCAGGTGTTGCTGATGCTACAAGTCAAGCAACTACACTTTGAGAACCACTATTTTAAAGGATGACCAATAGAAAAGGGAATTTCAGCCAGGGTGCTGATAGCTTCACTGAGAGAGTTAACCATAACTTGGCTTTGAAGGATTGCAGATTGCAACATAGGGAATAAGAGAAAAGAGGTATTAAATAGAAATAATTTAGAAGTGGAAGTCATTTACTAATCAATAGGTTAAAATGGCAAAGATTTTTCTTGCTCTTACACTTTCATGGTCCTTGAAGATCCAAGAATAAAAGACAGAAAATAAAGATATTCCCATTTTCACAATATTTAGAAATTTAAAAAAAAAAAAAAGCACTTTCAAAGAAATTCCTATAGATCCTAATTTGCAATATCTAGTATTCCTATCTCCTTTGTTGTTTTTACCACAACAAATATCCATACTAAAAAATGAATAAAGGTATCATTCATTCCCGGGCCTGATTTGTTTCTTAGACATCCATGGTCGAAAATTATTCATATTGCCTTCTCTTCTGATCACATATTAATTTAAGTTTTTGAAGTTTTTTTTTTCTTTAATAGAAAATTATTTAATTAGTATACATGTGTTCCCCATCCTGAACCCTCCTCCCTCCTCCCTCTCCACACCATCCCTCTGGGTCGTCCCAGTGCACCTAGGCTATTATCTAGGATAGGTACATTTTTAAAGGAGATATATCAGCAGTTGAATGGATAAGAAAGCTGTGGTACATATACACAATGGAGTATTACTCAGCCATTAAAAAGAATACATTTGAATCAGTTCTAATGAGGTGGATGAAACTGGAGCCTATTATACAGAGTGAAGTAATCCAGAAAGAAAAACACCAATACAGTATCATACATTTGGAATTTAGAAAGATGGTAACGATAACCCTGTATGCGAGATAGCAAAAGACACACAGATGTATAGAAGAGTCTTTTGGACTCTGTGGGAGAGGGAGAGGGTGGGATGATTTGGGAGAATGGCATTGCAACATGTATAATATCATATATGAAACGAATCACCAGTCCAGGTTTGATGCATGATACTGGATGCTTGGGGCTGGGGCACTGGGATGACCCAGAGGGGTGGTACAGTGAGGGAGGTGGGAGGGGGTTCAGGATGGGGAACACGTGTACACCTGAGGCAGATTCATGTTGACGTATGGCAAAACCAATACAATATTGTAAAGTAATTAACCTCCAATTAAAATAAATAAATTTATATTTAAAAAAAGAAAAATAAATAAATAAGAGTCTGAAAACTTAAAAAAATACTTTAAAATAAAATATGAACAATGTAATTAGAAGGCTAAAAAATATATAGACGAAGACAACACAAAATAAAACACAATGGTCCTTCAGATAATTTGCTAGAACAGCAGGAAAAGAACCAGAAAAACAAAGACTTTATTCAAATGCAATTCAGGACATTGCATCTTGGGGAAAAAAAACCTGACCCTTAGTTCAATTTTGGAAATAAAGATTTTTTTAAAATATTCTACTCTTTTAATGCAGGAGATATAGGTTCAATCCCTGGGTTGGGAAGATCCCTTGGAGAAGGAAATGGCAACCCACTCCAGTATTCTTGCCTGTAGAATCCCATGGACAGAAGAGCTTGGTGGGCTATAGTGCACGGGGTTGCGAAAGAGTTGGACACAACTTAGTGACTAAACCGGAGAAGGCAATGGCACCCACTCCAGTACTCTTGCCTGGAAAATCCCATGGACAGAGGAGCCTGGTGGGCTGCAGTCCATGTGGTCACTAAGAGTCAGACACGACTGAGTGACTTCACTTTCTCTTTTCACTTTCATGCATTGGAGAAGGAAATGGCAACCCACTCCAATGTTCTTGCCTGGAGAATCCTGGAGACGGGGAAGCCTGGTGGGAGGCTGTCTATGGGTTCGCACAGAGTCGGACACAACTGAGTGACTTCACTTTAGTGACTAAACAACAATGAACAACAATAACAAGCCTTTTAACTTATGAAAATTATGGGATAAGCAAGAAGCTACCAAAGTCATAAGAAAATAAGAATAAAAGAGAAAAGTAAGGAAAAGAGAGGAAGGGAGGAAAGGAGGGAGGAAAGAAAGAACAAATGCAGCTGCTGAGGCACCTTTTGTTTAAGGAGTCTGAATTTCTCAAGGGATTAACTCTTACATGCAAAGAACATTAGAGATAAAATGGTGCCATGAAACCTGTTTGCATGTTTACCAACTGTATTTCAATTTGAAAGTCTGACTATAATAGACCCACCAACTGGCCCCTTGTTCTATAACCAGACCCACCAACTGACACTTCTTACCACAAAGGGTGCAGGTATCGACTTCGGAGCAATATTTCCCACCCTTGCCCCAAAATCATCCCTCAACATTGTTCCCTCCCACTATCCTGTGATTGACCTAGTATCAATTACAGTTCAAATTAATTTCCCTTTCAAGTTCTCGTCCACCTCTCTTGCAAGTCCAGTAAGCACCAACACTCCTCATCACAAAATATTTCAGCGAGACACCATGCCTCCGTCAAGCCCTGATAACCTTTCTCACCACAGGGATAATAGGATAGTGGCCTTCCTGGGCCACTTCCATCAATTTCTATTAAATGTATCCTTCTAATCTGTCGAGCCACTCATTTCTCCTTCCTCCTATAGAGATGCCAGTGAATTGGGGGCAGCGAGGAAGAGGTGAAAAGCTCAGGGTAGATGAGGATTGTGAAAGGGACTGCAGATGCAGGCTGACCGGGTCAAGGGCATCAACCGTACGTGACCTGTGTGTGCCAACCACAATCAGAGAAACTTCACTTAATCTCACCAAGGCTATTAGGAGCTGCCTTTCCAGGTTACATCTAGCTGCTCAGAAAGATAACTGCTTTGCAGACTTCAATATACCTCGAGAGAATTAGATTTTTCTAAGGCAAAGATTGAATTCCTTCCTGCTTCCCCCCTTCTTCACTGTAACCAGGGCCTCACACCAGCTATTTCATTTTCCTTGTGCATCAGGCAGATGACATCCTGCTAAGTACACCAGAAGCAGGAAAGACTGAAATGCAAGATCTGTGACGTTGTTTGCAAGCAGACTTGCTCTGCTTACCTGTTTCACAGAAGGAGCTGCTGGCAAACACTTTAATCAGATAAACTATAAACTTAAGTGTTCTCTGTAGCTTCCAGGAGCCTACCCAAGTTAGCAAAGAGCAACTTTTACCTTTGCTGCTGCTGCTAAGTCGCTTCAGTCGTGTCCGACTCTTAGCAACCCCATGGACTGCAGCCCACCAGGCTCCTCCGTCCATGGGATTTTCCAGGCAAGAGTACTGGAGTGGGGTGCCACTGCCTTCTCCGAACTTTTACCTTTAACCCTGCGCTATTTGCCTTGATGCATTCCTGCTGACTGTAATTGTTTGCTAGGTGATAGAGGGAACACAGAGAAGGGGAAAGATTCATTGCTGAACCCCCAAACAATCAAATGTCTTCTCAAGGTTAGAAATAACACATGCAAATTAAGTACTGTGACTTCACAATCACCAGATCAAATAGCTTCCCTGAAGCCTCAGCTAATTTCCCAGAGCCTGCCTCACCCTCCTACATGTTTCCATAACACTCTGCTGCCACCTCCACTGTATCATTTGTGTCTTGTATTACAATTGCCTATTGCATATCTATCTCCTCTCCCATATACTAAGAGTTCCCTAAAAGCAAAGGCTATACTTGGTTCATCTTTATCTCCAACTCCTGCAAAAAGTCTGCATGTGGCTGATGCCCCACATATCCAGGTTGGGTGAATGAGGAGACCGAAATCAGTTTCTCATGTCATCCTGGCTGAAAGACTGTAAATTCAGTTCAGTTCAGTTCAGTTCAGTCGCTCAGTCGTGTCTGACTCTTTGAGACCCTTTGGACTGCAGCACGCCAGGCCTCCCTGTTCATCACCAACTCCCAGAGTTTACTCAAACTCATGTCCATTGAGTCAGTGATGCCATCCAGTCATCTCCTCTGTCATCCCCTTCTCCTCCCACCTTCAATCTTTCCTAGCATCAGGGTCTTTTCAAATGAGTCAGCTCTTCATATCAGGTGGCAAAGTATTTGAGTTTCAGCCTCAGCATAAATCCTTCCAATGAATATTCAGGACTGATTTCCTTTAGGATGGACTTGTTGGATCTCCTTGCAGTCCAAGGGACTCTCAAGAGTCTTCTCCAACACCACAGTTCAAAAGCATCAATTCTCAGCTTTCTTTATAGTCCAACTCTCACATCCATACATGACTACTGGAAAAACCATAGCTTTGACTAGACGGACCTTTGTTGGCAAAGCAATGCCTCTGCTTTTTAATATGCTATCTAGATTGGTCATAACTTTCTTTCCAAAGAGTGCTGATGCTGCTGCTAAGTCACTTCAGTCGTGTCCAGCTCTGTGCGACCCCATAGACGGCAGTCCAGCAGGCTCCCCCGTCCCTGGGATTCTCCAGGCAAGAACACTGGAGTGGGTTGCCATTTCCTTCCCCAATGCATTAAAGTGAAAAGTGAAAGTGAAGTCGCTCAGTCATGTCTGACTCTTGGCGACCCCATGGACTGCAGACCACCAGGCTCCTCCATCCATGGGATTCTCCAGGCAAGAGTACTGGAGTGGGGTGCCATTGCCTTCTCCTCCTTCCAAAGAGTAAGCGTCTTTTAATTTCATGGCTGCAGTCACCATCTGCAGTGATTTTGGAGCCCCAAAAAATAAAGTCTGTCACTATTTCATTGCTTCCCCATCTATTTGCCATGAAGTGATGGGACCAGATGCCATGATCTTAGTTTTCTGAATGTTGAGTTTTAAGCCAACTTTTTCATTGTCCTCTTTCACTTTCATCAAGAGGCTCTTTGGTTCTTCTTGGCTTTCTGTCATAAGGCTGGTGTCATCTACATATCTGAGGTTATTGATATTTTTCCCAGCAATCTTGATTCCAGCTTGTGCTTCATCCAGCCCAGCATTTCTCATGATGTACTCTGAAGGACTATAAACTGGGTGGCAAACATGTTTTTCCACCCTGGAAACTGAGTCAAACACATACACATAAAATCAATGAATGCATGCAGAGCAGGGATTCTTTTTAACATATTAATCATTTACAAAATAAAGACAGGAAAATAGTGGAGGACATTCAGATCGGCATTGTCAGCTCAGCAGCTAAAAAAAAAATGTCCTTTAGTAAATCCCAAAATATCCCTTTAGACTAGATGCGCCTGTTTCCTCCTCAACCCTCAGAGGGATGTCTGTGGTGAGCATTCACAGAGTGCCCAAACCTTTGAAGGTCAGAGAATCAGCTCGTGCAATGGGGCAGCTCGTGGTTGTGGGGCTATTCCCCAAATTTAAGAGCACCATTGACCAGAATGAAGGGCCAGGGAGGAGTGGGTGCCAAGTGGCTTCAGTTGTGTCTGACTCTGTGAGACCCTATGGATTGCAGCCCACCAGGCTCCTCTGTCCGTGGGATTCTCCAGGCAAGAATACAGCATCCAAGCAGATGTGAACTGTCCCCTCCTTATTCAGCCCTCCTAAACCTGTCTTCACAGACCCCAGCTTGCCACTTTTCCAATTTAGAATTCCTTTTCTTGATGGCAATGATGACCCTATAAGCGAGACAGCAAAAGAGACATAGATGTAAAGAACAGACTTTTGGACTCTGTGGGAGAAGGCGAGGGTGGGATGATTTGAGAGAACAGCATTGAAACATGTATATTATTGTCATATGTGAAACAGATCACCAGTCCAGGTTCAATGCATGAGACAGGGTGCTCAGGGCTGGTGCCCTGGGATGACCCTGAGGGATGGGGTGGGGAGGGAGGTGGGAGGGGGGTCCAGGATGGGGGACACGTGTACACCTGTGGCTGATTCATGTCAATGTATGGCGGGAACCACTACAACATTGTAAAGTAATTAGCCTCCAATTAAAATAAACAAATTAAAACAAAAAAAGAAGATACAAAAAAAAAAGAATTCCTTTTCTTTACACCTCTCAAACAAAAGGAAATAAATATCTAATAAACACCCAAAACCCCACCGCCTTTATAGCTTAGGCAAAGAGACCCAGGGTGGAACAACGCGAATCTCCTGGTACCAAGTCCACACACGGTGGCAGCTGCTCAGTTGAGATCCAAAGTGGGCGGGCTCCCCTCTACTGGCTCCCCGCCACTGGGTGCCTCGTCAGAGTCAGCTCAGCTCTTAAGAAGGCCACCTCTCCTCAACTGTCTACAAAGGACCTCTCCGATGGATCGGCCTCTGTTGGTCCTCATCTCCACCTGTCTTTGGCTCCTGTATTTTTCTTCCATCCTCAGGGACTGGTGCTCGATCTTTCAGTGACACTAATGTACAAAGGTCTAATAACATCAAATCTTAACCCAAAGCTTGACGACGCTCTTACTCTGAAATTCCCAAGAAATGGCAGATAATTAGAGGTTAATGGGACTTTCTCAGAACCCCTGAAACAATAGCTCAGGGCCTCCAAGGACGTCAGTGGATTTGGCCTCAATCAGACTACTATTTAAACCACTGCAGGGGACACGGGTTCGACTCCCGGTCCAGGAAGATTCCACAAGCCACAGAGCAGCTAAGCCTGTGTGCCATAACTTCGGAGCCTGAGTTCTAGAGCCTGTGCTCTGCAACAAGAGAAGCCCACGCCCCTAGATGAGAGTAGCCCCACTCAGTGCAACCAAGAAAAGCCTCAGGCAGCAACAAAGACCCAGCAGTGCTGCAGGGTCACAGAGCTGTGTGTGTGTGTGTGTGTGTGTGTGTGTGTGTGTGTGTGTGTGTGTGATGGCAGTGGTATAGGCTCACAGAGTATGTGTTGTGTGTGTGTATGTGTGTGCACTCAGTCATGTCCGACTCTTTGTGACCCCACAGACTGTAGCCTGCTAGGCTCCTCTGTCCATGGAACTCTTCAGGCAAGAACACTGGAGTGTGTTGCCATTTCCTACTCCAGGGGATCTTCCCAACCCAGGGATCGAACCTGCCTCTCTTACATCTCCTGCAGTGGCAAGCAGGTTCTTTACCAGCTGAGCCCCCAGGGAAGCCCTTACAGACTACATCTGAGTCATAAGAAGTGAGATAAAATGAGAATTCAAACCATATTTTCATATATATGTAAATGTGTGTAGGTACATATTTTGTATGCACACATATATTATGGGCATACATATATTGTATGTACATTTCTACCTATATTTCCACATATTAGCAAAAAACTTATGTAGCTGGGATTCCTAGTTTCCTGCTATTGCTTTGCTACATAGCCTGTTCCTCTGGCTTAGTCTCTTCATTTTCAAAAAATGAAGGTATTCAACTACATGTTTCCTAAATTTCCTTCCAATGTTAACCTCCTATTTGAACATTTTGCCACTGGAAAAAAAATTACTTATAATTGTATGGGATTTAACATAGAGAAAGCAATTTTTGATCCTCAGATATTTTGTTCACCTAGCCCTCAGGAAAATCCTTATGGAGACCACTGCTCAGAACTCATTTGAAATGTAGAAAATGTAACAAGTTTTTTCCAGAACAAAAATATGAATGTCAATGAAGAGACCACATATAGCTATTATTTAGAAAAAAAATGGCATTAGACTTTCATTTAAAAGAACTGAGTTCAGTTCGACTCAATGTCATAAACAAAGCCAAGTGTTCAGCCTCATATCTACCAATTCCAAGAAATGTATGGGGAAGCAGGTGAGGACTGGGGAAACAGGGTGCTATCAGAACCTTTAAAAACACCCTGGAGAGAAAGTCGCCTTGGCAAATACTTCAGCTGGAGCACCTCTTCACCTGGTGGAAACACTTAGACACGTGTGTTCCTACAACACAAGCCATGCAAATGATTCACTGCTTTTTCTTATAAGCCCTATCAGATTTATATTATTTATGAGCCAACCAACTTCATAGCTAGCCTTTCACCTTGTCATATTTTCCTGCACTCCCAGAGTGAATCCAGTCTGACACTCGCCATTCTCCACTGTATAATATGAAAATGGAGCCATTAAAAGCAGTATTTCAGATAGGAAGGAAATCCAGAACTAAGACACCGATCAAAGTGTTTAGAGGCAACTACAAAATAACTAATAGTTTGAATATTTTGACCAATTTTTGAAATAAAAAAAAGACATAAAAGACCCTTGAGGTGACCTGACCCAAGTTTTCTATACAACCCCTTCTCATAACTCTAAAATTCTCCTAAAAACTCTAAAATTCTCCCTTCAGACAAGCTTCTAGAACTGACCTAAACTATGAAGAGCCAGACAGGGTGCATGGTGTTGGATAATTTTGCATGGAGATGATAAGTTTATCCATTTCAGAGGATATAAGAATCAACATTCCCTTAATTTTGTTTAAAAGGAATATAAGTAGCTAAGCAAAGGATTTGATTTTTTCCTTTCTTCTCAAGAGCAGCACCACATCAATGGTAGATATTTATCCCCAAATTCAGACAAGCTCTTCTCCAAGAAGATAAAGCACCTTGAACTATATCCATGGTTGAGATTCGAGTAGTTAAAAGCCTAATGATAAATGGGATGAAATGAAAAGTGAGACTAAATTAGGCATATCTATACATGAGCACATAATTACACAGACTATGTATGTATAATTTGCCTTTAATGGCATTTCCGTCTATACTAAAATTCCCAGGTGTCCTCAAACAAGCACAGCTTTGTGATGCCATGCCTTTAATGGAGCTCTGTTACCATGGGGATGGCAGAGCTCCCTCTCAGAATAGCGTTGAGTTCTGACAATTGAAGAAGCTGGAGAAATTTCAATTAAGCCATCATCTTAGAACCTTCCAGCACCTACAAATGTGAAAATTATCAAGTTCTGAAGCATTGCTAGTTTGCCTGAGAAGCTATGGACTTTGGGCCATGATTCAAAGTAGTGTATATATATATTTATACAAGGAAATATGAATTCAATCTCTTATCTTCCAATAACCTATAATATGGGCGTATATATTGCCAAGTCCTCTCAAGAGCCCCTGAGTTGGATCCATTAATGCACTCAGTGGTTTATTTACTCAGTATATATATATGTGTGTGTGTGTGTGTGTGCACTAAGTCGCTTCAGTCGTGTCCAACTCTTTGTGACCCTTTGGACTATAGCCCACCAGGCTTCTCTGTCCATGGGATTCTCCAGGCAAGAATATACTAAAGTAGGTTGCCATGCCCTCCTCCAGGGGATCTTCCTGACCCAAGGATCAAAACCGCCTCTCTTACGCCTCCTGGATTGGCAGGTGGGTTCTTTACCACTAATGCCAGCTGGGAAGCCCATAAATATACATACATACACACATATGTGTATGTTATAAATATGGAGATAGAGACTTGTGGGTTTTCTCCAGTGCCCAGCATAACCCATGGAATCTATGAGGTTATACATATATGTATTGCTTACCCTCAATGACCTTGAAGTATAGTCGATAACTATTATGTTAAAAGATGGAAACACAAGGATGTAATATGAAGAGAAATAGAAATAAGAGGATCAACTGGGTACAGAGAAAGATCTTGGAAGGTTGAGTTAGAAAATGCCTCTGACAAGACTTCAGAAACAAAGAGTGCAGATGATCCGTCATTGAGCCAAAGCAATTAAATTCCCCTCCCTCTGGCCACACTAAAAAGGATTTAGCATGCATGAGGGTCTCAGGTCAAGAGTTGTATGGCCAGCAACCCCTAAGAAGGTAGGGTATGTTGCAATCACAGCTTAAGCAACCAGAGAATCAAGGTCAGAGCCAGCCAAGTGCAACCACAGGAGGGAAGAGTCCATGGTTTGTCCAAGACAAAGCCAAGAGGGATCTCCTGGTTGTTCCCAATATTTAAAGCTTGCCACAGAGGCCAAGAAGCTGCATGGAAACTAACATTCCTCAACATTTCCCAGTCTTGCTGCCCAATGGAATGAAATGCAGGAGACATTCCAATATTCTTCCCAGGAAATCACATAGACAGAGAAGTCTGGCGGGCCACAGTCCATGGGGTAACAAAAGAGACCAACTTAGTGACTAAACAACAATAATGCCATGTGAGCAGGTCACTTCATTTCTGTTCATTTCTCTCTGAAGCTGTGAATTAAAATATACCCATCATCCAACATTAGTGTGACCATGTGCTTACAATTATATTCTGATGAAAATTAATCATATAAGAAAGAGGGCTTCTGGAGGAGCTAGTTATATCTTGGAGGCTCTGGTGCTTCCTTCCACCTACGTGGGCAGTTGTTACTTACACTCCTGATTCATGGAAACTTCGGCTCTTCTGTGAATGGCTATCCAAAGTTTGGCCAGGATGCATATTTGTAAATCAGTGCTTCTGTCTGACATTTTCCACTTCCAGTGGTAAGCTTATTATAGACTGGCCTCTTATGAAGCTTGTTAAATTCACTGCAAGTTCATAATCTGTGTGGACCTAATCGCTGCTCTTCTTTTCAGAGAGGTCACTGAGCATCAGGCACTGCTTTCATTTGAGGTGGGCAAGGTCAAAAAACCTGCAAAAGTTCTACTTTTGGTGTATTTTCTTTTAATCCCCTACTTTTCCATCATTTTTATGTATCACACTAACCTGGATTCCAACACATGGCTGCTTGGCGCTGGAGCAACTTTGAGGAGATACACCGTGTCCAAGGGCAAAGAGAAGCCCCAGCAAGGTGGTAGAAGGGGTGGAATTGCATTTAGAATCAAACCCCATACCCTCCAGCAACACTCAGAAGGCTCAAACAAACCTTGTACACACCAGGGCCCAGAGTCTGAGACAGAACTGTGTTTGAGTGTCTCCTGAGGAGGAACAGGTCAGCAGTGGACTGCCACAGGGATAGGGTTTCTGGGTGCAGCAGACCTGGGTATGGCATAAGCCCTCTTGGAGGAGGTTACCATTAACCCACCATAGAGCCACCAGAACTTACACAGGACTGGGAAAACAGACTCTTGGAGAGAACAAACAGAACCTTGTGCACCAGGACCCAGGAGAAAGGAGCAGTGACCCCAAAAGAGACTGACCCAGACTTGCCTGTGAGTGTCCAGGAGTCTACAGCAGAGGCGTGGGTCAGTGGTGGCCTGCTGCATGCTTGGGGGCACTGAGCACAGCAGTGCATGCATGGGGCCTTTTGAAGGAGGCCACCATTATCTTTATTTAGTTCAGTTCAGTCGCTCAGTCATGTCCATGAATCTTTGCGACCCCATGAATCACAGCACGCCAGGCCTCCCTGTCCATCATCATCTCCTGGAGTTCACTCAAACTCACATCCATCGAGTTGGTGATGCCATCCAGCCATCTCATCCTCTGTCGTCCCCTCTTCCTCCTGCCCCCAATCCTTCCCAGCATCAGTCTTTTCCAATGAGTCAACTCTTTGCATGAGGTGCCAAAGTACTGGAGTTTCAGCTTTAGCATCATTCCTTCCAATGAACAGCCAGGACTGATCTCCTTTAGAATGGACTGGTTGGATCTCCTTGCAGTCCAAGGGACCCTCAAGAGTCTTCTCCAACACCACAGTTCAAAAGCATCAATTCTTCAGCGCTCAGCTTTCTTCACAGTCCAATTCTCACATCCATACATGACTACTGGAAAAACCATAGCCTGACCAACCTAGACAGTACATTAAAAAGCAGAGACATTACTTTCCCAACAAAGGTCCATCTAGTCAAGGCTATGGTTTTTCCAGTGGTCATGTATGGATGTGACAGTTGGACTGTGAAGAAAGTCTGTGGTGTTGAACTGTGGTGTTGGAGAAGACTCTTGAGAGTCCCTTGGACTGCAAGGAGATCCAACCAGTCCATCCTCAAGGAGATCAGTCGTGAATATTCATTGGAAGGACTGATGCTGAAGCTGAACCTCCAATACTTTGACCACCTGATGAGAAGAAGTGACTCATTTGAAAAGACCCTGATGCTGGGAAAGATTGAGGGTGGGAGGAGAAGGGGATGATAGAGGATGAGATAGTTGGATGGCATCACCAACTCAATGGACATGAGTTTGAGTAAACTCTGGGTGTTTGTGATGGACAGGGAGGCCTGGAGTGCTGCAGTCCATGGAGTCTCAGAGAGTCAGACATGACTGAGCAACTGAAATGAACTGAACTGAACCTGGATTCCAAGTGGAAGCTGGTAATCCCAAGCTCTCAAAGAAGAGAGACAAATGATCCCTCCACTATTATAAGGATGAATGTATAAGATGGACCTACTATAACTTGGGTTTTTCCATAATCTCTCTGGCCTTTCTGTGCTTAGAGCTCTGACTTGCCTAAGATTGACCTCCTGATGAATTAGGTAAAAATGTCAGCTTCCTCTTAAGAGTGAGCATGTGTGATGTCTTCCTTCAGATAGAGATGAACATTATCCTAAACTCCAGGATTTCAGAATATTATGAGAGACTGATGAAGTGTTGAAACTATTTTTCCAAGAGGTCTTTAACAATGGATTAACTCCTACCATGGGGTAGACATATTATATTCCCTGATGTGTGGAGGTGGGCCCAGTGACCTTGAAGAGTGTTGATCCCCCCGCATGATGGCCCCAAAGAGTATCCAGCTAAAGGATTGGATAAATGAATCTGAAATCCAGCCAGAGCTTCACCTACCAACTTTTGTACCCTGACTTAGGGCTGTGTGCACCTGGAAGGAAAGCATTTTGTCTGATTTGCACAAAATTACCACAAGGCGTTAAGGAGAACTTAATCCAACCCTACAAATCTGAGATGATTTTGTTCACCCACTTTTTAATTTGTTGTAACAGCCCTTCTATTTTACAACAATTTAATGGGCATCAATTATGTGTCATGGCCAATATCCTCCATTCTTCCTGAAATATGTGAAATCATTAGTGGTATTTAAGAACTCTGATTCCAGGGCATTATTCCAAATTATTAATAAATACAGAATAATGATCCTGCCTGTGGCTTAAGGGAATGAGAACAGATCACAGCATTGAATACTGCCAAGTCATCAAAAACATTGTTTTAAACCTGTGAACTACAGAAAATTTCCACATCTGAACCTCGCTATATCATACATCGCGTCTTCATCATATATTTTAAGCTCTCCCAGCTATGTTTCTTCCCCAAATACTGTTGTCTTAAAGCAGCCACTAGGTGACAAGTCAGAAACCTGATTTCAAGCATTGGCTTTACAACCTGACTTATTTTTTGACCTTGAACACAAGTCATTGACTTCTTAGGGCACTGCCTTTCCTCTGGACAATAAAAGAAAAACTAGCTTCTGACTCCACAGGGATGTCGTGAAAATAAATGAGATGTAGGTCTGCAGAGTCACTGTAAGCTCTTAGGAATGAAAGAGCTTAAAGAGATGAGGTTTCAGCAGCAATTTTTTTTTTTTTGGTCAGCCTTATAAGTGAGAGAAAGGTTCTTGGTAAGTTTGGAAGAATATGACCTCACTGACTCCTGCTCCTGACCTGTAGTTTTTTCTCTTCTGCATTCACAAAGTCTACTATAATTCTGGCTGTTGACTCAGTGAAATTAATAAGGATCTACCATACCCTTAGGCAACAAATAAAAATGGTCACACGCCGTGTGGGATGAATTATCTGCTACCAGTCAAGCATCATACAATACATGCTCCTACAGGGGCTGTGAAAACACTCTAATGAAACAAGAAAAGTGTTACATTGCAGAAAAGAAGAAGCTGCTAGGATAGAGTTCCCAGCTAGGAACTGATCTGACAGAGTCTAGAAGCCCAAAGGTAGAAAATGTCTTTTAGGAGAACTGCAACCACATTTTTGCCAGTGTCAGAGATACTCTCTTCTAATGCCAAGGCAGTTGTGAAAGAAGATCACAAATAACCAGCTAACAGTCTCCCTGCCCCAAGGTGAAGAGTCCCTGACAGGTGGTGCAGATAAGTGCTGTATGACCGGTCCCTTATCTCCCTTAAGAGAGTGGTACAATCCACGGAGCTCACATAAACTCTTCTCTGGCTTCGATCCCATTTGGACCTTTAAGAAAAAAGTTGACAGTCATAGATTAAAGGCGAACATTACAGTGAAGTGATACGTACACTAGGTGGCTACGACTAAAGATGGTTTTGCAAGAATTAGCTGGAAAAACATACTGGCATGCTGAAATGAGTCTCTAAGTTGGTGGATGAAGCTAACATCTTTGTCTTGGTCTCATTGGGGCTCATGCTTCTTTACAGGCTTTGATTTTCTTCATTTACTCACTCAATAAATGTTCACTGAGCACTGTAATGGAAACTGCTGGTGGTGCCCACAAATCTAATCTCCTCCCTTCCCTGAGAAAGTAGCTGTCCAGTTAAGATCTAAATTGTCTCACCCATCTTCTAAGGAAGGGAGGTGACCTAAGTTGGCACTAATGGAGACTGAATGGAAGTGACAAGGGCAACTTTGGCATTAAAAAAAAGCCCTTAACCTGGACTTTTGCTGTTACTTTGTCTGCTTGTTAAAAATGAAAAAGTGGAGGCTACCTACCTGCCATGGACTATTTGTAAGAAAGAAATAAACATCTGTGTTTTGGAGTTTCTTTGTTACATCAGCTCAGCCTTCATTTTTACAAATTTAAGAGTCTTCTGAGTATCAAGTCCTATTTGACAAGCCGGGGTTCCAGCTTAGCAAAATACGCATGGTACATGCCCCCATAAAATGTATAGTTTAATGTCTACCCTAGTCTTCTACCTGGGAATCAAAACCCATGAGATAAGTGTCTATCATACTCAATAATCAAAATAAAATAGGGCAGGAAGCAAGAGTATAAGAGTAGATAAAGATCTGGGCTTTAGAGACTTCCTTGGTGACCAGTGGTTAAGACTTCACCTTTCAACACAGTAGGTGTGAGTTAGGTCCCTGGTTGGGTAGCTACGATCCCACATGCCTGGAAGCCAGAAAACCAAAACTGTAACAAACTGTAACAAATTCAATAAAGACTTTAAAAATGGTCCACATCAAAAAAAAAAAAAAAAAGACCTGGGCTTCAATGCTAAATAAATCTGAATTTAAGTTCTTGTTCTATCTCTTATAAACCATATTCTTGGGGCAAATCATTTAATTTATGTAGATCTCATTTACCTCCTTTGAAGCAGGGATGATAGAAATAATTATACATACCTAATAGAGCCCTGCTGCTGCTGCTTCTTAGCTGCTTCAATCATGTCCGACCCTGTGTGACCCCATGGATGGTAGCCCGCCAGGAATTCCATGGAATTCTCCAGGCAAGAGTACTGGAGTGGGTTGCCATGCCTTCCTCCAGAGGATCTTCCCAACCCAGGGAATCGAATCCAGGTTTGCTGCATTTGCTGGTGGATTCTTTACAACTGAACCACAAGGGAAGTCCCTAATAAAGTCCTAGTGACAATCAAAAGGAATAGACATGTAAGTAGATTAAACCAGGACTTGAGCATCACCAATGTGATAATCAGAGTTCAGTCTTGTTATCATTTACTTCCATGGGGAGTGAAAGTGAAAGTGTTAGTCACTCAGTCATGTCCAACTCTTTGTGATCCCCTGGACTGTGTAGTCCACCAGGCTCCTCTGTCCATGGAATTTCCCAGGCAAGAATACTGGAGTGAGTTGCCATGACCTTCTCCAGGGAATCTTCCCAACCCAGGAACTGAACCCAGTTTTCCTGCATTTGCAGGTGGATTCTTTACCACTGAGCTGCCAGGGAAGCCCATGACACTTTACACCTCTGCCATAATTCAACTAACTGAGTTAATTCAGTCTTATAATTATGCTTGCTCATCTGGTACCCCCTACTGTAGCACAAGGGTTTCCCAAATAGCTCAGATGGTAAAGAACCTGCCTGCAATGTGGGAGACCCAGGTTTGATCCCTGAGTGGGGTAAATACCCTGGAGAAGGGCATGGAAACCCACTCCAGTATTCTTTCCTGGAGAATTCCATGGACAGAGGAGCCTGGCAGGCTACAGTCCGTGGGGCTGCAAAGAGTTGGACTTGACTGAGCAACTAACACACACTGTAGCACAAACAACTGCTTCTTAAATAGCTCTGCCCCAGAACTTAGTACAATGCCTGGTACGTACGAGGACTCTATTCATAACTGTCATGCATAACTGCCATGTGAACTTGAACGAATATTAAAGGCTGGAGTGTGAATAAATAAAAACCTACTAAGATGGTTATTTGTTTGATGCAAAAAAAAGTAGGCACTTGGTTTTAAAAATAAATGGATGGCAGTGAAACATTTAATAAAATCCATCAAGCCTAAGAAATTAATACAGAGAAGCCCCATGATGAAAATGAGTATTTTCCAAAAGTTATATGCCAACTGTTTGACCTCAAAAACATAATGAAATGTCATACATCATCTTAAGGGTCCAGTTCACAAGAGCTTTTTTAACCTTAGTTAAAACTGACATATTGTACAATGGCATTAGAAAAAAATTGTAGCAGACAATATGATTGAAATGCCAAAAAAAAGGGAAACAAAGTAGAAAAATCAAAATTTTTGTTCTTTGGTGAAAGTAAATTTAAGTAGAGAAATATAAGAAAGAAAATGTTGACTCTTAAAGGTTCTGAATGCATTTTTGGTGGGCTTATAAGTTCAAGGCACTGGTTCTTTATTCTCCCTAATTCCACATCAAAGTTTCCAGCTTTCATTCCCTTTACTACAGAGATATTGCTAGCAATACTCTTATACTGAATAGTCTGGATTAGCCCCTCCTTCTCACAAGGGGAACAAAGAGAGGGAGATAAACGTCTCTAAGATAACTGGGAAAGAATTGGGGGGAAAACTGTGAGTTGCATGTGTATGTACTTAGTTGCCCTGTCGTGTCCGATGCTTTTCGACCCTTTGGACTGTAGCCCACCAGGTTCCTCTGTCCATGGGATTTCCCAGACAAGAATACTGGAGTGGGTTGCCATTTTCTTCTCCGGGGGATCTTACCAACCCAGGGATTGAACCCATACCTGCCATGTCTCCTGTATTACAGGCATATTCTTTACCCATTGAGCCATCAGGGAAGCCTGTGAGTTGTACAAAGTGAAGAGAAGTCGCTCAGTCGTGTCCAACTCTTTGCGACCCCACGGACTGTAGCCTTCCAGGCTTCTCAGTCCATGGGATTTTCCAGGCAACAGTACTGGAGTGGGTTGCCGGTGAGTTGTACAAGGAAGGTTAAAAAGGAAATAAAGTAAACTGATCTGAAACACAGTACCTGGTGTGAAATATGCTGACATATGATCAGTGAAATGATAAGAAAATGGAGAGACAAGGCAAAAGCTTCATAATACTTTAAAAGAGAGAGAGAAAAAACAGGAAAAATAATGGCTCATGGTATTCTTCCATGTTGTACAACAAATAATATCATCAGCCCAAGGAATTTTGGTTGTTAGTAAGAACAAGAGGAGCAGACACTTTGTTATATGGGAGGAAAGGAAGTAGAGTATTTTCCAATTATGAAAATAGGTTAATCGCAACTTGATTTATTTTTAAGTTCATAGAAACTGAACTAATCTCTTCCTTGTCTGTGAAGGGGAGAACACAAAGGAATAATGTAAAATGGGTATTTAAGTTTACTGAAAATATTAGGAAGAAACTCCCTGACAGAACATATATACAAAGGCTGCTGCTGCTGCTGCTGCTAAGTCGCTTCAGTCGTGTCTGACTCTGTGCGACTCCAAAGACGGCAGCCCACCAGGCTCCCCCATCCCTGGGATTCTCAGGCAAGAACACTGGAGTGGGTTGCCATTTCCTCCTCCAATGCATGAAAGTGAAAAGTGAAAGGGAAGTCGCTCAGTCGTATCCGACTCTTAGCGACCCCATGGACTGCAGCGCACCAGGCTCCTCCATCCATGGGATTTTCCAGGCAAGAGTACTGGAGTGGGGTGCCATGGCAAACTGTGAAATCAACGTGGAAATGAAATGCTAGGAGGGAACCATTCTTAACCTCTTACGTAAAAATTCAGTCACAGTTTTAAAAGATACAGATCAAATAATGGAGACTCCCAGAAAAATCTCTGAAGCTTCCCTACATGATTTTAGCAGAATAAAAACGATGCTTCCTGGTTAAATGGGAGACTTTTTTTTCCTGTGTCTTAGCCAACTCTCCCTCTGCCCCACTCATATCCTCTCCCCGCCTCCCCCATTTCCTCCCACCCTCTCTCCCTCCCTCTCTCTGTCTCACACACACTTACTCAAAGAGCATCTATGCAAACATCAGTCTCAGCACCAAGGACAGCAACCTTCACTTTGACATTCTGAGGATGTCAAAGACCATCCTCAGAAACCAAGTATACATCTCAGGAGCTCTTGTTTATTTTTTTAATTTGTTTATTTTTAACTGAAGGATAATTGCTTTATAATATTGTGTTTGTTTATGTCATACATCAACACATATCAGCCGCAGGTATACATATGTCCCCTCAGTCTTAAACCTCCTATCCCATCCCCACATCTCTAGGTTGTCACAGAGCCTTGATTTTAGTTCCCCGAGTCATATAGGAAATTCAGAAGCTCTTTTGAATTCAGATGAGAAATGCTTGATTGCCCAGCTAGCTCAGTCGGTAGAGCATGGGACTCTTAATCCCAGGGCTGGGGGTTCAAGGCCCACGTTGGGCAGTTGCTCTTCAACATTTGGGGCTTCCCTTGTAGCTCAGATGGTAAAGAATCCACTTGCAAGGCGGGAGACCATTCAATTTCTGGATTGGAAGATCCCCTGGAGAAGCGATAGGCTACCCATTCCAATATTCTTGGGCTTCCCTGGTAGCTCAGCTGGTAAAGAATCCGCTTGCAATGTGGGAGACCTGGGTTCAATCCCTGGGTTGGGAAGATCCCCTGAAGAAAGGGAAAGGCTACCCACTCCAGTATCCTGGCCTAGAGAATTCCACAGACTATACAGTCCATGGGGTTGCAAAGAGTCAGATACTACTGAGTGACTTTCACTATCTAGAAGTGCTTGAAGTTTAACTCAAAGTTGTAAACACCTGATCTATAATACCACTTTTCTTTTCAGAATATGATTATCTGTGTTTATTAAAACAGTGGACACTTTACTATGTGTTCAGAATAAATAATTGACAAAACTGAGGATCAGAATCTGCTAGAGCTGGAAAGATCCTTCAGGAGTCTTCAACCCAGCCTCTGCTTTGTAAAGATGAAAAAAATGAGGACAAGAGGTTATGAAGGTAGTTTCTAAACAGACTTTTTAGCCTGGCTATTATAGAAATGGTAATGTTTCTATGTACTTCAAAGTTTTGACAAAATTGAGGTGAGAGGTTCAAGTTCACAGTACTTGAAGACAGAGTTTTTATTCAACAAGATTCCAACAATCACTTGTCACATTAAAAATGCCAAGTCAAAAATTTTAAATCTAACCCTTGACTCTAACACATTACCACTTTTAACAGCAATTTAACAATGGTAAATTGGCTTTATAACATTGTTTTATTTTTTACAAAATATAACCAATAACTCCACACCTCTTCTGCCACATGCTACATGTTTCAAAAATATGACTGCAGGTTATCTTTAATTTTGTGTCATGAAGACTAGTATAGTACTTGACTTTCTCCCTAGATACACATTTAGTGGAAGGGCTTCTAAGAAGTTAAGTGTGTTTATATTCAATTCAAGCATTACTTCTTTGAGAAGACCAGACACTTGAAGCGTGGGCTCTATATCCCTCCTCCTCACTTTCTTACTAGTCTATGCCTATATATAACAGTCCATTTATCTCTTTATATCAAAATTAGCACTTTAGGGGTCTGCCCTCTAGTTCTGTGAGCAGCTTAAGGCTAGGTGCAAAGGCCTTCCCATCCTATCTCTGTGTTCTCAAAATGAGTTCCATAAAAGTCATTGTACTATGTCCTGAAGCTGTGCATATGTGTGAAGTCACTTCAGTCATGTCCAACTCTTTACAACCCCATGGACTGTAGCCCACCAGGCTCCTCTGTCCATAGGATTCTCTAGGCAAGAACACTGGAGTGGGTTGCCATGCCCTCCTCCAGAGGACCTTCCCCACCCAGGGATCAAACCTGCATCTCTTATATAGCCTGCATTGGCAGGTGGGTTCTTTACCACTAGAGCCACCTGGGAACCCTGCACTGGAGCTGTGTGTTAGCCACTCAGTCATGTCCAACTCTTGTTACCCTATGGACTGTAACCTGCCAGGCTCCTCTGTCCATGGAATTCTCCATGCAAGAGCACTGGAGTGGGTTGCCATTCCCTTCTCCAGGGGATCTTCCCAACCCAGGGATCGAACTCATGTCTCCTGCATTGCAGGCGGATTCTTTACCATCTGAGCCACCAGGGAAGCCACCACTGTAGAAATGTAACTCTGATTAAAACATAATTCTTAACTTCGGAAGGTTTAGAATTAAATGAGGAGAGACAGAGAAAAGGAACTTATTATACTGTGTCTTAAGAGAGAGTCAAATAGGTTCTGATGTCTTAGAGATCGGGGTTTAAGTCTTAGAATCTGCTATTCTAAACACCTGGGGAAACTAATTAAATGTAGCCAAAAATGAGATGATGGCAGTAATAACTACTACCTTGAATTGTTTTGAAGATTAAATAACAATAAGTGAAAAACTATTCTTGGCCACAGTAAGTGCTAAATAAGTATGAGAATATGCACACAGCTGCAAATCGATGGTGTGTGTACAAGACACTGAGAAAACAAAGAGCAGGAGTGTACAGATTTATCATATTTTAATCAAAGACTTAACTACTCTAGAGAGACATAAAGGAGTGATAAATGTACCAGTGAGCGATAAAATAAATCATTATTTAACAAGAGATGGTTGCTTGATTAAGCTGATGGGCACTGCAGCAGCATAGAAGGAAAGATATGGGAAGCTCCCCAAAGGAAGTGGTTTATTTCTATGAAGGCAGGAGAGGTGAGTAGGCACTGACCACATGCAGAGAGGCAGAAGGCAATCCAGGTTGAGAGAGCACTTTTTGCAAAGATCTAACAATAAGAAAGCACAAGGGGCTTTCCAGTAATTCCAAGTAGTTCTGTTTAACTGTGCTCAGTTAAACATACCTCAGAGGCTGCTGAGTGGTGGCCAGACAGCAGACTGTAGTCATCAGAATCTTAGGTGTCCTGCCAAGGAGCTAGGACTGTATCATGAGGCAACTGATGACCACTAAAGAATTTTACTCATGGAACTAAAGTAATGGAATTTATATTTTAGCATGATGACTTAATCTAGAATTTGCAGAGCAAGTTGGGAGAAGGTGTAATGGTAAAGTGATGAGACCCAAAGCAAGATCCCTAACTAAGAGACGAGTGCAATAATCTGGACAAGAGCTAAAAGGGGCCTAAATATTTTGTATCCCAAGTGCTTAGCAGACTACAGACAGGATCCTAATAAACTTCTGTGAAACTAAAGGAATAGTAACAAAAGGAATTACCATGCCATACTGGCAAAGAAGTGGTATCTCTCCTGGCTACAAAGACTCATCTGTATCAATTCCTTGTTTCTTCATCTGACGCATTCCCATATAACTAAAAGGGATCTTGGGATCCCTTGATGAGAGAAAGGTAGGAGATGAATAAAATAAGAGAGGTTTGATCACAAAGTGTAATCACTTTATATTTCACAGTTAGGATTAACACCCTCTTTTACGCTAATTGGGCTTCCCTGGTAGCTCAGCTGGTAAAGAATCCACCTGCAATGTAGGAGAATGTGGTTACCCATTGGAGAAGGGATAGGCTACCCACTCCAGTATTCTCGGGCTTCCCTGGTGGCTCAGCTGGTAAAGAATCTGCCTGTAATGTGGGAGACCTGGGTTTGATCCCTGGGTTGGGAAAATCCCCTGGAGAAGGGAATGGCGGCCCAGTCCAGTACTCTGGCCATGGACAATTCCATGCAGTGTATAGTCCATGGGCTCCCAAAGAGTCGAACATAGCTGAGAAACTTTCACTTTATGCTAATTGTGATATCGGGTTTTATATGTGCATACAATTTACATTTCTTGGGCCATGATCTGACTTATAATCTGCCCCAAGCCATTAAATAGCAGAAGATACTAGCGTGTACAAGCCTATTTATTTATATTAATGTAATACATTTCTACCTCCATATTTGTATATCACCCCTAGTTGAAAAATAAAATGTTCCAATAAAAATAAAACTTCTGGTAAGGTAGACCTTCTGTCTCACTGTGTCTGTTTCCGGTTTCTTATGTCTTTTTTTTCCTTCACTGCTCAGTCTGTTCAGATTGGTGCTTGATACGGGATTCTCAATGCTCGTAACCACAGCCAAATACATCTACATAGGGCATACCCTCCTTGTCCAATCTATTATAGTTCCAGAGGACTTTCAAAGGGCCCAATGACTTCTGCAGCTTCCCAAAGGCTCTGTGTGTCTGCTTCCTCCTGATCCCCCATTTCCTGGCATCCGTGTTGGAACAGGTGTGAGCAGACACAGGCAGGTCCATGGAGCCCACGGTTCAGTGCTGGCACAGGTAAGGGTTATCTTCCTGCAGGAGATGACTCTGACAATGTTTTCCAGGATGCCAACTTTCAATTAGTGTCATCTTTTGCTCCATGTCCTCGGGCAAATGTCCAGTTTACTGTGAGCAGACTCAGGCTATTCTGAGAGATGGCACTAATGCCAGAAGAGATGCTTTCCAGCTCTTTTCCCCGTAGCCGAGGAAGACTAGTCTATCAACAGCAGGCATGGTTGCTGCCGTCCAGTGCGAGGTCAGTCCCTCACTCATGATATGGGATGCTAATTTATTTTCCAACTATGAAGCCAAATGTGCTTCCAGATGTTGAGCTGGAAGCAACTGAAATTGTTACAAGCACACGAAAAAGAGAAATCTCACAGCTATGACCTACAAATTGTCTTTGGGAGACCATTTGTAGTAAGGCAGTGTGTTGTTGTAGACAGCAAGGCAAAATTTTTGTCAACCAGACCCAGATGGGTCTTTCAATAGCTACCCCACTGTTAACAAAAAGTAAAAATTCCTATAGTAACTTTCCTAAAAAACCATAGATTTCTCTACAGCTAATTGTGTAGGGGGGAAAGGCAGAGGACAGGAGGTGAATCCTTATAAGGCTATATTCACATGATGCCATAACACAGATGGTTGGATCAAGTCAGGGCCAAATATGTTAAAAAAAAGTAGTGGATCAAGTTAACTACATTTTGGGTTTTGTTGTTTGTTTTTACTGAATGAATGGGGTAAGCAATCATTAAAGGGTAACCTTGTGTAGGCAGAGAGCCTTCACAAAGGCTTCTCTTTAAAACTGTTGGCAATCTGGCAGGCAGGCCTGACACATAAATTTGGTAGAAGAACCAAATCCAGGGACAAATTTTTTTAAAAGATTTATTTATTTGGCTGTGCCAGATCTTAGTTGCGGATCTTCTGGTGTGGCACATGGGCTCCAGAGCACGCAGGTTCAGTAGTTGTGGTGTACAGGATTAGCTGCTCTGCAGTATGTCAGATCTTAGCTCCCCAACCAGGGATCAAACCCACATCCTCTGCATTGCAAGACAGATTCTTAACCACTGGACCATCAAGGAAGTCCCAGAAAAGACACTCCGTTCTCTTACATGGGCCTGGCCCACAAACACAGAAACACAACTCCTTGACTCCTTTTTAGTCCAGACCCCTGGCCAGCTTTGATCTACTCTTCCATGTCCTCATATCTAACTCTAAGGACATTTTATACCCTTATTAATCATTAACCCTTGGAGAACTGCCTCATAATTATATAGTCACACTGTGGTCATACATGCCATTAGCTTTTTTTTTTTTTTCTGTCCCATTTCTTTTTTTTTTTAATTTTATTTTATTTTTAAACTTTACAATATTGTATTAGTTTTGCCAAATATCAAAATGAATCCGCCACAGGTATACCTGTGTTCCCCATCCTGAACCCTCCTCCCTCCTCCCTCCCCATACCCTCCCTCTGGGTCGTCCCAGTGCACCAGCCCCAAGCATCCAGTATCGTGCATCGAACCTGGACTGGCGACTCGTTTCATACATGATATTATACATGTTTCAATGCCATTAGCTATTAATCAGAGACATGCTTCAATATTTCCCCTAATCCTTAGCTCCCAATAACAGCCAGGCTATCATTCTGCTTTGCTTTCTCTAGTGCAAGAGGAAAAAAAAAAAAAACTGGATATTAACTATCAACTCTTGTTGACTAATTTTCAAAGACCAATTTTAGATATAGAATCATTTCAGGAGGCAAACTATTTGGCAATTCTCCTCCCTTTTAAGGACCACCTGAAACTTTATCTGAATTTTGCCCTTGTCCAACAACAAAAAATAAAACTAAAACATGAGAACAAAGAGTTTTATGTGTGGAACACTACAGGGTAGCAGAAGACATGACCTTTGGAACTGGACAGACTTGATTCTGAAATCCACTAGCCTTGGCACGTTTGCCTGCTTTGAGAGCTTATGTAAGTAACTTGAACTCCTCCTACCTCAGTTTCTTCATCTGTAATGCTGGAGATTAAATGAAATAAGGCATAGAGGGATATTAAGCAGAGACTTTGGGATATAGACTCACTTTTTTTTTCTTTTTAAATTATTGATGAGGCAGATGAATTCCCAAACAGTGATATTAACACATATATCCCACAGCAGTTCCATTCAAATATGAGCACTTGTCAGACTTACTTGGTGGCCCAGTGGTTAAGAAACCACCGGCCAATGCAGGGGACACAGGTTTGATCCCTGGTCCAGGAAGAGTCCACATGTCACGGGGCAACTAAGCCCGTGTACCACAACTACTGAGCCTGCGTGTTGAGCCCACACACTCCAGAGCCTGTGCTCCACAACAAGAGAAGCCATAACAATGAGAAGTCCCCACACCGAAACCAGAGAGTAGCTCCCCCTTGCTGCAACTAGAGAAAGCCTGTGCACAGCAACGAAGACCTAGCACAGCCAACAATAAATGAATAAACAAATTTTTTAAAAAACGAATATATGCACTTGTTATAACACAAATGTGGCAGATTATATTTTGCAAAAACAGCCACAGCAATATTTCCAGTCCCACTTGCTCTTTCAGCACCTCACCACACCTCTATCAATTTTTCCTTTTCCCTTGAATCAGGCAGACCTTTGTGATTTCCTTGACAAAAACAACAGGGGAAGAGGGATTCCGCATGACTCACATGATTAGCCCATAAAAGCAGTATGGCTTCCTCCTGGCTCTCTCCATCTAGATGCTTGCCCTGGGAACCCAGCCATCATGTTGTAAGGAGGCTCAGAACACATGAAAATGCCACATAGAGATGTTCCAGCCAGCAGTTGCAGCTAAAGTTCCAGCTAACAGCAAGCATCAGCTGCCAAGTATATGAGTCAACAAGTCTTCAGATGACTCCAGTCCCCAGTCTTTGAGCTGCCTTAGCTGATGCTGAGTGGGGTAGAAATGACTGCCCTTACATATTCCCAACCAAATTACAGACATGTAAGAAAAATAATATGTTGTTACTGTTTTAAGCTACAAAATTTGGGGGTGAGTTGTGGCAGCTCAAAGAATCTGCCTGCAATGCAGAGACCCAGGTTCGCTCCCTGGGTCAGGAAGATCCCCTGGACGATGGATGGCTACCTACTCCAATAATCTTGCCCAGAGAATCCCATGGACAGAAAAGCCTGGCAGGCTACAATCCATGGGGTCACAAAGAGTCAGACCTGACTGAGCCACTAACACTTTCACTTTCTGTTACACAATGAATAGATGATTAGAACACTGAACCTCATAATTAAATGCATAGCTATTAAGTTTAGAGTCAAAAAAGAATTTTCAGATGATGTCATCTGGACTTCTCCAGTGGTCCAGTGGTCAAGAACCCTCCTTGCAATGAAGGGGATATGGGTTTGATCCCTGGTCCAAGAAGATATCATATACTGCAGGGCAACTAAACCCGTGCACCATAGCTGCTGTGTCCACTTGCCCTGGAGCCCACACTCCACAACAGCAGAAGCTACCACAATAAGAAGCCCACATACTACAACTAGAGGGTGGCCCCTGCTTGCCGCAACTAGAGACGATCCACACGCAGCAACGAAGACCTAGCACAGCCAAAAAAAGAAAACATAGAAAAATAAATAATCAAGAAGCTGTCATCTGAGATTAGCAGAGTCTGATCTGAACTTGGTTGACTTAGTCTGTAAGGCTAGGAGGCTGAATGGGATCCAACAGACTCAACAGCACTAAAAAGACTTTAAAAAAAAAAAGTGTCAAACCATGAAATCAGCAGATGTGCTTGAAGCAAGAAGGAGAAAGGGCAAATGTACTGAATGTGAGGCTGCTATTTTTCTATAGTCACTTTTCTGAGTGTAAACGCTTAGAAATTCTATAACATTGATCAAATGAGAAGCCTGCATTTGGCAGGCAGCGAGTTTTCCACACAGTGGTTTTATCTTAATAGGAGCTAATCTATTATAATAGCTTCACATACACATACAGTCCATCAGTTAGACAATGTTGTGTCACATAATTGGCTGCAGACGTTTCAGTCATTGAAGAGGTGGCAGAAAAGCGTGTTGACATGAAGATCTGTCTTTCTTCATTGCCATTAGATATGCAAACTGTGCAAGTTGGCTAACAAACTTTGTTTCTTGAGACTGAAGTGTTTTTCCACTCCCGTTCTATAAGAAAATCAGCTGAGACTAAATGCTATCTATCAAAATAGCCCATGTATTCTTACTGAATGGATATATGAATGTGACATGTACACAAGTCTAAATATTTATAGAAAGCAGTGAAGGAGAAAATTGGAATAAGAAGGAAAAACAACCAAAGCAAAGAAGACAGTAGAACCAAGGATTAGAGAATTAAGTACACTCATCATAATTGTGGTTCAGTGCCTTTCTCTTGGATCTCTTCACTGGATCATCAAAATAGAAAAAGAGGTCCAGAAAAATATCTACTTCTGCTTTGTTGACTATGCCAAAGCCCTTGACTGTGTGGATCACAACAAACTGAGGAACATTCTTCAAGAGATGGGAATACCAGACCACCTGACCTGCCTCCTGAGAAATATGTATGCAGGTCAGAAAGCAACAGTTAGAACTGGACATGGAACAATAGATTAGTTCCAAATCAGGAAAGAAGTGTGCTAAGGCTATATATTGTCACCCTGCTTATTTAACCTATATGCAGAATGCATCATGCGAAATGCTGGGCCAGATGAAGCACAAGCTGGAATCAAGATTTCCGGGAGAAATATCAATAACCTCAGATACGCACATGACACCACAGTTATGGCAGAAAGCAAGGAACTAAAGAGCCTCTTGATGAAAATGAAAAAGGAGGGTGAAAAAGCTCACGTAAAACTCAATATTCAGAAAACAAAGATCATGTCATCTGCTCCCATGACTTCATGGCAAATAGATGGGGAAACAATGGAAACAGTGACAGATTGTATTTTGGGGGGCTCCAAAATCACTGCAGATGGTGACTACAGCCATGTAATTAAAAGACGCTTGCTCCTTGGAAAAAAAGTTATGACCAACATAGACAGCTTATTAAAAACAGAGACAATTACTTTGCCAACAAAGGTCCATATAGTCAAAGCTATGGTTTTTCCAGATGTGAGAGTTGGATTATAAAGAAAGCTGAGTGCCGAAGAATTGATGCTTCTGAACTGTGGTGTTGCAGAAGATTCTTTAAAGTCCCTTGGACTGCAAGGAGATCCAACCAGTCCATCCTAAAGGAAATCAGTCCTGAATATTCATTGAAACGACTGATGCTGAAGCTGAAACTCCAATACTTTGGCCACCTGATACGAAGAACTGACTCATTAGAAAATATCCTGATGCTGGGAAAGATTGAAATCAGGAGGAGAAGGGAACGACAGAGGATGAGATGGTTGGATGGCATCACCGACTCAGTGGACATGAGTTTGAGTAAACTCTGGGAGTTGGTGATGGTCAGGGAAGCCTGGTGTGCTGCAGTCCATGGGGTCGCAAAGAGTTGGACACGACTGAGTGACTGAACTAACTGAACTGCCTTTCTCTTATTACAAAAGGCACACCTTAATAAAGAATAAGAAAAGTTCTGTTGATCAAAGTGTTAGCCATTTTTTTCTTGGGAGTTTTAAATCAATACCTTATAGTAATTTGAAGATGTTTCTCTATTTTCCCTAAATGCTTCGTATTGTGTTTAAATCAGGGACTAGCAAACACTGTGCCCTCAGGTTACTCATGCTTTGTAAATAAAATTTTGTTGGAATTCTCTTTTGTTCAGTATTGTCTATGGTTTCTTTTGCACCACAATGACAGAACTGCAATGGAAACTTTGTGGCCCATAAGCTGAAAGTATTTTCATTGCTGGCCTTTAAGAGAAAGTTTTTAGGAAGTTTCAAGCGAGCTTTGCCTAGTTTAAAATACTACCAAGAACTACCAAGTTTGTGGTGCTCATTCTAACTTCTGAGAGCTCTACGGAGTTTTTCAATCTCAATTCAGTTCTTTTTCTTCTTGTTGGTGGGAGAATCCAATTTTAATAGCACAATCAATAGGATGACTAATTCTATTATTTCAATGAAATTGAGAATTTGCTCCATGGAAGACCCGCCACAAAGATTCACTTTTAGAACTGGCTTACAGAGGACACAGTTAAAGTTTTTCATACCTTGACTTTCTTCATCTTGAAACGTGTTCATGCGTGCGTGCTCAGTCACTTCAGCTGTGTCCAATTCTGTGTGACCCTACGGACTGTAGCCCACCAGGCTCCTATCTCTGTGGGATTCTCCAGGCAAGAATACTGGAGTGGGTCGCCCTGCCCTCCTCCAAGGGATCTTCCAGGGATCGAATCCACGTCTCCTACATCTCCTGCATTGACAGGCGGGTTCTTTACCTCTAGTGCTACTACCTAGGAAGCCCTGAAAGACGTGCAGCATTTTGTAAAGATTCTGTTGAACAAGAAGTAGTGGGAATAGCGTTCATGAAGGTGAACCTTGAGTATCTTTAGCCATGGACGGCAGACAACAAAACTACTTCTTTCTACTTGAGCAAATTCTGCTTCAGTAAGAAAAGTCAGATTTCTTTCTCATTTAGCTACAAACAACTGATTTTCTTGTTCTAAGGAAGGAAAGATGAGAAAGAGGAAAGTCAAAACAGCCTGTCTTTTATGTAGTTTGGTGCTAAGTCTTCTGAGCTACAAAAATCTTAGGGGAAAACTTAGACCAAAAAATAAGGGCAGAAAGAGCAAGAGAATGGAATATAAAATTCACAGAAGAGAGTGAAGCTGTTAATCACTTTTATTGGTTTTACTTGGGTTCTTCTTAGGAGTCATATGTAATAGTTACCTAAGCAAAGTGAATTATTTTCTGTGGTTAAAACAGAAGGAAATGGGATATCTGAAATTGCTCAAAGGGTGATAAAATGCATCTGAAGAAGGACCCAGGAGAAGTAGCAACAATGTTGGTATTTGACACTCATACACAGAAAAATAAATGGCTTAAGAATGAGGACGAAGCCAGAAAATGAAAACAGCAAGTTAAAACATGAAGGAAAAGGAATAAGGAAGCTTAGCGAGGCTAAACTTTTTGTTTTGCTTTGTCTGAATTTATAGTGTAGTTTTTATACATTGCTCTGCAAGAAAAGCACATTGGAAAAACTTTTAGAAACATCTCCATACAAACCTCAGTGTTCTGATGCCTTTCCAGCTCACGCAAGCTGGGTGCTAATGACTCATTATAGCATGCAAGATGCATGTATGTTCTCATAATTCACAGGCAGTTACTCTGTACTTGTCTATAGATGGTGAACTTCCATCACATTTAATCACCAGTTTTGTCAACCTCGGGTGGTTACATTTCCAGATGTTGACTAACTATAAGGATTGATTGTCTTCCAGATGTGTGAGGTTTTCACACATCTCTGTCAACTCCAAAAGAATATGTGAATGTTTTTTTGAATCTGTGATCACTGATGGATCTTTCCCAGATGTCTTCTTGGCAAAAAATGCCCCTTCTCTGGAGAAATCAAGTCAAGCACTGGCTTCTATAAACATTAAAATACATTAACCACCATCCACTCCCCCCAATTATTTGGTTTTAGGAAAATGAAAAACAGATGCAAATTAGCAATGGGTAATATCAGGTCCCACCATTTTGGTATCTCATTTAAATGAAGAGTTGGTGATGTTATAAACTGAAAAATGATCAGATCTCAGACTTAAATCCAAAAGAACTAATATCAGCATCAGATATATGCATAGCAATTCAAAAAAGAAATGTTTCCAAAACTGTGGAAGTAGTTTGGAGCTAGACATTTCATAAAATGTTTATTGTATTTTGTTTAATAACCACTTTTTATTTCTGTTTGCCTTTGAATTCATTGATTCTAAGTAAAAGTGCTAAATACCTTAACAGATGAGGCTTGCAAAGTCCCAAACCAGGCAAAAAGTTGGGACAAGTTTCAGTTAAGCATTCTAAGTTTCTGAGTAAAACTTGGTTGGAATTCTAGCCTTCTGCAAATCCTCCATGTTTAATAATTATGCTAATAGCTCACCAAAACAGTATAAGTTATCTAAGAATAAGGCAAAACTTTGGAGTAATCCCAAAACAAGCTTTCAAGAGTTTTTCTTTTCCAAAATATGAAGGCATTTGTCTTTTTTTTTTCCTGGTGTAGAGTCTTCATCTCAACCAATGATGAAAATGAAGACACTAAAATGTTATTTAGTAATTACAGTTACAGATTATTAATATGGATTCACACAGTTATATATGCATGCATCCTAAGTCACTTGAGTTGTATTGAATCTTTGCGATCCTATGGACCAGAGCCTGCCAGGCTTCTCTGTCCATGGGATTCTCCAGGCATGAATACTGGGGTGCATTGCCATGCCCTCCTCCAGGGGCTCCTCCTGATCCAGGATTGAACCTGCATTTATTACGTTTCCTGCATTGGCAGGCAGGTTCTTTACCACTAATACGACCAATTTGCCATTTAGCAAATGAACTGCGTTTACTCTGTTATGCAGAACATCTGGAAAGACAAGAAAATTTAAGTTTGTTAAATTGTCAATCCATTTTCAGTTCAGTTCAGTTCAGTCACTCAGTCGTGTCTGACTCTTTGCGACCCCATGAATCGCAGCACGCCAGGCCTCCCTGTCTATCACCAACTCCCAGAGTTCACTGAGACTCACGTCTATCGAGTCAGTGATGCCATCCAGCCATCTCATCCTCTGTCATCCCCTTCTTCTCCTGCCCCCAATCCCTCCCAGCATCAGAGTCTTTTCCAATGAGTCAACTCTTCACATGAGGTGGCCAGAGTACTGGAGTTTCAGCTTTAGCATCATTCCTTCCAAAGACATCCCAGGGCTGATCTCCTTCAGAATGGACTGGTTGGATCTCCTTGCAGTCCAAGGGACTCTCAAGAGTCTTCTCCAACACCACAGTTCAAAACCATCAATTCTTCGGCACTCAGCTTTCTTCACAGTCCAACTCTCACATTTATACATGACCTCTGGAAAAGCCATAGCCTTGACTAGATGGACATTTGTTGGCAAAGTAATATCTCTGCTTTTCAATATGCTATCTAGGTTGGTCATAACTTTTCTTCCAAGGAGTAAGCGTCTTTCAATTTCATGGCTGCAGTCACCATCTGCAGTGATATTGGAGCCCAAAAAAATAAAGTCTGACACTGTTTCCACTGTTTCCCCATCTATTTCCCATGAAGTGATGGGACCAAATGCCATGATCTTCGTTTTCTGAATGCTGAGCTTCAAGCCAACTTTTTCACTCTCCACTTTCACTTTCATCAAGAGGCTTTTGAGTTCCTCTTCACTTTCTGCCAGAAGGGTGGTGTCATCTGCATATCTGAGGTTATTGATATTTCTCCCGGTAATCTTGATTCCAGCTTGTACTTCCTCCAGCCCAGCGTTTCTCATGATGTACTCTGCCTAGAAGTTAAATAAGCAGGGTGACAATATACAGCCTTGACATACTCCTTTTCCTATTTGGAACCAGTCTGTTTTTCCATGTCCAGTTCTAACTGTTGCTTCCTGACCTGCATACAGATTTCTCAAGAGGCAAGTCAGATGGTCTGGTATTCCCATGTCTTTCAGAATTTTCCACAGTTTATTGTGATCCACAGAGTCCAAGGCTTTGGCATAGTCAATAAAGCAGAAATAGATGTTTTTCTCACATTCTGGATATCTGGATGTATTGATCAGTTTTTCCATTTTCATTACAATGTTAGGCATCAAGTAGATAATACTTCACTGTAAACTAATTTCAGACAGCCATTGAAGAAAATTTTCAAACTGTGCTTTGCTTTTTATCCAAAGCATATTTCTCATATATTGACTAGCTTCCCTGGTGGCTCAGATGGTAAAGAATCTGCCTGCAACACAGAAGACCCAGGTTCAATCCATGGGTCAGGAAGATCCCCTGGAGAAGGGAATGCATACCCACTCCAATATTCTTGCCTGGATAATTCCATGGATAGAGGAGCCTGGTAGGCCCCAGTTTATGGGGTTGCAAAGAAGGGACACGACTGAGCGACTAACACTTTCACTTCCAATAGATACTGACTCACAGAGAAGTCTTCAGAATAACTCATGATGGGAGGCTAATACCTGTCGATCTCAGATAAAAATGATACACTTAATGAATCATCAGAAAGTAAGGTTTTGGAGAAATAAGTCCAAGAACAAACTTATCACCACAATAATATTTTTAAAAAGGAGACATGAAAACAAGCCCACATATTCTTTACCAAAACTTCTGCCCACTGATCTACAGGGATTGTCTAAAATCACTTGACTGGCTTCTTCATCAAACTTGATTTAATAGAAAGGAGAGAGAGAAGGGGAAAGAGGGAGATGACACAGGGAAAACTGTAAAACTATGGAATCAGATTCTCTTCTAGATCCATAATGTCCATTATTCAGAAGCCACCACTGGGAAAGAGTGCAGGCTGGGGAGAAAGGGCTCCTTGCTGCCATCTCCACTTTTGTTTATTTTATATTTGAACAGTCCAGATAAGATTTCATATTAAAAAAGGTGAGGGGGAATCTGCAACTATAAGCATTTTGAAAGCGGTCTTCAGAGTATGGTCCCTGGACCAAGAGCATCACCCAAGATCTTGTTAGAAATGCAGATTTTCAGATCTCATCTCAGATCTACAGAATCAGAAACTGTTGAGGTAGGGCTCAGGATTTCTGTGTTTTAGCGAGCTATCTAGTCAATACCTCCAGTACTCTTGCCTGGAAAATCCCATGGGCGGAGGAGCCTGGTAGGCTGCAGTCCATGGGGTCACGAAGAGTCGGACACTACTGAGCGACTTCACTTTCACTTTTCACTTTCATGCACTGGAGAAGGAAATGGCAACCCACTCCAGTGTTCTTGCCTGGAGAATCCCAGGGACAGGGGAGCCTGGAGGGCTGCCATCTATGGGGTCGCACAGAGTCGGAGACGACTGAGGCGACTTAGCAGCAGCAGCAGCAGCAGCTACTCAATACGTTTTGACAACCACTGTATTATATGATTCCCAAGCACCACTTTCTCCAAGAAGCCTCTGTAACCTAATCTGATACCCCTTTGCCCACCCCCACACCTCATACACTTACCCTACATGCTCACACACATGCTGGGTTGGGTGTCTGTTTTAGTCTATGTGAGCTGCTATGACAAAAAGACCATAGACTGGGTGACTGAAAACAACAAGCATTTATACCTCACAGTTCTGCTGGTCAAGAGCCCAAGACCAACAGATGCTGGGTCTGGTGAGGGTCTGCTACCTGGTCCGTAGATGACCATTTTCTTCTTGTATCCTCATACAGCAGAAAGGGCAATCTCTGGGGTCTGTTTTATAGGGAAGGGCACTAGATCCATTGACCTCATAACCTAATCACCTCTCAGAGTTATCATCTCCAAATACCATCATCTGGCAGTTAGCCATCAACATATGGATGTGAAAAGGACACAAACACTCAGACCACAGCCGTGCCATTCTGGGTTTACATCAACCAGAGTACGCACACCATTTTTTGTGTTATTATTTCTTTATTCATCGACCTCTCCTATAGCCACATAAACTCATCAAGAACAGTGAACACGGGATACACTCTTTTTTCCCATTTCTGGCACTTAGCATAGTGACTTGCACAAAGAGGTGCTCAGTAAACATTTACTAAATGAATGATGGGTATATTAATATTTGTGTGTTAGGTTTATTAGTTTATATTATACCTTCTTCAAATAAATGATTTGAACAAGCATATATGGAGTAGGAAACGGCAACCCACTCAAGTATACTTACCTGGAAGATCTCATGAACAGAGGAGCCTAGCAGGCTACAATCCGTGGGGTCACAAAGAGTCAGACACACCTAAGCAACTGAGCACACACACGCACACAACAAACAAGCACACAGATACAACATGACCAAATTAAGCCAAGTAACCAGGGGCTTCCCTAGTGGAAGGGAGGCTCACCTGGTGAGGAATCTGCATGCAATGCAGGAGATGCAGGTTCTATCCATGGGTTGGGAAGAAGGAGATCTGTGGAGAAGGAAATGGCAACCCACGCCAGTATTCTTGCCTGGGAAATCCTGTGGACAGAGGAGCCTGGAGGGCTACAGTCCATGGGGTCACAAGAGTCAGACAGGACTTAGTGACTAAACAACAGCAACACCAACTAAGACAAAGACAATCAAGATTAGAGGGTTTGGTCAATCAAACTAGGAGTCATGCTTCTGTCTCTATTCATGTTTGTGGCACCCAATGGTCACTGCTTGTGACTCTTTAATTCACTGCAAGAGAAACTCTGGCCCTGAGGTTCTTGTGACAGTGGGCTATGCTTCTGACCACAGCACACCTGGGGATGGTCATTTCATTGGTAACAGTAACTTTTAAAAGGATGAACTAGGGTATGTATTTCTTGAAATGCATAAATGAGACAGTGTTATTAAGGAAATCCTGTATTTTCCATACTCCTTTCACCATAACCCACAGTAAAATAATACATTTTCCCTTTTGCCTCTTGGACATACATACATACACATACACATGTTTTCAGAAGTCACTGAGCCCTATTCCACGAGTTGTCTTCTGATATTGTCTCCTCTGTTTTATTTTATTCAATTTCATTAAATTCAAGTTTTTTATATTATAATTACATAAATTTCATGACTCATTATTGGGTTACAAATTACAGTTTAAAGATCGCTATAGTATAATATATAGTATAATATAATATATTGGATGAATCTAATTTAATTAAGTGGGTTAGTTTTTTTGTTTTTCTTTTTAACTAAATCATCATTTTTCAAATGATCTCTTCTCAAACTTATCGTCTCTATCTTCTAAGTGTAGAGAGCACTAGTGAATCCCCCACCACAACCAATTCTTCAGTTGAATTTTCCAGAAATCCCAGTTCTATAGCTTACTAACTATGTGATTTTGAACAAGTCATTGCATTTGTCCATCCTGAGTATTGCTTTCCTTATCTTTAAAGCAAAAGTCCTAATATCCTTTTTGTAGGATTGTGATGAGGGTTAGAGAAAATGCACTAAAAGCAACTTGCCACAGGCATTTAATTGATGATAACTTTTATTATCATCCCAGAGCCCTGAGAAAACCACCAGTTAATATTTTTAAGGCATTCTCAGATAGTCACGTATAAAGGGGCATCAAAATTCCATGCTACAGGAATGCAGACGCTGACACAGAGAACAGACTTGTAGACATAGCAGAAGAAGGACAGAGTGGGACAGATTGAGGCAGTAGCTTTGAAACATGTACATTACCATATGTAAAAGAGACAGCTAGTCGGAAGTTGTTACATAACACAAGGAGCTCAAGCCCGTGCTCTGTAACAACCTAGAGGGGTGGGATGGGGTGGGAGGTGGGAGGGAGGTTCAAGAGGGAGGGGACACATGTATACTTATGACAGATGCATGCCCATTGTTGTACAGGAGAAACCAACCCAACATTATAAAGCAATTATCCCCCAATTAAATTTTTTTTTTTAGTTCCACGCTACAGATTAAGTTGTGTAGAAATAAAAGTTCCTATCCAAACTATGATTCTATCCCTTAGGAACAATCCTTACCACCCAAACAAGTCACACCTGTTGGGAGCTGGCAAGGTCTTTTTTGTGATAAATAGTATTTGGATCCTGTAAGCTTTTCCATCTAGCACCTTGCAGCACCAATAAATATACCATCTCTTCTCTCCCAAGAGATTCTTTGGCTTTTAAAGACCCATGTGCGGCCTAAACCACTTGCTACAGCTGCTGGCACAAAATTCCATGTCCTTATTGGGTTTACCAAACCTGGTGTCTGAAGACTACTGGTACCTTTCATTTGCAGAGAGATAGTTCTGAAAAAATAATTAATAAAAATGTTGAGGTTATATCTGCTTATGTGATCCTGAGATATTGGATATTTCATAACTGGGCAGAAGCAGAGAAAAATAAACAAACTGTAATCCAGGGAGGCCCTTTACATAAAAACTCAGGACCTATGATATCGCTTACAATCAGATGCCTACCACCACTCCATTTCCAGATGCTGAACATCCATCTATCCGTCCCAACTCAGATCCACCCAGATGCTGAACTCCCAACTATCCATCCCAATTCCACCAGAGTTTTGGAGCCCCTTTAAGAATACTGAAATACGCAAAACATGTGTTCAAACGTTGAAGGCATACAAGAAGCTGAAAGAACAATTTGGAGCAACTCATTGCTGAAGCTGGAGCCTTAGGCAGAAATATACCCAATGATCTGGCAAACGCTTTGCCCAAATATATTTTCCCCTTCATTTCCAAATTATGTTCATCTCCCTTTGTCACATCTATTGAAATTTCACCAAAGATTTTATTAGTTTAATGAGCAGCATTTATAAAGAGAAACTGAGGGTTATGGAGCTGGTATTTGCCCTGGTGACAGGCACGTACCAGGGCAAATAAATGAGATGAAACAAATTTCTTTGCAATGCCAGGATAAGATCAGAAGATGGATTTAGGACATTATAGAGCATGCTACTTCCAAAGAGCTCCTATAATTAAAATTCCCCCATGAATAAAAGTCTAAAAGTGACCCTATCTTCCCTAGTCCAAAATGCTGGACTCGGGCACACTGATGGGATGGTGTCAGTCTGAACACACTGGGGCCCTTGAACTTGGGTGATGGAAGAAAGAGTCACTCAGTGGAAATCAGTTTTCATGAAAACCAAGAATCTCCCAAGCCAAAACCAAGACAAAGCTGAGTTCTCGGTACAGCTCAAGTTTTTGGAGACTTTCTTCCTCTCTCCCTGCATCCCTTCCCAGCTTCCTAATAATAATTAGAACAACAATAATTCATAAACAGCATTAATTCAGTATATCTTATGTGCAAGAGTCTCCAGATAAGAACTATGTACATGGTCGCATATTTCATCCTCACCACTGCTTTATGAATTGGATTATTTATTATCTCTATCCTATAGATGAGGAAGCTGAGGCTTTGAACGGTTAAATAACCAGTCCGTTGTTACACTAAAGGGATAATCCAGAACCATCGAGTTATACTGTTCCCATTTTTCATTCTCTGTGGAGGGAAACAGACGAGATAGTGTGATGGGGAGATCTAGGAGAGGTCAGACTCTCGGAAGAGCATTTGGGTACTAATACAGACTAAGTGCTTCCCAGGTGGTGCTACTGGCAAAGAACCTGCCTGCCAATGCACAAGACATAAGAGATGTGTGTTTGATTCCTGAGTCTGTAAGATCCCCTGGGAGAGGAAATGGCAATCCACTCCAGTGTTCTTGCCTGGAGAATCCCATGGACAGAGGAGCCTGGTGGGCTACAGTCCACAGAATTGCAAATAGTTGGATACATCTACAGCAACTTAACACATATACACACAAGCAGATTGAGAAATGGCCTCCTAAAGATGTCCACAACCTAATCCTGTGGATTTGTTACCAAAGATGGCAGAAGAGACTTTGAAGGTGTGGTTAAATCAAGAGTCTTGAAATGGGGAGATTATCTTGTATTATCTGGCTGGGCTCAATAAAATCACAATGGTCCTTGTAAGAGGAAGGCAGGAGGGTCAGAGAGAGAGACTGGAAGATGTCACACTGCTGGCTTTGAAGCCATGAGTCAAGGAAAGTAAGCAGCCTCTAGAAGCAAGGGAAGGTAAAGAAACAAATTCTTTCCTAGGGCCTCTAGAAGGACCTCAGCTCAGCTGATACCTTAATTTGGGCACTGCCGGCATTCAGAACTAGGATAATACATGCAGGGTTTTTTGTTTGTTTTTATTTATTTACTTATTTTTTTGGCTTCACCAGGACTTGGTTGTCGCATGCAGGATCTCACCCACTGGGCCACCAGGAAGCCCCAAGCACATGTTGTTTAAGCCATGAAGTTTAGGGTAATTTGTTACAAAAGCAATAGGAAAATAATACAGAAATTCAGGGTTTCTTTTTTCTATGCAAATAACAAATAGTTTTTTTTTTTTTCTCTCTCTCTCTCTTTCAGTCCCTGAAAGGAAACCTCTCAGAGCAGTGGACCTCAGATTGTAGGTAAGGGCTATGCCTGGCTCACGTGGCAATTGCCTCTTTGAATCCTCCACCACAGTTAGCATGGGTTTGGTACCCAGAAGTCTTTCCCAATTTGCTAAGGACTTCCCTGGAGGCTCAGATGGTTAAGTGTCTGTCTACAATATGGGAAACCCAGGTTTGATCTCTGGGTCGGAAGGATCCCCTGGAGCAGGAAATGGAAACCCACTCCAGTACGCTTGCCTGGAAAATCTCATGGATGGAGGAGCCTAGTGGGCTACAGTCCATGGGGTCGAAAAGAGTTGGACACGACTGAGCGACTTCACTTTCACTCCACTTTGTCCCTTGGAGCTCTAAGTTTTAACAGCAGTCATTTATTCACATCTACAGTGAAGGCACGGTAACTCTTCTGCTACAGTGGCCCCCTCTTCCACTGACTTGGTCTCCTCAAGAGGAGATCTCATATCTATGCCGTATTTCTGTCTCTCCGGTTCCCAGCACAGCACCTACTACCCTGGTGGTATCTGAGCACAGAGAAAAGGGGATGTAGATGGAGCAAATGAGCACAGCAAGATGGTCCAAAGCACACTCATTGAACAGATAGGCCCCCGGGGCCATCATGAGCTCTGCTCTCCCAGCATCCGCCCTGAGAAATACACTGCCAAGCGGGAAGTGCTCGCTGCTGTGCACCCCACCCCCTCAGACCTCAGATACACATTTCCTGAGTCTCATTGTGACCCTTTCCACACAACAAACCAAGCCCTGAATTATGACACTTGTTGTACGAAAGAACAGGAAAGAACAGTCAAGCCAGATTTGTGCTTTCCTTTAGGCTGAGCTGAGAAATTGATTTCTACCTAAAAGATCCAACATGAATTGGATGCCTGGATTTTAGCCATAGAAGTCAAATCACCGTCTCTATGGAGAAGTCACACTATTTCTGCCCTAAAGAGAGGCAAACCTTCTCAAAAGTTCTGTAAGTTGCACTCTGATCACTGATTGGGTAACAATTTTTCTTAACTTGCATTGTTGGGCACCTTTTATTAATGCCTGATCTCTCTAACTAGATATAAAACAATGTTCCTTGGTCAGCCGTTTGACATCTCTAGAGGCACTTATGCATGTCAGGTACTGTGATAAACTCTGGGGACACAGCGATTTGAAAAAGTCACAGTTGGGCCTCACATGGGTTTTACAGAAAATAAGAACCAGGCTTTTGATCTCCTTATACCCTCTGCATTCCCTCCACAGTGCCTAGCACAAAGTACACATGTGCTTGTTGACTGGCTTCTTGACTGAAATTGATAAAAGGAGGAATAGGAGGTCTAATCGTAGACATATCACACATCACTTACTTAGCTAGAACCGCAAGGATTACAGGTTATCCAGCCCAAATCTTTGATTTCACAGATAATGACACTGAGGCAGAGATCCATGAAGTTATACAACAAATTATACTACCAGGGACAGATGAAGGTGACATCCCTGCTTTTGGCTCCTAATCCAGTGGGCCTTCTAACTGGACTCAAAGGTGACAGTGAAACTAAATTCTGGGGATGGCTGAGGGTGACTCAGCCTGCACTTGCTAGGAACGCCCAGGCTTACTAAGCTGTACACGCGTCCGATTGCACTCTCAAGCCCATACCCATCATCCCTCCTCACTGTCATTCTCTCTCAGCCTTTCGAAGCCGAAGCTGGTGCTCATGACCTTCAGGGTCACTGGAAAGCAATTTATTTCATTCCTTTTTTTAAAAAAAGGAAATGCTAATATCACAAGATCTATGTCTAAAATGCCCCTGGGCAAGCTTCATCTCTGACTTTATTCTCTCTCATTTTCAACTTTCCTTTTTTTTCCCCTTTCTTCATGTCAAGTTGTCAGGAAGACTTTGATCTCAGAGACATGCTTCTTCTCCATTCCTGCCTATGACAGAGCTCCCACCTGCCACTGGGAGACAATTCAACATAAATGCATTAATTCTTTCAAGTCTAACATCAGTCCCTGTGCTCTGTCCACAGGAGCAGGGAGGGTCCGCCAGCACGAAAGAGAGACACAACTCGAAAGAAAATTGTTCATGCCTGTCAGTGGGTCCCTAAAACCTAAAGCAGTTTATCTTCAGTGATAAACTGTGAACCCAGAGATCACAGTTTATCTTCAGTGAACCCAGAGATCACAGTTTCCCAGACTCTGTATTGAGACAACCCCTGGAAACCAACTTTTCGTACCCAACCGAAAACATCTAGCAACTAGAGCTCTGTGAGTCATTCAGAATGGTAGCTGCGTATCTGAGCTGTGGGCCAATTATGTCCCGTTGATAAGAACCGTATTTCAAACGAAGAGACGATTTCGGCTTAGGGAAGCCCTTTGGTTACAGGAAAATAGAACAACTCACAGGGAAGTTGTCTCTTTTCACCTTCCATTTTCATAAACATTATAGTTAATTCTGGGTAATAAAAACGTGAAGTTTAATCAATAGCAAACAAACATTTTGGCAGGAAACTGAAAATGGTTTACTGGAGAGAAATAAACAAAGGGGCGCTATCCAGTTAAGAGTCGAACAGGTGCCAGTTTTTCTTTGCACCTTAGTTTTTACCTCTCCTCTTCCCCAACACATCTGTTCCAAAGGACGCACGAGGACAAAAGAGAGAGGGGGAAAAAAGAAATGCAGACAGAGGACTAAAAGGACTGGGTGGCTGCCTTATAAATGAGAAACCTCTATCTGGAAGTTATTTACTTTGGGGGGAAATTCATTTCATTTAAAACGTTAATAGATGTGAAAAGCTCTGAGTTCTGCAGAATAAAAGCAACTAAGTCAAAGCATCTTTGAAAATAAACAAGAAAGGCAAAGCATCCATCGCACTCGGCCCTATCCATCTTCCAAGAAGTGGTAATCTTGGACCCTGGCGCGGTGGGGTGGGGAGCCATAATTTGTATTTGAAAACCTCTCAGGGCGGTCCCTTTGTATTTCTCTTTCCTTTTTCGCAGATCAGAGCAGCAATTTTCTTTTATTGTCAGCTATTTATAGTTTTCTTTTCTCAAAACCTTGGCCAGAAAGAAAATGGGTAAAAAAGCATTTCTTTCAAAAGCCACATCATTTTGTAGCACTCTTTAAAATTATTAACTATAATCAAAAAAGGCAAATATATATATATATATATATATATATATATATATGGCCCCCAAACTTGTTCAACTCATTTTTTGCCACTTGCTCTGTTCTATCCAAAGACAGGAAAGCCAAACAAAGAGGCTCCTTCTGTCTCCTGGCTGGAGATGTGGGAAGTCCCACCCAAACACTGTCTTTCCTATTCAGAAATGAAAACGCAGCAGTAAAGGAAGACACGTGGTGTAACAGCGTTGGCATAAACCTCAGGCCTGCTTTCCGACATCCCAGATGTTCCTCAGAAGCCTCGACAGCCTCTGGAGAGGCTGGGGTGTGTAGAGCCAAAATTCAGAGATCTGTCAGCCACCGACAACCCCCTGGCATGCAGTCATTTCTTCTGTGCCCATAGAAGAGGGGTTAAAAGCGTGATTTGTAATCCTACACTACGTGACTCCCAATTCTGCTTCTACCTCTTGCTAAGTTCGTGACCTTGGGAAAAAATACTTGCCCTCTCTCATCCTCAGGGGCTCCATTCATAAAACAGGGACAATTTAAACCTTAGCAAATAGATAAAGCTCAGCAAATTTGGAAAACTCAGCAGTCGCCACAGGACTGGAAATGGTCAGTTTTCATTCCAATCCCAAAGAAAGGCAATGCCAAAGAATGCTTAAACTATTGCACAATTGCACTCATCTCACACGCTAGTAAAGTAATGCTCAAAATGCTCCAAGCCAGGCTTCAGCAATACGTGAACCGTGAACTTCCAGATGTTCAAGCTGGTTTTAGAAAAGGCAGAGGAACCAGAGACCAAATTGCCAACATCCACTGGATCATAGAAAAAGCAAGAGAGTTCCAGAGAAACATCTATTTCTGCTTTATTGACTATGCCAAAGCCTTGGACTCTGTGGATCACAATAAACTGTGGAAAATTCTGAAAGACATGGGAATATCAGACCACCTGACCTGCCTCTTGAGAAATCTATATGCAGGTCAGGAAGCAACAGTTAGAACTGGACATGGAACAACAGACTGGTTCCAAATAGGAAAAGGAGTACATCAAGGCTGTATATTGTCACATTGCTTATTTAACTTCTAGGCAGAGTACATCATGAGAAATGCTGGGCTGGAAGAAGCACAAGCTGGAATCAAGATTGCCGGGAGAAATATCACTTCAGATATGCAGATGACACCACCCTTATGGCAGAAAGTGAAGAGGAACTCAAAAGCCTCTTGATGAAAGTGAAAGAGGAGAGTGAAAAAGTTGGCTTAAAGCTCAACATTCAGAAAACAAAGATCATGGCATCTGGTCCCATCACTTCATGGGAAATAGATGGGGAAACAGTGTCAGACTTTATTTTTCTGGGCTCCAAAATCACAGCAGATGGTGACTGCAGCCATGAAATTAAAAGACACTTACTCTTTGGAAGAAAAATTATGACCAACCTATACTGTAATACTGTAAACTTCAGTCGTGTCTGACTCTGTGCGACCCCATAGACGGCAGCCCACCAGGCTCCCCCGTCCCTGGGATTCTCCAGGCAAGAACACTGGAGTGGGTTGCCATTTCCTTCTCCAATGCATGAAAGTGAAAAGTGAAAGTGAAGTCACTCAATCGTGTCCGACTCTTCGCAACCCCATGGACTGCAGCCTACCAGGCTTCTCCGCCCATGGGGTTTTCCAGGCAAGAGTACTGGAGTGGGGTGCCATCACCTTCTTCATGACCAACCTAGACAGCATATTAAAAAGCAGAGACATTACTTTGCCAACAAAGGTCCATCTGGTCAAGGCTATGGTTTTTCCAATAGTCATGTATGGATGTGAGAGTTGGACTATGAAGAAAGCTGAGCACCGAAGAATTGATGCTTTTGAACCGTGGTGTTGGAGAAGATTCTTGAGAGTCCCTTGGACTGTAAGGAGATCCAGCCAGTCCATTCTAAAGGAGATCAGCCCTGGGTGTTCGTTGGAAGGAATGATGCTAAAGCTGAAACTCCAGTACTTTGGCCACCTCAAGCGAAGAGCTGACTCATTGGAAAAGACCCTGATGCTGGGAGGGATTGGGGGCAGGAGGAGAAGGGGACAACAGAGGATGAGATGGATGTGAGTTTGAGTAAACTCTGGGAATTGGTGATGGACAGGGAGGCCTGGCATGGTGCAATTCATGGGGTCGCAAAGAGTCGGACACGACTGAGCAACTGAACTGAACTGAACTGAACACATTGTTACCATGTGAAGCACAGACAGTGCTTATTCCCTACTATCCTGCCTCATCCTGGGTTTCTATACAAGACGATGATGCTAGCTACTGTTAAAGGTGACGATGTGTCCATGTGATATACAGAGGTAATCTAAGTCGCCTCCAGGCATAGCCATAAAAGTTCTCCCTTCTTCCAGATCTCTTTATGGCAATTCTTAAAATCAGGGGTAGGCCTGAGCCCGTCAGCTTAGATACCTAATGAATAGAGCTCCAATCTGCATTGGCTACAGAGCATGAGAGCAATCAAGCTCTTTTTGTTAAGTTATTGAGATTCAGAGTTTAACGTGTTATTGCAGCATAATCAAGCCTACCCTGATGAACACTCCCGGAGTCAGTTAGGCTTCTCCAAAGAGCAGATGCCAAGACAGAAGTGTAAGGCATTTGTTGGAGGAACATTGCATGACAGATAAAGAGGGCAGAGAGCAGAGGTAAGCAGGGTGAGTCTTCAGACTATGATGCAGGTCAGATCTGACACCCATAGAAAGAGAAGGGGAAGGAAGGGAGTTAATGTTGAAAGGAACTAATCCTTATTAGTAGGCTACTTCATTCAGACTGAGGTTACTCCCCTTACACACCTTAAGTCCTCATTTCAGGGCTGAACAGTGAGAGAGGTTGATATGCTCCAGATTGCCTCAGATCACTTTAAAAGGAAAGTGCAATGACAGTTTTCATATTTTTATTCTGAGGAGCTCTATTCAGCTTTCTTGGGGTTTTAGATTTGCTGCATTAGGTTAGGAAAGATGAGACAAAGTCAGAGACAAGAAGAGAGAAGGTGAAGAAACAGGATACAATGGCTGAACATGGAATGAGAACAAGGAAGCCTACAGACTGTTCCAAGGGCCTCGAGTTCTGATCAGATGTGCAGGAGGCATTGGTGGGTGCTTAGATGCCCTGTGAGATGTGACGTTTTTGAAAGACCTCAGTCCAAGCCTCCAACCCAGGACAGCTGTGTAACCCTAGCTGCTGAGCTGTGTTCAGTCGCTCAGGGGCGTCCAACTCTTTGCCACCCCATGGACTGTAGCCCGCCGGGCTCCTCTGTCCATGGGATTTCCCAGGCCAGAATACTGTAGCGGGTTGCCATTTCCTACCCCAGGGGATCTTCCTAACCCAGGGATCGAACCCATGTCCCTTGAGTCTTCTGCACCAGCAAGTGGATTTCTTACCACTGCACCACCTGGAAAGCCTGTGTGACCCCAGACGACTCACTTGACCTCTCACGTGCTAAGGAGTACATTCCATGAAGGCCACGATCATGTCTGCCTCATCTGTGCTCTGCCCTCAGTGTTCAGCATGTTCTGGGAGCATGTCTGACATTTAAATTATGTCCCAGTGAAGGTCTCAGAGTTCGAGTCAGACTGTCTGGATTTGAACCACGGCTCTGACATTGACCTATGTGGCCTGTGGCAAGTTACTTAAACTTTCTCTGCCTGGTTTTTCCATCTGTAAACTGGTTATACAAATGGTATTATTTCATAGGATTATTATGAAGGTGGAGATGAAATAATTGAGCTAAGCTCTTAGAATAGTGTCTGGTATACAGCATGTACCCAATAAATGTTAGCTCTTATTATAACTACCGCTTGTTCAGTGAGTGAATTTCTCTGACCTTCAGTTTTCTTACCAATAAAAGAAGACTAAACAGCTACCTTGTACATTTGTTCTGAGGATTAAATAAGATAGTATAAGTAGAACACTTTAGTTCACTGTCTGGCACAAAGTTGGTCTCCAGAAGTGAAAACTACTTCTTCCCCCATTCCCCCAAAATTGAACCCAGGCATTACTCTGTGATAGTTACTCCCCTCAAGGTTCTTGTCCAAGGTTGCCATATCCCTTCTTAGGCTCATACACAAGATGTTCCTCCAGGTATCCTCCAGACATTCCTGGAATGCATTTCTGAGTCTCTATAGTGAAATCAACCCTGAATACTCAATGGAAGGACTGATGCTGAAGCTGAAGCTCCAATACTTTGGCCACCTGATGTGAAGAGCTGACTCAGTAGAAAAGCCCCTGATGCTGGAAAAGATTGAAGGCAGGAGGAGAAGGGGATGACAGAGGATGAGATGGTTGGATGGCATCACTGACTCAATGGACATGAGTTTGAGTAAGTCCGGGAGTTGGTGAGGGACAGGGAGGCCTGGCGTGCTGCAGTCCACGGAGTCACAAAGAGCTAGACATGACTGAGTGAGTGAACAATAAACAGTGAGGTCACTGGAAAGAAATAAGCCCAGAGCCAGGATGCTCATAAGCTCAGGACTGGACTTCCATCCCCATCACCCTAGTTCCCAGCCCCTCTGACCTCCACACAGCCCTCAGAATGCCCCGCCCTCCCTCTCCTTTCACACAGGGGCTGCTGCCTATCACTAGCTCATTTTCCTAAAGGAAAAAAAGAAATCTCAGCAAACACATCTTTCTCCCTGGCTAAAGCCCTTCAACGACTCTACTCAGCTTCCCCTTTACAGATGCCCCAATCATCTGCCTTCTGTCATGCATTCTCCACTGGGTCTCTGCTTACAGCTGAAAAATTCTATGATGCAGCAAGATTATTATGCAAATTAATGCTGCCTGCTCTCTCTTCCTAAATTTTAACCTCAGGACATTCTTCTAGAAGTTTCAAAGTCCCCCAAAGTCAATGGAGACCACAGCAATCAAAAGTATGGTCATCTGCTTTCCACCACCAAGGATGCAAACCCTGCCCATGCAGTGCTTCCGTTACAGATGAGCTGAAAGCTCCAGTGAATCCTAGAGGGGAAGAGGAAGGACTGGACAAGACGTGGCTCAAATAGCTCATGCCAAGGGTGGTAGAGCATCCAGACTATCGACCCTGCCTCTCTGGAAGGAAAGCCCTTCCTCTCTTCTTATGCAGACCATATTATACAATGAAAACACTGGGACACACGGTCTTACAGGTACAAATGGATCTCACAGGACACTGGGCCAGAATATGTGGAGTTTGAGCTTGATATTGATTAACCAGCCTCACAAAAAGCAGCCCCATTGCAAGACGGGGTAGGGAAGCACACAGTGAGAACCAGGATGTGGGGCTGAGAGACATGGAATAGCTGCTGCTTCTTACCTTTCATCCTTTTACTCTTCAGTTACTTGATGGATTTTCCCAGATACATGTCTTTGAAGAGGAATTTGAAGGATGACACAGTGGTTTCTCTCCTCTGAGTCTAATACTGAGATGAACAAATAAAAAGAGGGTTAAAATTTTAAATGACCAAGAAAGCAAGACTTGCAAACGGGCGTGGCTTATTTATACACATCTGGGTGTGGGGACCAGGGCAGTGTCATTTGCTCTCCTTGACAGAACACCCTCCAAAGGGGTCAGTCATCCCTGTCGTTAAATCCAATGGGTATTATCAGCCCTCGTTTTACTATCTTCCCAGCAGCTTCCAAAAGACTGCATTCAACTGGGTTGGCCAAAAAGTTTGTTCCATTTTTCTTCAAGATGTTATTGGAAACCTGAATGAACTTTTTAGTCAAACCAATAAAATGGTACTCTTTCTTCTTCACTCTGCCAAAATGATCTTGTCCTTTTCATGACTTTAAACACCACGTGTGTGTGTGTTAGTCACAGTCATGTGCAACTCTCAAGGACTGTAGCCCACTGGGCTCCTCTGGTCCATGGGATTTCCCAGGCAAGAATATTGGACTGAGTTGCCATTCCCTTCTCCAAGGCATCCTGCTGACCCACAGATCGAACCCCAGTCTCCTGCATTGCAGGCAGATTCTTTACCATCTGAGCCACCGGAAAACACCATATGCCAATGAAAACCAAAAGTTACAGCCCAGTCCAGACTTCTCCCCTAAGCCCAGACTTATTTATCCCTCTACCTGGTATCTCGAAGAATGTTATCTCATATTCAGTGCGTCCTACTAAAGTCACGATCTTCAGGTTGCTGCATATCACGTGTTTCATTCTCCTTCTGCCTTCTATCCAGCTGCATTAAACCACAAAACTTCCCTGGTCACTGTATGTGTGTGCTTAGTTTCTCAGTCGTGTCCGACTCTCTGTGGCCCCACGGACTGTAGCCCGCCAGGCCCCTCCGTGCGTGGGACTTCCCAGGCAAGAACACTGGAGTGGGTTGCCATGCCCTCCTTCAGGAGATCTTCCCAACCCAGGGATCAAATCCATGTCTCTTACATCTCCTGCACTGCCAGGCAGGGTCTTTACCACTAGCGCCACCTGGGAAGCCGTATCTTTTTATAACAAACTGGAAAAATCTATCAGATAAATGTTCTTCTGAGTCTGGGGAGCTGCTCCAGCAAATTAATGGAATCCAAGGAGGCCATTGTGGGAACCTCTGGTTTATAGCCATCCCGTCAGAAGCACAGGCCACAACCTGGACTTGGGCAGTCTTGTCAGACCGAGCCCTTAAGCTTGGAACTTGATGTTATCTCTGGGTAGAGAGTGTGAGAATTGAGTTGAATTAGAGGACTCAGCTGGTGTCAGAGAACTGCTTCACAGTATGGGAAACCACGCACACACACACATGCACGCACACACACATGTGCTCATGCGTGCACACACACACACACGCATACACACATTGAAATTGGTACCCAAATCTTAGTGTATACATCTTGATTTAATTAGTGTCTATTTTCCCTATTAGATTCACAAAGGCATGAACTACAGGCATGATATCAAGAGATCTGTTGGTATATCACAGGGCCAGGTACATAGTAGCTTTCAATCAATGTTCAGTGAATAACAGAAGCAAATGAAATGATACATGCAAAACAGTGCCCCACTAGCCAGTAGTTCTTTCCTTCCTCTGGGCTCAGCGATCCACACCACAGGAAAGAGGTAGAAGCTTGGGTAACATAAAACAGTAAAAATCCCACTAATATTTATATCAAGTGCTGGAATATTTGTACCCAGAGAATTTCTTTTCGAAGACACTAATGAAGCCGCACCATGACCATCTGCCTTGAGACCCCAAGACTTGTTCCCCGTGTGTTCTGGGAAAAGACAGGTCTTTGCTTCTAAATTCGAGAAAATACAAGAAATGTTTCTTTCCTGGTTCTGCTACAAGTCCTTTTCTAACCTCCAAGTTTCCCATTGTCCTCTGATCTTCTGCGTTCCCACTGGCACAGAGGCCTTCAGAGTTCACAGACCCTTCACAGAGAACACAATCACTGTACGTGAATCCAGATCTTGCATAGAGTCACTATGCAAGCAAAGACGGATAAAAGTATGAGGGAAATCTATGTGGTTAACATCTCTCTCACCGGTGAGAAACCACGTCTTCTGTACCCTTTATGTGTCACCCAGCCAGAGGCCTTAACCCAACTACGGCTCCTCAGTCTCTGCAGTTTAACTGTATCATTGGCATTTGCCTGTGTGCTGTACCAGTTCTTCAATAAACCTGGGAAAGATTCTGCCGCTAACTAAACTGCAATTACTGTTACCTGCTTGTGACCCAGACTGTGAACTGGACTTTTCCTCAAGAGAGGAAGAAAATTTTTGGTTTGACTCAAGACTCTCAATTTGCTTCAGAGGTGAAGTAGAGAATGAAAACAGAAACTGAGATAACTTGTTCTGTTCCCGATTCCCTCAAGCCCAGGCACCTGATACCCAAGGATGGTTCAGAGTTCATCCCACCCACAGACCTCCCAAGCTCAGAGCCTTGCCGTGCTTTTGATGATTAGTGACTGCAAAATAAATCTGGGAGAAGTACGGTTCTTGTCCTTGGGGTGGTCTCACTGCCCCTGTATAGGCACTACCTTTTCTCCTTCCATTGTGTGAAGCCATTGACTAACAGAAGCATTATGCAGCCCTGCACCCCCAACCCTGGCAGTAGGCCACCGAATATTATTTCAGGTGGTCTGAGGGTCATGCTGGAGCTCCTACATGTCATAAATGACACAGAAGAAGCAGACGCTGAAACTACAAATGCCTATTATTCACTAAACTAGGCGATCTGGCCCCCAAAACTCACAGATGCGGTCACCCTCGGACAATATTTTTTCTCTCAATTTTTCAGGCATTGCAGATCTCTATTTTAACCCTACACATTCTTGCCTTCTACTTCTTCCCTTTATCTAGTGGATGAAATACAGTTCTTTGGCAAGTTTAAGTTCCTATTTAATCAGGATTAATAAATTCATACTTAAAGAGGATTAAAATGCTTTGTGGAACGGAGTGCAGGTGAACAGAAGCCTGGATTTGGGTCCCAAGACATAAATTTCAAGGTTCTGATAGTAATTTGCTAGGTTTAGTGGTCAAGTCTCCCAACAATTTTAAATTGAATTAATCTCACCTCACACCACGGGAATAAGACTTTCCCTTTCCCACCTGCCCTGTATATTGTGAGGATCAATGGGGAACCAACAACAATAAAATTACACTGGAATAAAGGCAGCGTGTGAGTCCAATCTATGTGTGTCACTCACCATCATCATCGTCATCATGAACATCCCCATCTTTACTCCCTTTATTTCTTTGACGCTTTCCACGTGGTTCTGCTGCCACCTAATGGCAGAGCTGAATGAACCTGACGCTTTCTTAAAAGTTGCACAGTCTGGTTTTGCATCTGCTTAAAATCTGCGGTTAGATAGCATCACCGACTCAACGGACATGAATCTAAGCAAACTCCAGAAGATAACCGAGGACAGAGGAGCCTGGGGAGCTTCAGCCCACGGGGTCACATAGAGTCGGACACGACTTGACTGAACAACAACAAAATTTGTGTTCACCCAGACTAAAGTCAGAAAATGCTCAAACTAAAAAAAAAAAAAGAAAGAAAGGAAAAAAAAAAAAAAGTGATTGCACTTGTGATACTTGGCAAATGGAACTCAGCCCCAACCTTGAGTAAATGGGGCAGAAATGAGCCCAAGGTCTCGATTAAAGGGAGAGCCCACCCGGTGGTCTTATTCATTTTTTATTAGTCCAAATGTGGTTTGCGTGTCACAAACCATGTTCCTATTAACTGCCAGACATAAAATGAAAACATTTAGGGCAAGCTGTGGGCTGACTGTCAGGAGAGGCAGGAGTGTGGCGTTTTAAGACTGGTTGAGGCAGAAAACTGGGTCTGCTGGTGTAAGGAGATGTTAGCAGCAACCGGTATCAGCAGCTTAGTGGACGGCCTGGCAGAACCTCCGTCTGAGGAGTGCCCGGCTCTGCAGTCACTCGCAAAGGGGCAAGGATTTCTGTTCCCGGACTCTGTGAAGAGACAAATGCTCTGGCTCTTCTTTGGCCCATCCGCTTTTCAAAACATTCTAGTTAGACTTTCCACGGGCAAGAAAAGCTAACAACAGCTAGCCAGCTGCACTTAGCATTTCCACGGTAACTCTCCTGCAGAGGTATTCCAAAGTCCTCACGAAAACAGGCGACGCTGCCTGGGCTACATCCGGGGAATGAGGCTGTGGCCTTACTTCAGTCCCAGCAGCAGAAACCCGCCCGTTTTAATACGGGCATCTGTCTGCAGAGTCAGTGGAGCTCCAAGTGCTAGGACTACGTGTCACACACTTGGACAGAACATCAGGTCTTGTTAAGACAGATAAGGGGGGCTGTTTAACCCAGGCCCCACTCCCAAAGTGAAGGAGGTCCAACCTAGCACAGCGACAGAATGTCTCCATCACAAAGGAACTTGGGACTTTATGAAGATGCAGAAGATTTGGAGAATCACTAGATTTATTACCCTTTGACACAAGAAGTAGGTATATTTTACTGCACATTAAACTAAGAACAAATTTTCAATACGATCAAAAGTCTTGGTGAAAAATGAAAACCGCACTAAAAGAAGAGAGATATATAAATTGTTAAATGGGAAGAATCAATGTGAGCTCCTAATTTTAAGCAAGAAATATATTTTCCAGCTCTGTCAATGATTCAAAAGCAGTATCTTCACCTTTTTCCAACATTCGGGCACACTTCTAGTCTGTACAACCAACTAGTCAACAGTTCAGGCAAGTCATCTTGGCTATTATTTTTCAGTGGAGTCTGGTAATACTATCACAAGCATGGGATGAAAATAGAGTAAGTTTAGAAAGGTAATCCTGGGAAAGAATCAAAATAAGAGTAAAAATAAGAATACAAAAAGGAATCAGAAATCAAAATTTAAAATAAGATTAAGAACAGAAAAAAGAATAAATATGAGAATAGAAACATGAAAAGCTACATTTCAATTCATTCTATTTGCATTATGGTACTAAATTACATTGTAAGTATAATAATTTGGTAACCACTGAGATATTTTCTGTATGTTCTCTCTGAATCCTAGCATGTTTAAGCTTTTTAAAAAACTCCTAGGTATCTGTGCTTTTAATTAAATCATCAAGAAAGCTTCATGAAACAAATTTAAGTCTTCAGTCAGTGTCTAAGTACTTGGGGAAAGTAGTTTAAACTTGTAAGATTTAATTTATCATAATCTAATAGTATGTGAATATTGAGAATAATGCTTATTATTTATTGCCTTAAAAATCACTGTTAATAATAGAAATGATTTAGACATTAAATAAACACCAAAGAGGTAGTAAAAAGACTTTTCTAGCTATGAGTCATTTGGGTATTAAGCATCTTTTTACAGACAGTTATATTATAGAGTGAGTGAGTGAGTGAAGTTGCTCAGTCGTATCTGACTCTTTGGGATCCCATGGACTATAGCCTACCAGGCTTCTCCGTCCCTGAAATTTTCCAGGAAAGAATACTGGAGTGGGTTGCCATTTCCTTCTCTAGGGGATCTTCCTGATCCAGAGATCAAACCCAGGTCTCCCGCATTGCACGCAGACGCTTTACCGTCTGAGCCACCAGGGAAGTCCACATAATAGAGTGGGTTATGTAACTTCTCAGCTTCTCTTCTCAGTGGGACTGCTAGGAACCTTACTTAGCCCATGCATCTGAGCAAGTGGTCCCCAGTGGCTATTGATCCTCTTCTGAGAGTCCTTACCATCTCTCAGGAGATGTTAGTTTCTCATCTCTATGCCCTCATTATTTTTGTAAGGAGGCCATAGTTTTGCATCTCTGTTTCTAACTGGGTCTGTGTTTCACTTCCTCTATCCTAATCAAAATTTCAATTGTTTTCTACCATGTTGACTTTGTGGGAAGGATGTTGTTGTTTAGTCGATAAGTCACATCTGACTCTTTCATGACCCCATGGACTGTAGCCTGCCAGGCTCCTCTGCCTGTGGGATTTCCTAGGCAAGAATACTGGAGTGGGTTGGCATTTCCTTCTCCACATGGGAAACGTATGCCAACCCTTGTCCCTACTGCCACTTTGGTGTGAAATAGGTTTATGCTAGTGAAGGACTTCTTGATTATTTTTCAGAAGTCCCCACTCAAACTGACTTAAGCAAAGCAAACAAAAAATACTTGCTCCTGTGCCTTGCACAGGCAAGGGTGTGGCCGGGACAAGCAGAGCAGGCACTCAAGTGTGGCTGGCTCTCTCATCTCTGCTTCTCCCTGGAGTCTTTATTTTCTCTTCATGCAAACAGACTTCCTCCTCATTGTGCTAAAAATGTAACTGGCCAGACCAATGGACTCACATTCGAACAAGTACCTGACTCAAAGACAAAAGTGTCTTTCTCTCCCAGCCTATGTTTGAAAGAGCACCCCATGATGGGCTAATATTGGCCAGACTATGACCATGCCCAGACTAAAGAAGACTGAGCACTATTCCTGGCTCATTTTAGCTCATGTATTGATGCCTATCACCTAACGGTTGAGGTCTGCTTCCAAAAAAAATAGAAGAGGCACAGGTATAGTTACCGGGGAAACTGTCATGATATGGGAAATTGTCCTGAACAACCCAATTTGTACCAAATATAGAGCATGCAGGCTCAAGGCAGTACCCATGACATCATTAAAGATCCCAACACTGACAACATCTGCTAATGGAAATTAAGTCTCAACCACTTAAACGCTCACCACCTACAGTCTGCATATGAATATTCTGATGGAAGCTAATTATAATCCAAATACTATGATATCTGAGTCCATTTTAATAAGCAAAACAATATTCCTCTTAAATGTGCTTCTATGACTCATCTAAAAAACTTTTCTTGTATGTGAATAAACAAATTTCTATTTCTGAGCTTCAATTTATGTAGCCAAGGTAGGCTTATAAGTGTCAAAAGGACTAACAGTTTAAAATAGATTGTATGAGCTTCTGACACTGCCAAGGCCTAAAGATGAATTGCGATGAATTAGATTCAGTCCTTCAGCCCTATCTGTTTCTCCTGTATCATAATAAGGACTGAAATTACATTTAAATGTAATCATATAAAGATAAAACTTAAGTAGCATTAAGTCTTCAGGCTCCTTTTTGGATTGAGATGGAGAGAGACAGTTAAGAGAAAACATAAATATATCTGGATGCAAATTAAAATTCTGACTGAGTGGTGAGAAACCCCAGAAGCACCAATGAAGCAACTATAAAGTCTTAGTTAACCACTTGATTGGAAGCTAAGTGGATGCCTTGCAGATATTTTTGCCTCAGAAAGCTGCAAGCTTTGATGGAGCTCAAACAAAAGCTCATCCTTTCTATAGGAACAGGGTGTGACTGGCCCCCCTCGGTGTATTGGGAGCTTTGACGTGTGCTTCTTGCCCTCTGCATTGTTTTTCCAACAGAAGGAATAAATTCCCACTGAGTCCTCTACATTTTTCTCAATCTTCACTTTTGATCAAGTTCACATGTTTTTAGAAACACGACTTAGGACTTCATAATGCCTTATCGCTCTGAACCTGACTCAGATTCTAGGACAGAAATACAGTTGGCCCTCCGTGTCTGTAGGGTTTCAGGACTGCTTTGGATACCAGTATCTATAGATGCTCAAATCCCTTATAGAAAAGGGGTACAGTATTTGCATACAGCCCTCAGGCATATTCCCCTACACAGTTGTCCTTCAGTATCTGTGATTCTACACTCACAGATCCAACCAAGCTCAGATAGTATAGTACTAGAGTATTAGTGAAAGAAATCTCTGTATAATTGGACCCACACAGTTCAAAACTGTGCTGTTCAAGAGTCAACTGCACTTCAGATCATTTCCAGATTACTTAAAATACCTAATACAATGTAAATGCAAAGTAAACAATTGAAAATACAATACAAAAGCTATGCAAATAGCCCCCAGAGCACAGTAAATATTTTTTTTAACAAATATTTTATTTCACGATTGGTTGAATCCACAGATGCAGAACCCAAGGCTTTGGAGGGCCAACTTAATTAGTTGTAAAAAAATAGCACTTACTTCTAGAAGTCCATGACTCAAGCTAAATAACTTGGCCTCACAAAAACCCAAAGGAACTCATGAACTCCTTGTTGCAAAATTCAGACTTAAATTGAAGAAAGTAGGGAAAACCTAGACCATTCAGGTATGACCTAAATCAAATCCCTTATGATTAGACAGTGGAAGTGAGAAATAGATTCAAGGGATTGGATCTGATAGACAGATTGCTTGAACAACTATGGACAGAGTTTCATGATCCAGGAGGCTGTGATCAAAACCATCCCCAAGAAAAAAGAAATGCAGAAAGGCAAAATGGTTGTCTGAGGAGGCCTTACAAATAGTTGAGAAAAGAAGAGAAAAGAAAGGCAAAAGAGAAAAGGAAAGATATACCCATTTGAATACAGAGTTCCAGAGAATAGAAGGGAGAAATAAGAAAGTCTTCCTAAATTATCAATGCAAAGAAATAGAGGAAAACAATAGAATGGGGAAGACTAGAAATCACTTCAAAAAAATTAGAGATACCAAGGGAACATTTCATGCAAAGATGGGCTCAATAAAGGACAAAAATCGTATAGAACTAAAAGAAGCAGAATATATTAAGATGAGGTGGCAAGAATATACACAGGAATATACATAAGAACTATATTAAAAAAGATCTTAATGACCCAGATAATGACCTGTGATCACTCAGCTAGAGCCAGACATCCTGGAGTGTGAAGTCAAGTGGCCCTAGGAAACATCACTATAAACAAAGCTAGGGGACATGATGGAATTCCAGATGAGTTATTTCAGATCCTCAAAGATGACGCTATTAAAGTGCTGCACTCAATATGCCAACAAATATGGAAAACACAGCAGTGGCCACAGGACTGGAAAAGGTCAGTTTTCATTCCAATCCCAAAGAAAGGGAAATGTCAAAGAATGTTTAAACTACCGCACAACTGTACTCATCTCACATGCTAGCAAACTAATGCTCAAAATTCTCCAAGCTAGGCTTCAACAGTACGTGAATCAAGAACTTCCAGATGTTCAAGCTGGATTCAGAAAAGGCAGAGGAACCAGAGATCAAATTGCCAACATCCACTGGATCATAGAAAAAGCTAGAGAATGCCAGAAAAATGTCTATTTCTGTTTCATTGACTATGCTAATGCCTTTGTATGGATCAAAACAAACTGTGGACAATTCTTAAAGAGATGGGAATACCAAACCACCTTACCCACCTTCCTCCTGAGAAACCTGTATGCAAGTCAAGAAGCAACAGTTAGAACTGAACATGGAACAACGGACTTCTCCAAAATTGGAAAAGGAGTACATCAAGGCTGTCTATTTTCACCCTGCTTACTTTAACTTATATGCAGGGTACATCATGCAAAATGCTGTGCTGGATGAAACACAAGCTGGAATCAAGATTGCCAGGAGAAATATCAAAAGCCTCAGATATGCAGATGACACCACCTCTATGGCAGAAAGAGAAGAATGAAGAACCTCTTGATGAAAGTGAAAGAGGAGAGTGAAAAAGCTGACTTAAAACTCAACATTCGGGACTTCCCTGGTGGTCCAGTGGCTAAGACTCTGTGCTCCCAATGCAGGGGGCCTGGGTTCGATCCCTGGACAAGGAGCTAGATCCCACATGCAGCAACTAAGACCCAGTGCAGCCAAATTAAAATAAATAAATGATTTAAAAAAAAAAAAAAACTCAACATTCAAAAGAACTAAGATCATGGCATCCGGCCCCATCACTTCATGGCAAATAGATGGGGAAACAATGGAAACAGTGATAGACTTTATTTTCTTGGACTCCAAAATCACTGCAGATGTTGACTGCAGCCATGAAAGTAAAAGATGCTTGCTCCTTGGAAGAAAAGTTATGACCAACCTAGACAGCATATTAAAAAGCAGAAACATTACTTTGCCAACAAAGGTCCATGTAGTTAAAGCTATGGCTTTTCCAGTAGTCATGTATGGATGTGAGAGTTTGACCATAAAGAAGGCTGAAAGCTGAAGAATTGATGTTTTTGAACTGTGGTGTTAGAGAAGACTCTTGAGAGACCCTTCAACTGCGAGGAGATTAAACTAGTCAATCCTAAAGGAAATCAACCCTGAATATTCATTGGAGGGACTCATGTTGAAGCTGAAGCTCCAATACTTTGGCCACCTGATGCAAAGAACTGACTCATTTGAAAAGACCCTGATGCTAGGAAAGATTGAGGGCAGGAAGAGAAAGGGACGACAGAGGATGAGATGGTTGGATAGCATCACCAACTCAATGGACATGAGTCTGAGCAATCTCCAGGAGATGGTAAAAGGCAGCGAAGCCTGGTGTGCTGCAGTCCATAGGGTCTCAAAGAATCAGACACAACTGAGTGACTGAACAACAACAACACAAAAATCCAAATGCCTATTCTACCTTATTCCTACAAATATCCCCACCTCCCACTGGGAAGCCATAGGAAAAGGGACAATAAAAGACATATTTCCATGGAGATTTATCAAGGGCCACCATCTGGTGCCTTGACCATTTCCCTACCCAGAATCTGCTTGGGGTCCAGGAACAAAAATTCAGACATTTCAAACTCAAATAGGAGATTATCTAAAAAAGATACTTAAATCCAGTTTTCTGAACCAGGTTGAGAAGTACAAAGTTAGATACCACCTTGTGAACCTCCCCTGACTTCAGCCTCTTGTCTTAGACCCAGGAACCCATGATGGCATCTGTGTAGATGGCAGTGGGCTTTTGTCAATTACAGAAACAGCAGCAGGAGCAAAGTGCAGACCCACCACTGCTAAACCCTTCTCTTTGAAGTCTCCTCCTCATTTCTCCCTACCACGGCTCATTCCCTGAACACTTACTGTACTTGCTCTAGATTGCAGCCGTGGCTGAGAATTTCGTCCTCAACCACATTGAGAATACAACTCTGACCAAAAACAGAAATGCTCTCTGCCCTCATGGCATTTACATCCTGAAGGGAAGCAACAGAAAATAAACATCAAAACCACCAAACTAGACCATCACAGAGAAGTTCTATAAAGTAAACAAAACTGGGGCTTTGTTTTGTTTTGCTAGTGGAGCTTCCCAGGTGGCGCTAGTGGTTAAGAACCTGCCTGCCGTTGCAGAAGAACTAAGAGATACTGGTTCGATCCCTGGGGTGGGAAGATCTCCTGGAGGAGGAAAAGGCAACCCACTCCAGTATTCTTGCCTGGAAAACCCCATGGACAGAGGAGCCTGGCGAGCTACAGTCCATGGGAGTCACAAAGAGTCAGACACGACTAAAGTGACTTAGCACATAAACAAAACAGAGTAAAAAAAAAATAATTAGAGGTGAAGGGATGGGGCTTCTTTAGATTGGATGGTTATGGAAACTCTCCTCAGCAGGTGACACTTTAGCTGAAACCTAAATGATGAGAAAGAGCCAGCATGTAGGGACCTGGAAGAGGAGCTTTGTGGGAATAGGAAACAAAAGGATGATTGCAAAGAGACTGAGAAGCGGAGAGGCTGGGTGGCTGAAGCACGTTGGAGACTGGAGGGAGGCATGAGGAAGTGGCTGAGGACAGGAAGGTGAGCTCAAGAGAGGGCATATAGAACCCCAGGGACTACTCCATGACTGCCGACATCTTTCCATTACTGTGCATATAACAATATACTGTTCAAGTTAATCTACTCTTCTCTCTCTGTGAGTAGATGGTGAGTTCCTTAAGTACGCTGCATCTTATTCATAATAATAATTATACCTCCCATTTATTGAGGTACAGCAGGCACTCAGCTAGCTACTTGGCATACATTATCTGCAATCTTCACAACAACCCTGCCAGGTAAGTATTATTAGCATAATTTTAACAGATGAAAAAAAAAGCAGCTAAGTGATTTGCCCAAGGCCAAACAGATAGCGTGGGATTTAAATCTATAGCTCGTCAGGCTCAGAAATCCGGCCATTTTTTTTCCCCATCCCCTGTCGTCTTCACCTCATTGTGCTTAACCATCTTCGTAGTCCCAGCTCCTAGCACGCTGCCTGGCACTTCAAGTGGTCTCAGATGCTCAACAGACCTGTGGAGCGTTGAATTGAAGTGCACCAAATATAAGCCCACATGAGAGGAGGCTGAATTGATGAGGCCACAGGTCTGGGGAATCCAGACCACACGAGGCGGTGAAGGTAGCCTTCCATCTCAGGATGAACGTGAAACATGGTGGAAACTGGCAGAGAGGAGACGATACTTGATGAAACTAAATGAAAGCGATGGGGTTTCTGGAGCGCTAACGTATGACACCCTGAGACAGCAGCAGTATCGTGTTCTGCAAAAATTAATGGGATTTTAAAGACAGAGGCTGCTCAATGTGCTTGCAAAATGGAGATACAGAAGAATGCGCCCCGATGATGAGGGGAAAAGAGCGGTGAGAGCGGAGGATGGCATGGTCGTAATTGCCTGTAATTTCCACCCCCCCCACCCCCCAACTTCAATTAGGACACTTGCGAGACACACACATTTGTTAGAGTGACAGAGCTAATTGAAGCAAACCACATGTCTCATCAACAACCAAATCAGGAATAATAATCAAAGCAGCAGAAGCAAAATTGGAAGCCACAGAGCTGTCAAAAGCAGGAGGAACTCAAATACAATGAGGCATATAATTTATAAAAAGTGAGAGGGCCCTATGGAAGCATTAAAAAATGGGACAGGAGATAAAACAGAGAGCTCGACTCAAACGGAAACTGTCACTCCCACAGTCTGAGCACCATTAAACCTGATCAGAATTCATCTGATCTGGGGATGGCTGGGTCCCGCCACTTCACTGCCTGGAATGGTCCAGTTCATGGACAGCCACTCCCCATCGCCCCAAGCTCTTCATTACTTCATGTCACTCCCCTGTCCCCAACTGTGGTCAGTTCTGTCCTAGGTAGACATGGAAAGTGATAGGCCCTCATCATCTTTAATTTTTAATATTACTTACTTTTGGAGGTCACTATTAAGTTATCCCTTGATCCTCTGTTTGCAAAACCACAGTAAAAGCTGAACGAGCAGGTTGAATTGGGGAAGAACTCTCCCTGCTGCTGCTGCTGCTAAGTCGCTTCAGTCGTCTCCGACTCTGTGCAACCCCATAGATGGCAGCCCACCAGGCTCCCCCATCCCTGGAATTCTCTAGGCAAGAATACTGGAGTGGGTTGCCACTTCCTTCCCCAATGCATGAAAGTGAAAAGTGAAAGTGAAGTCGCTCAGTCGTGTCCGACTCTTAGCGACCCCATGGACTGCAGCTTACCAGGCTCCTCCATCCATGGGATTTTCCAGGCAAGAGCACTGGAGTGGGGTGCCATTGCCTTCTCCAAGAACTCTCCCTACTTACACTTTTTTCATAGCAGACTGGACATCTTTTGTTGGCCTCCCAAGTATCCATTCTCTATTCTCTCAATAGCCCTACCCCCCTCTCAGCCAATGCAATCAAGGCAGGGCTCCATCTCAGGCCCAACCCAATGCTCGAGAGGATGCTTTGGTGTATCTGTGGTAGGCGGACGTGACCCAAGCTGGCCAACTAGGATCTCAACAAGTTCCCAGGCCAGTTTGGACAACGATGCGCCATCTTTCTCTGATCTGACTCTTGGAATTGTTTAAACAACTTGCAGGGGAGAAAAATTCTCCTATACCCTTCTGGGTTCTCTGGGTGTGTCTGTGAAACAAACTGACAATAGACAGATTAACAGGAGAGAAGGCTCGTGAATGCATTTGATGTTAGAAGTTTTATGTGGCACAAGGGACTTCACGGAAATAAGAGAAAAATCCCCAAAGAAAGAACTAAGTTTGGAGGCTTTTATACCATTTGGACAAAAGAGGATACATTTAAAGAGAAGCGACAGGACAAAGGAAAGGGACTTGGAGGTTCGAGGAGCAGCAAATTGTACAAAGCAAATAATAGACAAGGGCTAGTAGTAAGGTTTGCTTGTGCAGGCTGAAATTAGGATCTAAGATTTCCTTTGAAAGCACACGCTCTCAACATCCTTTGCAATGGCAATAAAAGAAGAGAACGGGTCACAATCTCAATTCTAAACTTCTTACATTCATCAGTGAATAAGTAGAGAAAAATGTCCTGCCTGTTTTCTTCATTTTTCTTGGAATACCTCTGATAAATCCCTTTAGGCTTTTTCATCGTCCCTCTTTCTTCACATACACTATCACAGATCTGTAGATGTTTTTCTTAAGCACAATTCCACAACAGAAGTGCACGGCAGAAACTGAATTGCTTGTCATGATTCGGGTTCTCAAACACCCAAACCGGTGTGTACAAGCAGAGGTCACAGTCCCACAGAGAGAGCCATAGAATTTTAGAGGCTGCTCAGTAGGAGAGAAATCGACCATTACAGTGTATAAAAGTAACCTGAAACTAACCATGCGAAGTAATAACAGAGTGCTATTTTCTGGGTCAAGTACCATGTGGGTACATACTAAGTCGCTTCAGTTGTGCCTGACTTTTTGCAACCCTATGGGCAGTAGCCCGCCAGGCTCCTCTGTCCACGAGATTCTCTAGGCAGGCATACTGAGTGGGCTGCTATGCCCTGTGCCAGGGGATCTTTCCAACCCAGGGACTGAATCCACATCTCTCATGTCTCCTGCATTGGCAGGTGGGTTCTTTTGCCACTAGCGCCGCCTGAGAAGCCTGGGTTAGGTACCACAATCAGGGCTAAATAGTCACTCTAATTCTATTACTAGAGTCAAAAGTTTCCAGGGGATTCCTAAGTTTTCCTTTACTGATTTCTGGTACTCATCTATAAATCTGAATTTATACTTTATTTCAAATTTACATCACTATTTGCAGTGAGGTGGGCTTTACCCAGGTTACTGCCTATAGAAGTACTGATGACACGTCTTTTTTTGATTAATTAACTTACTTTTTGGCTGTGCTGTGTCTTTGTTGCACGTCTGGGCTTCTCTAGTAGCAACGGTGTGGGCTCTGTAGTTGTGGCAGATGGGCTCAGTTGCCCTGTGGTGTGTGGGATCTTACTTCCCCAACCAGGGATCAAACCCTGGTTTTGATCCAGGGTTTGGATCAAACCAGTCTTGCCTGATGGGGCAGGTGCAACACCAGAAAGGAAATGGAAACACAAAAGTCCTTAATCAAATGTAGGAAAATCTCTATATAAACAAAAGTCCCTCTCTCTTTCTTAACATTGATGAGTTCCCAAACTGGTAGCCAGCCCTACAACTTAAGATCAAAAAGGATTTTCACAACATTCTAGTGGAAAATAAACAGTACTTTTTAAAAGGAAATGCCAGATCTGAATATAACCTATTCATTCTATGAATATGAATAAATTTATATATAAAATAGAGAGATTCCGTAATATGCAAAAAAGGGACTATGCACTCAAAGGCAGAGGAAAAATTTGCCTTTGAAAAATATTTATGATAGGAAGTGTAAATAAAACTTAGCCTTTATTTTATGTTTGCAATAAAATATGTATACTCTATGAAACAAAAGATAAAAAATTAATACCCTCAATAGAGATGAAAATGGAACTGAATGAGAGGCAGGAAGGAATAAAAATTAGAACAAGGTGATATAAAATAGAATATTGACAAAATGATAATTCTACTAGAATTTTAAAATCCATTAGAAATAGTAAGCTGATGCTAAGGAAAATAAGCAAAATAGATGACAAATTTGCTTGCCCAAATGCAAAAAGAAGAAAGTAAAAAGGATAACAATGATGACGATAGCTCTGGGCAGAGAATAAAAGATTCAACAAAAAGTTCACTGGAAAAAAAAAGAAACAAATTTTACTGAAAGAAAAGATTAAAGATATGGTGGGAGAAAACTTTCCTGAGATGAAAGATCTGCAAATTCACCAGATATCAGATAACACGGATTAAACGAGACCAAAATCTAAATATATCCCACGACAATCTTAAATTTCAAACATAAAGAAAATAAACTCAGTAGCATTCAGCAGAAGAGTGAAATGTTGACCACTAAGCAACCAAAATCAAAGCAGCTTCAGACTTCTCCTTCACAAGATAAAGTGCCATAAATAAAAACAAGTTGGCCATGAAGTTAATAAAGTTTAAGCTTCAAGATCCAACACTTGCATGATGACTTTCTGAATAAGTCTTAACTTTCATAACTAGCTTTATGTTCCTGGTTTTATATTCTTTTTCTCGAACAGGTTCCCTCAAACTGTGTATGCTTCAGACTCCACAAAATCTAGATCTGCCCCGGTGAAAAGAAAATAGGAAAACATCTATAAGGCTTTGTTGAAAATAGATTGTGATCTAAGAATTAAAACCACAAATGTTATGATTCTAGTATGAAAAGCAAGGTGTAATGGAAGGGAGTAAAGGAGTGAAGATGTCTTAAAATTTGCAGCGCCTCAAATGATTAAGTATTTTTCATCTTTAATTGGGACTTCCCTAGTGACTCAGACAGTAAAGAATATGCCTGCAATGCGGGAGACCTGGGTTCAATCCCTGGGTTGGGAAGATCCCCTGGAGAAGGGCATGGCAACCCACTGCAGTATTCTTGCCTGGAGGATCCCATGGACAGAGGAGCCTTGCAGGCTACTGTCCATTAGGTTGCAAAGAGTCAGACATGACTGAGTGACTAACACTTTAACTTTTAATCTTTTAATTAAGATTAATCACTCATATTTCAGAAGATTTACCAATTTACAAGAGTTACCAAAATAAAGATTTCAAGAATTGTTTAACTGTCACTGAAAAATAAAAAAAGGCAGACAGTAGGATTGATGATGATTGACATTGAAACCATAAATGTATGAAATTAAATCTAAATAACTGCTATCAATGTGTCTACAAAATATAAGATGAATGTCATAAGTACTGAAAAGAATACATAATCAATATTCTTACATAATTCTAAGAAGTAGAAAGTTTTGACACAGGTTAAGATGAAAGCTTTCAGATTCAGCACAGAGTCTATGGTGGTCTTAAAGTGAATTCCAGCTGTTGTTCATTCCCAGTTTTAACCTAACCATAGTCTAGCTTTCTTTAGAAAAACACAAGCTAAGAGACCATCAGGATGATTGATCACATAAAATGGATCTGAAGCCTGGGGTTCATCTGATGAGGTCATAGAAGATAGCACATGTACAGGACAATTTCCCTCGTGATTCCAAGGGAATCCTGCAAACCTAAAGCCAAGACACATGGAGCACGTTTCTGGACCCCACGTTCCTTGACAGAGCTTGAACTGAAGAAATCCATGGCATCCAAAGAAGAAAAGGGGCTCCAACCCCTCTGTGTGGCCTTGGGGAAATCTGCAGACTTCTTCTTCCATGAAGAGCTGTAAAGCACACACAGGTGGACTGGGTTTCTTCTTGATTCGAGGACTTGCAGTGGTTGCACCAATGAAATCAGAGAGCAAAGAAGCTTTCTCCTGCTGTTCGAGAGAGGACCCATTGCTCACCGCTGGCTACACCCTCAATCCACAGAGAAGGAACAAGTGTGTGTGTGTTAGTCACTCAGTCACATCCAACTCTTTGCGACCCCATGGACTATAGCCCTCCAGGCTCCTCTGTCCATGGGATTCTGCAGGCAAGAACACTGAAGTGGATTACCATTCCCTTCTCCAGAGGAATTTCCCAATCCAGAGATTGAACCCTGGTCTCCTGCATCGCAGGCAGATTCTTTACCATTTTAGCTACAAGTGCTGCCATGCAAACCAATGCCCCTGGGCTTGCCACTCTCAAAGTCCTCCTTAGAAAGCTAAGATTAATCTCGTCTGATCTCAAAGCTAAGCAAGGTTGGGCCTGGCTAGTACTTGGATGGGAGAAAACTAAGATTAGGACTTTCCCGGGGGTCCAGTGATTAAGACTCCTCACTTCCACTGCAGGGGGTGAAAGTTCAATCCCTGGTTGGGGAGTTAAGATCCTGAATGCCACATAGCATGGCCAAAAATTAAAACAATAAATGTCTTAAAAAAAAGAAAGAAAGAAAGAAAGAAAATGAAAATAAGTAGAGCACAGGCAAAGGAAATGAACAATGCACCCAAGGAAATCTAGCAATCCCAACACTGAAGAAAACAAGTTTCCAATTACATACTTTCAAGGGGCACTGGACTCCTGGAGGACAAAGTAGCTTTCCTATTTATAAAGAGAAAATGTTGATCTAAGGACAGGATTATCATTATTGAAAGCTAAATTAGTAACTTGGAATATCAATTAGAATAAATATCTCACAACATAGAGGAAATATACTTAGAGGTAGATATGATACAGGAAGGATAAGATTTTAAAAGATGACCAAGTTATGGGAGTTTCAGAAAAAGAAAAAGGAAAAGCTAGAAGATAGACAAAAATAGCAAAGAAGTATTCCTGGTGGGAACACTTGATCCTGCAGATTTGAAGGGCTAAGTTCCAGAGTGATGAGGAAGGGAAAGAGGGAAAAAGAGATGGAGGAAAGGGTAATGGGAGAGAGAGGGAGACACAGTGAGAGAGACAGAGGAGGAGAAAGAGGAGCCCTGACAAAAGGAAAAAGAATAAAACTGTTATCGGCTGAATTTTGTTACCCCAAAATTCATATGCTGAAATTACAACCCCCAGTACCTAAAATGTGACTATACTTAAAGAGGCAATTAAATTAAGTGGCATTATAGATTAGGCCCGAATCCACTATGACCAGTTGCCTTAAAAGATTAGGATACAGACATAGGCAGACAGAAAATCAGGTGAAGCACAGGGAAACGACAGTGATCTACAAGCCAAGGAAAGAGGCCTCAGAATCAACTCTGCCAACACACTGATGTCGAACTTCTTCTGGTCCATGAGAAAACAAACGTCTAATAAGTAAGCAACCAGTCTGCAATACTTTGTTATGTCAGCCCTAGCAAATTAATACAAAAACTAGCATCAAATTTTTTAGTATTTGATTTGAAGCACTATTTAGAGGAGCCAAGATATGGAACCAATTTAAAAGTCCATTGCCAGATACATGGATAAAGTAGATGTGAAATATATGCAATATATATTACTCAGTCATTAAAAAAAATGAAATAATGCCTTTCGTAGCAACATGGATGGAGCTAGAGACTGTCATACTAAGAGAAGTAACTCAAAGGAAGACAAATACCGTTTGATATCACTTTTATGCAGAATCTAAAATTTTTAAAAAGATACAAATGAACCTATTTACAAAAGCAAAGAGATTTACAGACATAGGAAACAAACATATGGTTACCAAAGGGGAGAGTGAGGGGAGAGCTAAATCAGGAGGCTGGGATTAATACATACAGTGCTGCTAAGTCACTTCAGTCGTGTCCGACTCTGTGCGACCCCGTAGACCGCAGCCCATCAGGCTCCCCCGTCCCTGGGATTCTCCAGGCAAGAACACCGGAGTGGGTTTCCATTTCCTTCTCCAATTCATGAAAGTGAAAAGTGAAAGTGAAGTTGCTCAGTCGTGTCCGACTCTTTGCAACCCCATGGATTGCAGCCTACCAGGCTCCTCCATCCATGGGATTTTCCAGGCAAGAGTACTGGAGTGGGGTGCCATTGCCTTCTCCGACACATACAATAGTACTGTATATAAAATAGATAACCAACAAGGACCTATTGTATAGCACAGGAAACGATATTCAATACTCTGTAGTAACCTATAAAGGAAAAGAATCTAAAAAAATCGATACCTACATGTATATATAACTGAATCACTATGTTGTATCCCTGAAACAAACATGACATTGTAAATCAAGTGTACTTCAATGTAAAAAAAATCTTTTATCTGTAATTTTTAGATGCTAGAAAACAGGAGAATAATATTTATCTGGGTAATGAGAGAAAAGGATTACAACAAAATAATCTTATACTCAGAGGAAAGAAGTCTGTTCACAGATATATAAAGGATTCTGAGAGCATATCACCTACAGAACCCAACTGAGGAAAATACTTAGGAAAGGACTCTAATCAAATAAGTGAACAGAACAGATGGCAAGATAAGGACAATGACAAGGAGAGAAAACAGCAGTAGGCAATAAACTTTGAATGGATAATGACAGAGTAATTAGGAATTTGCAATATTAAGAATTCTTAAGCCAGAAGAGTCACATAACGAAGCTGAAACTAACAAAAGTGTGGAGCTAAAAGAAGTAAAATATCTCAGCAAAACCTACGACCTGTGAGAGAGCAGGGAATCAGAAGCAACATTTTTTAAAATTTTTTATATTGTGCTCACTCAGTCATGTCTGACTTTGTGACTCTATGGACTGCAGCCCACCAGGCTTCTCTATCAATGGGGTTATCCTGGTGAGAATACTGGATTTGGGTTGCCATTTCCTCCTCCAGGAGACCTTCCTGACACAGGGATCAAACCTGCATCTCTCAGGTTTGATCTTCAGGTTTGGTAACCCTGAAGCAGATTCTTTACCACTGAGCCACCAGAGAAGCCCATTTTATGTTAGAGTATAGCCAACTACGGAGAAGGCAATGGCACCCCACTCCAGTGCTCTTGCCTGGAAAATCCCATGGATAGGGGAGCCTGGTGGGCTGCCGTCTATGGGGTCACACAGAGTCGGACACGACTGAAGCGACTTAGCAGCAGCAGCAGCATAGCCAACTAACAATGCTGTAATAGCTTCAGGTGAACAGCAACTGTACTCTGCCACACATATACATGTATCCATTCTCCCCCAAGCTCCGCTCCCATCCAGGCTGCCACAAAACACTGAGCAGAGTTTCCTGGGTTATAGAGTAGGACCTTGTTGGTTATCCATTTTAAATACATCAGTGTATGCCTGTCCGTCCCAAACTCCCTAACTATCCCTTCCCCGCAACCTTCCCCCTGGTAACCATAAATTCATTCTCTAAGTCTGTGACTCTGTTTCTCTTTTGTAAATTAGTTCATTTGTATCATTTCTTTGTAGATTCTGCATAAGGATGCCATGCGATATTCCACTTTCTCTGCCTGACTTCTTCATCAGTATGACCATCTCCAGGTCTATCCACGTTGCTGCAAATGGCATTATTTCATTCTTTCTAATGGCTGAGTAATATTCCATTGTATTCTGTACCACATCTTTATCCATTCAGAAGCAGCATTTTTATAGCACATGAATAAGAATGGCATAGGCACTGCTGCAGACACTACATTTAATTAAATCATCAAAACAAGCCTATGAATAAAGTCATACTGTTATCATCTTTTTACAGATGAGGAAAGTGAGGCAAAGAGAGCAGCTTACAGATGATTACAAGCCTAGTAAGTCACTCCAGAGTCTGTTTTTACCTACAGCACTCGGCTGCCAAAAAGAAAGAATTAAAGGCATTCTAGTGGCTGCCTACATAAAAGGGGCATGGAGAGGACAAAGTGATTTAAAATGTTTAGTTGACTGTGCACATTTGATTGTATACATGTAACTTACTGAACAAACAGGGGTAGCCTTAGATTAAAGAGGCACAATTATGAATCATGCCAAGAAAATAGAAATAAACCAGGAGTTGCATAAGCAAATCAGACATATAATCATCCTATATCTTTAGGTCTCAACATAATGATCAGAAGCAGTAAATAACCTTGATTGAGAGATCCAGTTAATTTCTTTATTTCATATAACATTAGAGAAATATATATTCAACTATGCATGTCAGAAATAACAGGATTGCAAAGACTGCAGATGAGGAAAGTATCAAGAAACTACTAACCTAAAATAGAAAGAAAAGTCAAACATATGAGTATCCTATGACATAGCATTTCCACTCTTGGTATTTTCTTTCTATATACACCCAAGAAAGAAATGGACACCTATGTCTACAAAAAGATTTGAACATGAATGTTCATAGCAGATTTATTTACAATAGCCGAAAACTTTGGTATTATTTCAAATGTCCCTCAGCAGAAGAACTGACAAATTGTAGTTCAGCCACACATAGAATACTACTCAGCAAAGGGAAGCAATGATTTACTCAGACATGCAATGTGGATGAACTTTCTCTCTGAGAGAAGGAAGCCGGACAGCACATTCTAATTATGCCTACAGATAAAATTAACCTATGATTAAAGAAATCAGAACACTGCATGTAATATCTTTCTAAAATGCTGTTCTATAGTTTGTTAAGAATATATGCACTAAGCTGTTCCAGCTCTACTGTTTCATGAATCCACGGACCAAGGTGTAGATGAGGAAGAAGTTGTAAGAGCAGGCTCCCATCCTGGCTACCACTGCATGCAACATCCAGGCCACACTGAATCCTTTTCATACTTTCGGAAGGCGGATTCTGTGAGCACTGCAGGAGCTTGCTCAGTTGGGAAAAAGGACGAATCACTCATCTCAACAGCAAGCAGCCCTCAAGCTACCAGGCTAGCCAGTGGCGGGGAAGAAAACCAGCTTAGTGACGTCTGGTGCCAAAGACAGTCACGACTCAACCGTGGAGTTCTGATGTGAAGGAGTCAGCAAAGGGGAAAGGTTGACAAGATACACAAACTCTTGGCTTATCTACACAATGGAAAATGCATAAACACAAGCTAGAAATGATTTATAAAAGAGAATACTTTTTTGTAGAGTTTTATGTCAGCACCCATCTCCTTCATCTTGGGCTAGACAGCCAGACCCCAGGGATGGAAGTGGGGAAAGAAAAGACACCAGCTAGAGAGCTAGGTTAGGAAGCCCTCTCTTGCACCATGTCACCAGGGCTTTTATGTCAAAGAGAACTTCTCTATATCTGGCTAAAGGAAACGAGAGCCACTGGGAAAGATGCAGGGGAGACGGTGGTGGAGTCCATGAAGAGGCCCTCAGGGCCCTCCTTCCCTGGCACAGCAGTTTGCATTCAGCAAGACTCCCCTGGAGGGGGATGCGGATGGGGGGGTGGGGGGCAGTCAAGTGAGTATCGGGATTCTGCTCTTAGATCACCCTATGTACCAGTTGGCGTCGGTGGCATCAAATAATCACTGGCATTAAACATGGCACAGAGCCTAAAGCTGCTAACAGAGAAGAGGCTCTGCTGCCCAGATCAGGTGCATCTGCACAGCTCTCTTATTTCGACTAACAATCAAGGGCCAAACCTGGTGATGTATATCTAAGCAGATTCCTGGGTAGACATATGACCTGGAGGGCTACAAGCCGCCCCCGCTCCCCAACACACTCAAACAAGGCCACAGCAACCCGTAAATCCTCCTAACCTTGCACCTGATGGAGAACACAGCTGAAGGAACGTTGGAAAAATACTGTCGTATTATAGAAGAATAAAGAAGCAATATTCCTCGCATGGGCTTCCCCAGTGGCTCAGGAGTCAAAAAAAAAAAAAAAAATCTGCCTGCAATGCAGGAGATGCAGGACTCAGGTTCCATCCCTGGGTCAGGAGGATCCCCTAGAGGAGGCTATGGCAACCCACTCCAGTGTTCTTTTTTTTTTTTTTTTAATTGGAGGCTAATTACTTTACAATATTGTAGTTGTTTTTGCCATATATTAACATGAATCAGCCATGGGTGTACATGTGTTCCCCATCCTGAACCCCTCTCTTACCCCCCTCCCCATCCCATCCCTCAGGGTCATCCCAGTGCACTCGTTTTGAGTGCCCTGTCTCATGCATCCAACCTGGACTGGTGATCTATTTCACATGTGGTAATATACATGTTTCAATGCTATTCTCTCAAATCATCCCACCCTCCCCTTCTCCCACAGAGTCCAAAAGTCTGTTCTTTACATCTGTGTCTGCTTTGCTGTCTCGCATACAGGGTCATTGTTACCATCTTTCTAAGTATTCTTGACTGGAGAATCCCATGGCAGAGGAACCTGGCAGGCTACAGTCCATAGGGTCACACAGTGTCGGACACAACTGAAGCAACTTAGCACGCATGCATATTCCTTGCACATCTGATCTTGAGTTACTCAAGTCTCTCAGCTTCTTGTCAATGAACTATACTTACAGAAGTTTTAAACAATATTATTTCTGTTCAACTCTCTTGCCAGTAAGAGCTTGAAGGTCTGTGAAATCAAAGCATTTAATACTGCCTCTCCACCCTCTCCACTCCTCACCAAGAACTGCTTTTGGAGAACTGGAGGGAGACAGAGGGAGGGGGCAGGGAAGGAGAGAAGATGGGAGTGCTGGGTCTGAGGACTCGGGTCTGCCTAAGGGACAATGCTATTTAGCACTAACATCATCTTAGCAGCAGGGAGTAACTGAGAGGGAAAGTCTTAAAGGAATAGAGAAGAAGGCTAATAGGCTTGTAATCAGACCATCTCAAAGTCAAGTCCTAATTTTGCTAGAAGAATTACTAATTTCCACATCAGAAATAGGCATATTTTAAAATTAAGAAGTCCGTTACTTTTGCTCCAGTTGGTTTCTACTCCTTAAAACACAAGTAGGCTATCACTCCTTGTTAAGTCCAAGTGTCAGATTCACACCGAGGCAGAAGCTGAATAGTCAATCAATTAATATAATACAGAATTAATATCATTAATGAACTGGTTGATCAAATCTACAAAAAGTCCAGAAAAATGTTCATCCTTCACATATGGATATAGTCGCATCTTACAGTAAGGGTATACATTTTAGAAATGAAAAAGTAGACTTTAATGATGCAAAATATTTTTCACTATTCACCATCCATGGATCTAGTTCCTAGACACAGCTGAGACAACAGTGCAGATTGTTGCTTGGTTTTCTGTTTCAAATTTACCTTAAAGGTTTTTATAACCACACACATAGCAAACAGTTCATCACAGGACTAAGCTATTTTCTGCCCCATTGGCTCTAACCGATTAATTTTTTTTAATGAAGCAAATTTTTTTGAAACATAGGACCACAAATAAATATGAATGTTTCCCTGGGAAAATTGAAAAAATAGTAATAATACAGGCTGATTTACATGCCTCCAACCATTAGGCTAGGCAAAGATCTAGAATATAACTTGCTTCTTAAAACAAGTACTGGAACAAGGTCATGGTCACCAATTCCAGGCACCATTTTTGAAATACAGATTGGAAAATCTGGCCATGATAGAAGAAGGAGACCAAGAGGTTTATTTTAGACATTTAAAGGGAGTTGGGAGACAGGTAAGCACAATCACTGTTCTGGTTTGGCATTAGAAATGGAGAAAACTGGCCTAAAAATAAACCCCTGTTTTAAGCAAATTTTGCTAAAGGGACTTTTGAAGATAACCTTAATTAGAATTTCAACCAAAGGAGAATAAAAGGAGACTGTGTGGAAAAGCAAAGGAGACATCAAAAAAAACACTATCAACTTACTTTCCATAAATACAACTATAAGGGAGTATATTTTTTTGTACCACAGAATACCAAAACCACCAAAGAAAGCTGCCAAACAAAGATCCAGCCTTGTCTGACCCAGCACTCTCTATAAATATTAATGCTGGGTGGTTGAACAGCCCCATAGGGATCTAAGATATGAAGGAGACAAATCAGCAAAAAGCTACAACGCACTAGCTCAATGCATTCATTTCATGATAAAGAGAGGCTACTTTAGGACCCGTAAGTAATGGTTCGCCCATCCAGAAAATCCAAATAAACCGCAGGTGATTATGGAAGTAGAGTTGCTTGGCAAGAACTCTCAAATTGATCGTCCTTACCCATATATGAACATGGAGGACCCACTCAAGGTACAGTGACTTCCCTTTCATCCCAATGAATGTCCTGGAATCCTAGGATTCACAGTTGATTCAATACAAACATAAAAGCTGGGAGAACTTGTTATGAGTTACCATCACCCACTTTGGTATGCATGACCTGGATTATTTGAGAATATTATGGTGGGAGTTGAATGTGTATTTGTGTGTGTGTAAATGGCAACCCACTCCAGTACTATTGCCTGGAAAATCCCATGGACGGAGGAGCCTGGTAGGCCACACACCATGGGGTCGCAAAGAGTCGGATACAACTGAGTGACTTCACTTTCACTTTTCATACATAAAGAAATCCAAATTAGCAATTTCTAATTACTAATCTATTACTATTGCTGTTGTTTAGTCACTAAGTTGTGTCTGACTCTTTTGCAACTCCACAGACTGTAGCCCGCCAGGCTCCTCTGCCCGTGGGATTTCCCAAGCAGAATACTGGAGTGAGTTGCCATTTCCTTCTCCAGGGGATTTTCCTGACCCACAGATTGAACTTGCGTCTCCTTCATTGGCAAGCAGATTCTTTAACACTGAGTCACCTGGGAAGCCCCTGTTACTATTACTAATCTGAAAACTCCAGATGAGTCATCTACAAAGCGTACAATATCCTGGTTCCAGAATAGCTCTTTTGAATAGGCTTTAGCAATGATAAGAAAATCTCAATGCAACATTTCACCACTATCTCAATATCTTCCAATACCATAGAAAATAAAAGGAATACAAAAAGAGTTTCCTGCTACTAACATTTTTAAAGAGCCACACATCTATTCTAGGAAGTTTTCTTGCACCTCAACATCTGGGGAATCCTTAGAATTCTGCATCAGAAGGCCAGATAAGGGACTTCTCTGCAGTCCAGTGGTTAACACTTTACCTTCCAATCCATGGGCATGGGTTCAATAGACTCCACGTGCCTTATGGCCAAAAAAAAAAAAAACCCATAAAATAGAAGCAATATTGTAACAAATTCAATAAAGACTTCTAAAATAGTCCATATCAAATAAATAAATTTCTTTTAAAAGGCTAGATGAATATGGAAATTATACAACCTTACTAGAATGTAAGTTCTAAGAAGGAGGGGAGCATTTCTGCCTAAATTCCCAAACCTAACACATATCAAGTGCTCAATAAATATATGTTAATTGCATGAATAATTAGCAAAGGGAAGCGTGAAGGCAAAATGCACCAAAGCTAAAACTTCCATGCTGTCACCTGACATGTCTAACCAATGCCCCTGCAGTATGTCAAAGGAAGAGCTGCGGCACTGCTCAGTTATGAAGCATAACAGTGAAGAAACTTAATCTAAATAGCTAAGACTTTGAAACACTGATGCTCAGAAGGCTTCTCCAATTCTGATTCAAGTCACCTGAAATATATGAAAATCAATATCCAGGAAATTCTGGCACTTATAGGCAAAATAATCTTGTTCCTTGAGCTTCCTTGGACCTTGTCAGAGATATTTTGATAGATTTCAAATCAAGAGTGTCTTAAGCAATAAAGACATTTCACTTTCTCACAGGACAATAAGTCTGGAAGTAGCTGATCTAGAGGTAGAGAAACTGTTTCAGAACATTATCAAACACCTGAATTCTTTCCTTCCTTCTGCAAGATTCTCCTCCGCATGTTGGTTCTTTGTCTCTAAGCTTTTAACCTCATGCTTTCGAGATAGCTGCCATAGCACCAATCACAAAGTCTTGGCACACCACTTCATGGCAGAAAAACAGAACCAGCCTCATCACCATCTCTTGTCTTTCCAGATAGCAAAATCTTTCTCAAATTACCACAACTGATTTTCTTCTATGACTCACGGCTTATAAGCTGTTCTCATACTTGCCCTTAAATAAAACACTAGCAAAGGGAATTAGATGATACTACCTGTCTAGTCAAGGCTATGGTTTTTCCAGTAGTCATGTATGGATGTGAGAGTTGGACTGTGAAGAAAGCTGAGCGCCGAAGAATTGATGCTTTTGAACTGTGGTGTTGGAGAAGACTCTTGAGAGTCCCTTGGACTGCAAGGAGATCCAACCAGTCCATTCTGAAGGAGATCAGCCCTGGGATTTCTTTGGAAGGAATGATGCTGAAGCTGAAACTCCAGTACTTTGGCCACCTCATGCGAAGAGTTGACTCATTGGAAAAGACTCTGATGCTGGAAGGGATTGGAGGCAGGAGGAGAAGGGGATGACAGAGGATGAGATGGCTGGATGGCATCACCGACTCGATGAACATGAGTTTGAGTGAACTCCAGGAGTTGGTGATGGACAGGGAGGCCTGGTGTGCTGTGCTTCATGGGGTCACAAAGAGTCGGACACAACTGAGCCACTGAACTGAACTGAACCTGCCTTAGACAAAATGCCAAGTGATGGTTTCAGTCTATTTACCCAGGAATTTCCTATCGATCTGAAAATAATTACAAGTTCATTTAAATAAATGCTAACTATCCCAAAGCTAACAAAGGGTGGAATTAAATCCAATTCTGACGTCCTCTCCTTTAGTTTGCAAAGAACTATTTCCACGGGCGTCCACCACCCTGGAAGCGCTCATTTGCTCTGAAAGTCATTAGACTACAGCCATCGGCTAATGAGGCGGTAAGTGCTTGGAAGCGGCCTGGACTACTTCAGCATATCCAAGTTAAAATAAGGCAAATTAGTAGTGAAATCAAATTGGTTTAAACTGTGAAGTGAGTGTGAAAACTATTCCCCTGGAAAGTAGTACTGGGTCAAATTGCTGCACTGGGACATCGGGGATGATGTCAGCCTGCAAGAGAAAAATGTTACTTTTAATGAATTTCATTCTTTAGAAGGCAGCATATCTTAATTATCCTGAAAGTCCAAAGGTTTTATTCACAGAGAAAGAAAAAAAGATATCCAGAGAGGTAACAGTACATCCTTCCCCCATCAGAGGCAAAACTCATTATCCACATGGGAACATGTCAGGGAGAGGAAAGGAGAGAATTACATCGCTGTATTAAGAATTACATGGGGAAGACACACGTAAAACAGGGTGTTTGCTCACCCTAAGTATCAGACACCTTTAGGAAGAGGATCAAAAACATGATGGGAGAAGGGAATGTCTACTCTTCATATTCAAGAAAAGCTAGAAGCCCACTTGTTCAGCACATTTTGCAGGGAAAGAAGGAAAGGGAAATGGGAATCATGTTATTGAAGGACTCAGTTACACGGCACCGAAGCCAAAGAAAGCTCAGCTTCGCCCACTTGCCCCACTCCCACTCATGCACAAAATGTCCAGTTCTTCTCTTAAACAAGTGATGCACCAGTATGGTTTTTGTGGTTTTTTATTTATGTTTTTGACTGCACCTTGCAGCATGCAGGATCTTAGTTTCCCAACCAGGAATCAAACCCATGTGCCCTACGTTGGGAATGTAAAGTCTTAACCACCGAACCTCCAGGGAAATCACATGGTGGAGCACTATAAACAGAGATATCAAATGCATGCAGATATGGGGAGTAGAGGACTCAAACCCATGGTCCATTAATTGAATCTGGCCCACAGGTGTGTTTTGTTTCACTTCAGAGATGTTTTTTCCCTTGAATCTGAATTATCTGCCAATATGGAAAGACTGGAATAATTCACTTACACACTTACATATCCATCTTCTCTTGAGCAACATCTGATGACGGGTCCACATTCCTGCTCATGGCAGTGAGTGGCAGAGCTCACTGGTTGCTTCCCCTTGGTCTTGACTGTCTTGGAATGAGATGAGGAGCTGTGTACAAAGGGCTTATTGGAGGTGCTCTTGAGAGGTACACTGTGAGAAGCTGAAGACGGTAGAATCTGGCAGAGGGAGAAGCCAGCCTGTAATGCCCTGGGGTCTTTGAGGTCTTAGGCAATCCCGTGAGGGGCTCTGGAGCAGAGATGGGCCTTCAATCGTGTCCGACATCGAGGCACAGTGTCATTGAGCCCCTGAAGGGTCCTCTTGATTTGGTCACTATTCCTGAGCTTCTCTTGTTTATTGACCTGGCCTCGTACACCAAGAGGGCAGTTAAGGGATCCAGGCCTTGTGGGACCAAATCCAAGGTTCTGTCTCTCACCCTGTCCACCAGATAAGGGGGGCAGAAAAAAACAAAAACAGATATTCTCTAGATAACCACAAGCAGACTTCTCCATGTTTGTTCCAGGCTTACAGTACTAGCCCATAAGTGGACTGCAAGAAATGGACTGCATTAATTATCTACTGCTGGATAACAAGTTAATCCAAGAATCAACAGCATAAAACAGCAAACATTTATTATCTCACAGTTTCTGTTCATCAGGAATCCAAGCATGACTTCCCTGGGTGCTTTTGCCTCCAGGACTCTCATAAGATAGCAGTCAAGGTATCAAGCAGGGCTATATTCTCATACAAAGGCTCAGCTGATGGAGAAGCTGTTTACAAGCTCACTCGTGTGGTTGTCCTCAAGATGTGATTCCCTATATACTGGGAGACAGAGGCTCTCAATTTCTTTCCAACTGTTAGTCAGAGGCTTTCCTCAGCTCCTTCCACAGGGTAGATCACAACACGGCAACTGGCTTCCACCACATCAAGCAGGCAAGAGGGATTGTGCTAAAAGGACAGGAGTCGTGGACTTGCTGTAGCCTAATCTTTGGAGTGACATCCTGACACTTCTGCCTTATTCTAGTCATTGCAATCAAATGAGCAAGTTCATTGGGCAGCTGGGGGGGAAGGGATTACCCAAGGGCATGAATACCTGGACAGGAGGATCATTGCAGATTATCTCAGAGGCCACCAACCACCTGGACCTTAACAAGTACTTTATGGTCCAGTTGGAAAGATAAAAACACACATACATATTAAATGCTAAATAACCATGTATATGTTAATAACAAAACTAGACAAAACTATTAAGCTTTTTACTAAGGAGGCACAGTAAGTCCCCTACATATGAACGAGTTCCAGTCTAAGAAAGCATCCCTAAGTCCAAATTGTTCATTAAGTCCAACAAAGTCAGCCTAGGTACCAACTATCACAATCAGCTATACAGTACTATACTGCAGTAGGTTTATAATACTTTTCACAAACACATACAAAAAATAAAGAAAATATTTTAAATTTTACAGTATACCTTGAAAAGTACCATAGTGTGGTACAACAGCTGGCATATGGGGGCTAGCCTTGAGTGAATAGGCAAGAAGAGTTACTGATTGGAGGAGGAAGGCATAGAGAGAGATGGTAGAGCTGAATAGAGAGAGATGGTAGAGCTGAAAGATCGTCAGAAATAGGAGACAGAGGGCAAGCTGCAATGTCAATCATACTTGATGTTGATGGTACAGGTTCTGGTTCCTTGCTGGATTCTATCCACCCTCCTGAAAACAGGATCCAGTGATGTCTGGGTAGAAGCACATTCACATCTTTGAAAGTTTGCAACCTGCAGGTTCATATGTAGGCAACTTAGTGTATATATGAACACCAAATGAGAGCTAAGAGTAATTGGTACCATTCAAGACGTTCAGATAAAGAACTCGCTGTGAACTGGAATAATCAGAGAAGGCTGTGTGCAGGTGATGTGCCTGGATGTGAGCCATTTGAATAGATGATTACAGTCACAGGGTTCCAGCGTTAGACAGATATTAATCAAGGATTCTTTCATGACATTAGGAAAGACAAGATACACAAATGTGACAGAGACGTGTGGTATGCGGCTGAATGCCAACAGTTAGCTTAGATATGCTTCTAATTGTGCCCCCGTTCTTAAGATAAAGCCTGTAAGACTCCTTTAGATTCCCTTAAGCAAAAGATTAGCAAAGAGAAAATGTTAGAATGGGGAGAGGTTAGAGAAAATGGAACAGGAATAATTTTCAATTGATTTTATGTGCAAGGCACTGTATAGCTTCAGAGTAGGGAGCCTGTAGGTTCACCTCCAAAATGGCATGGCCAGTCTTGAACCTGCCGTAACTGTAAATAAGAATAATTAACATTAAGAGCTTGTTGTGTGCCAGACACTGAGTGCTTTCCATCTCACTTTGAAAGTGACCAACAGAAAATGAAGCGAGTTGGCTGGCTCCGATCTTCCCTTTCTGCTCCCTTCTCCCTGTTTACTTGTTGGGTTTCCCAGGTGGGGCGGTGGTAAAGAATCCACCTGCAACGCAAGAGATGTGGGACACGTGGGTTAGATCCTTGGGTCAGAAGATCCCCTGGAGGAGGAAATGGTGACCCACTTCAGTACTCTTGCCTGGAGAGTCCCATGGACAGAGGAGACCCGCGGGCTACAGTCCATGGGGTCGCAGAGAGTCGGACACACCAGAGAACACACACATGCTCCCTGTTTATATCTTTCTTCCTGTTCAAGGCAGAGGCTCTTTCTTCCCTGAACCATTAAACTCACTCTCAAGAGAGTCCAGACTCAGTCACTCACACCTCTGTGTGTTCTTAGGTCACACCTAAGGTGTGTTCATTATGAACCTTATTATTGACTTCTAAATGGAAGGCATTTTTTCCTATAAAAGACATTTCAGGCATCAGTGGGCACACAGGAGCCATATTTTCCATTTGGAGGATCAAGGGAATGGTATTTCAGCCCCTGAAATGAAACCATATGGGGAGTTGCCTACTCATCAGGCTGGCCTTGGATGTGACCCATGTAATGGGTATTTGGTTAATAAATAGGGCCTTTCAGCCAGATATACACTGACCTCCTGATCTGGCCCAAAGGGGCCCATGTTTTCCATTCACTAATGAGGTAGATTTTGGCTTCTTCCTGCACCAGTTGGAAGTGTAATATTTTGTTTCTCTTTAAATCTCTAAAACCTGAGAGAACAAAGTTGTCAGAGACTCCTGCTGGTAGGTATCGAAGACGATCTGGGCCATTAGAGAAAAATTTGTTTTTCCTCTTCGCAGGGGAGCAGGTGAGGATCGGATAACAGGGCAACCGGAGGCCTCGAGGTGGCTGCAGTCTTTGCCACCCTCCCTAACTGGGGTCCTTCCTGCGAAACACGCCGGCTTGGGGCAGGGCTGACACCAGCTTTTCAAAAGCCTCCACTTTTCCTCATTAGGAAGGAGAAGCCCACACATTTGTGCCCCTCAGTTCAGTTCAGTTGTCGTTCAGTCGTGTCCGACTCTTTGCGACCCCATGGACTGCAGCCCTCCAGGCCTCCCTGACCATCGCCAACTCCCAGAGTTTGCTCAAACTCATGTCCATTGAGTCGGTGATGCCATCCAACCATCTCATCCTCTGTCGTCCCCTTCTCCTCATGCCTTCAATCTTTCCTAGCATCAGAGTCTTTTTGCATCCAGTGGCCAAAGCATTGGAGTTTCAGCTTCAGCATGAGTCCTTCCAATGAATATTAACGACTGATTTCCTTTGGATGGACTGGCTGAGGATACAAATTTGTGTCTCTACCAGGAGAGTCAAGTTTGCAGCATTTTGGTTTGAAATATGCTCTTCTAAAAGGAGTTGAAAAGGAAACAGAATTTTTTACCTTTGATCTACAGTTATCTTCAGGGCTCTACGTTTTCATATCTCACTCCCTTCAACAATCTATTATGAACAAGGGGTTTATATTCTGAACATCTGCTGTTGAAGCTTTGGTAAGCATGTTCCTGTTTAAAGCTGTGTCTGTAACTGAAGGAAATATGAGGAGTGCTTTTATTTATTTTTTAATTAATTTTGATTGGCCTCTAATTGCTTTACAATGTTGTGTTACTTTCCACTGTACAGCAAAGTGAATCAGCTGTACATATACATATATCTTCTCTTTTTTGGATTTCCTTCCCATTTAGGTCACCACAGAGCACTGGGTAGGGATTGACAGACATACACTATTGATATTATGTATTAAATAGATAGCTAATGAGAACCTGCACGATAGCCCAGGGAGCCAGACTCAGGAGGAACATTTTTAAACAGGAAGTCTGTCCAACCACAAACCTTTTCCCTTAAGGGGACCCCCTACTGTACTAAACTTCAGTGGATAGGAGCCGCTACTCTGATCCTAAGTTCTGAAAAGTCTGTGAGGTTCAAATAATTAAGTCTTGGTCTCTGGTTTGACCAAATAAATGGTCACGATCTGTCTGCTCAGCTCACAAAATGCCACTTTAATTGGACTGTGTATTTCTAAAATCGGAAATTTAAAGCTGGCTAACTCTAGCTTCTAACAAAGGCTAAGGAGGGAAACCACACGTTGGGTGGTGAGTAATGGGTCAAACCGTTTTGCCATCTTGCACTTTGGATTAATTCCTTTCTTCTTCTTGGCACACACATTCACACCCCTAAACATACACACGTGTGCACGTTGTCATGAGTCAGGATGAGTTTTCACCTTGGCTTGTCTAACATTTTCTGGGCTTCCACCCAATTTAAAAAAAAAAACAAAAAAACCTCACTCCCCTTTTAACAGCAGGACTTCTTCACACCTCTGCAGAAGCTAAACATCACACAGTTTATGGTACTGGCCTTTAAAAAAAGAGAAAGAAAGAAAAAAAAAAAAAACACCTTGTGTTTTCTTAACTAAAGGGAAAGAAAGGTCAACACAAATACTGAGCGGAAAGAAATTGCTCCTGGCAGCCATGCAAAGCAACAGACAGGAGTCAGCATTTGCTTAATACCTACTGTGTGCTGGGCACCCTGTTTCTATTTTCTCATTTCAAGAGAATTTCTCTCTCTCCCTAAACTTTTTTTTCTTGTATGTTACAGTTACGCCTGATCACACATCAATACTTTTTTTCCTTAGAGCAACACTGATCTATGCACCCACTCAAACTAATGTCTCTGCCTCAACTGCCCTATTTGCTAGGAAGAATGAATTCAAAACGTTAGTGTAAATTTTAAAAAAAAGGAAGAAACATTGTAGAATCTGTCAGGATAAGAGCTTTGTAAGCACATTTTCAACCAGAAAAAAAAGGGGGGAACTCTTGGTATTCTCTCTCCTGTTAATCATAAGCACAGTCTTATTTCAACAGAATTTCTCAGTTCTGGTTCTGATTTGGTGTAAATCAGATTTCTGACATGGGAGAACTATGTTATAGACTAAAAAAAAATGTGAATTTGTAAGAAGACTGGATCTCTGTACCAGTCTCTTTCAACTAGTAAAGGTTTACCATGGAAGACACAACTCAAAGCAATTATTTGTAATAAAAAGAATCCAAGAGAGACTTTAATATTGAATAAGACAATTGTTCTAACTTCCATATTTTTCAAACATAACAAAGTGTCAGACACTGCTTGAAGCATGTCAAAAATATTCTTATTTAATCCTAAGAGTGGTACTAATATTTTATTCCTCATCTAACAAGTGAGGAAATTGAAAACAGAGAGTAAGTAAATTGCCCAGTGTCTCACAGCTGCCAAGTGTCTGGGCTGGGACTAGAACAAAGCACTTATGATTTAAGAATTGATATCGTCAATCACAGTATGATCTGGCCTCTATTCTAAAATGATTGTAAAATACAGAGCAGATGAATCAAAAGCCTTTAATAGAATGAGTACACAAACTCTAGTTGTATAAGTCTATATATTTGAATGTGAGGCCATGGAGTGTAGCAGAGAACTGAAAACCAGGAGACCTGGCTAGGTGCTTGGGGAAAAAGTCTGGTGGTCCTAAAAACAAAGGTCAAATGTGAGACTCCTCCCATGAAATTAGCAAAACATTTCTCAAAGCCACACAAAGACTGAATTGAGAACATGTTTGCTGTTCTGGTTTTCATGCTGGTATTCTCCAGACGATTTTCTGGACAATAGTCTGAACAATTACGGACTTGAATAAAGCCTGAAAGTGAAAGTGTTAGTCGCTCAGCCTGACCGTAGACCACCAGACTCCTCTTTCCGTGGAATTCTCCAGGCAAGAATGCTGAAGTGGGTTGCCGTTTCCTCCTCTGGGGCATCTTCCCAACCCAGATATAGAACTCAGGTCTCCCGCATTGCAGACAGATTCTTTAACATCTGAGCCACCAGGGAAGTCCCTGAATAAAGCCTAGAAACAGTTAAAAAAAAAAAAAAGAAAAAAAAGATGACTTTTTATCTGTAGACAGGTAAGGAAGATAAGAACCCTCAGGCTAGAGAAATAAAATCAAACTTGGTGCTATTGTTATTTGGATGAACACATCAGACAAGTAGATTAAGATGCTCCTTCCCCAAGAGCTCTACTTTAATTGGTTGACTCAGGAGATGATATAATCTGAAATGATAGCAAAGATTTGAAATACAAGTCTAACAAGAGGAGTCAAATTGATAGGTGATACATTAATGGTGAGTTATGGGAAGAAGCTGTTGTGCATGGCAAATATCCTCTCTATCGCTCACTTTGTTCTATCCTCTGTCATCATAGAGTTAAAAAATATGTAATTTCATAAATGCATTTGATGCATTTAAAATCTCTCTTGTGCCCCATGAGGTTCACGTTAGACTGTAAGCATCTTGAAAGCAGAGACCACATCACTAACATCTTCATATGACCCTTAGCATGCTCACCAGTAAATGCTTATATACATTAAGGTTTCAAATATAATCATTTAAAAAAAAAAAAATCAGGAAACCAACCCAAAGTTAAAACACTGGATCTGTACTCAAAAATACTAATTTCATTTTTGACTCACCTACTAACTAGCAGCCCTGGAGGTCTCCTCTCTCTGATATTTCCCCTGAAATGCACAACCTCACTTCCTACCAAACAACAGGCTTATCTGTATGAGCAGAGACAAGAAAGATCTGAAATTTTTTCTTTAAGTGCTATAGAAATATCAAGCAGGATTTGAACCTAACTCAGCCCAGTTCTAAAATGTCTGCTTTTTAAGTTTCACCACACTACCTCTTGGAATCCTCACTACCCTGGACCTACCTTAAGAGTCCAATCCTTGCCTTTTACTTCTCACCAACATTTCTGCCCCTCGTCTACCCTCTTCTCAGGAGCTGACTCCCACAAGGTGCCTCTTTTTAAAAAAATTTATTTTGTATTGAGGTACAGCCAATAGTTGTGATACAACCGTACAGCCATTGTGATGGTTTCAGGTGAACACAGAAGGGACTCAGCTGTACATACACGTGTATCCGTTCTCCCCTAAATTCCTCTCCCATTCAGGCTGCCACAAAACATTGATCAGAGTTCCATGTGCTATGCAGTAGGTCCCCACCGGCTGCCTCCTAACCCCCCACCCACTCCCCATCTCAGGGGATGAGGCAGGAAAGAAGAGAGGCTGGAATGATCAGTCCATAATGCTACTTGTGCAAAGAAGAGTTAACACAGTTAACTGTCTGTGAGACAGGAGACTGCAATCTGTGAGAATGCAATCTTTGGAGAGGCCTGCTGCAAGCTTAGCCCTTGGCTGACATCTGGGAACTGGGATTTGGGGAGTTTTCCCACAAATTTCCAGAACTGATAAGAATGGCTCACTGTGCCTAAACTGCACAAACAATATAGTTTATTCTGAACACCTGCTTTTATTCTGGGAGTCCAGAATTTGGACGTGTCAGGCAGAGGGTACTGATCCTCTGTTTAAACACTTGGTCCTCAATTTAAAAACTTGGATACTAAATCTCTACAAGCTTCTTGGGTAGATAACATTCCACATATGTTTCCACAACTCATCACTGGGGAGTGAAGAATGTCCTCTCCACCAGGAGAGGCTTCAGTCTCGTTTCCTCCCCACTTCACTCCACATGCCTTTTGCCTTGACTCACTCTGTATTTTTCACTGTAATGAATCTTAGCCATGTCCATTCTGCGCTGAGTCCTGTGAGTCCTCCTAGCAAACTATCGAAATGAGGGGTTTCTTTAGCTCTGCTGAAAATTTTCTTGGGGGAAGGGAAAGGACTGAAGGATGAATTGAAGTTTGAAGACCCTCTGGAGATCCACAGAATAATTCCAAGGATTATTCTGGAACTCTATGGCCCACACTCTGCTATTTAATGTTTCAGGGAAAATATTCCCATTATCTTCTAAAACATTACACATTTTTCTTAGCTATGCAATAAGGTTTTGCTGGCACTCTGAAAAGTCCAGGAAGTGTGGATACAGAGCACCCTCCAGGATCTGTCCTTAGGAGACAGGCAATGTGAATGCTCTAAAAACAGCTTCAGAGTGTTTATAAACCATGGCATCCTTTGGGATGGGAAAGCGCTGTATAAACAAAAGGTGGTTTGCCTACGCTTTGTTCTCAAAATAAACATACTTTTGATGGGGGAAAAAAATGGCCTTACTTGCTGGTGAAAAATTTCAGGAGAGTTTCCTTTTTTCCCACCCCCACGATTAAAACAAGCACCTATCTGGATTTGTGTTTCTAATGACAACAAAAGACATATGAGGCTATCATGAATATCTCAATCATTGGAACATCTCCCGAGGAGCAAGACAGAGCAATGAACGTGACTGTGTCAAAAAACACTGAGGGGAATAAAACCATCTTTGCAAGGAAGAGAAAACTCCAGAAACTTTTTCGCTATCCATATTAGACTGGAAGAAGCAAACAGATAAAGAAAAGTCTCTCATCTGAGTTCAATTTTCTTGATGAATGCTGTTGAATTAGTTGTTTGGTGGAGGTTTTTTTTTTTTTAATCATTTTTCTGCAATGCAATAAGATTCGCATGGATTTTATCCAAACCAGGCTAGGGAACTAGGGCTTTCTGTGTCTATCGCCAGATTAGATCCTTGCCTAATGAATGAGTTTTGTGCATCTTGACTGTGACAATTTACTCCAGAGAGTCTCCTTCTGTTACTTTCTCTGGAGTGGGGAGACTGGGTTGGGGGGAAGAGGCCGGGAGTGGGGGTGGGTTTATTACGCCCAATATGCGCTGTGCTGCTGTGCCTGTCTGTGCATATGCCTGGGACTTGGGGCATGTGGCCCAGGGGCTGCTAGTGGCCCGCTTAGCAGCTGTCTCCAGTATATTCTGACATAAAAGCCATTATATTTTTGGCTGGCTGATTGCTTTTTATTAAACAATTGCTGAAAGTTGGCTGATAACTTTTATGAATTTGAAATGAAAGCCTCGCTGAGAACTTTTGAAAGCACACAGTGCTTGGTTCACCTGGGAAAATCTGAAAGGGCTGGCATTCATCTGCCAAAGAGAACTTGTATCAGGCCCAGCAACTGAGTGCTAGAGGAGGACAGGTTCCATTTCTCAAAGTACTGGGTTCTGCTGAAAGGCCAGTGCATGGCTCTGGAACAGCGTCCAAAAAAAAAATTACCCTCTTTAAGATCTCCTGGGGAAATACAGGGGAAGAAAACCTCTTTTTCCAACCCTCAGATCCTCTCTATACAGAAAAAAAATCACTCATTATTGAAAAAGCATTAAACCAGAATGCGATGTACATCACAGGCAATCTGCTAAGAGTTTTCAAGGACAGAAAGAAAGTGTTTTCAAGATAAACCATAACTAATCCTCAAGTAAGAGGACTGGAGAGCACCATTTGTCACACATAATTCATCCTAACTTTACCCAGTAATTGGGGTGACCATCTATGTTAGCTCAGTAACTTAATCCACAAGGGAGCAGAGAGCAATGTCTGTGACAGGTGGTAGTTTTACAACGTGGAACAAGGCACCCACTGAAGTCAGTCCACCATCCTCCCAGAGAAGCTGGGAGGCAGGGGCCCATTCCCTTTGATGTTTGGGTTTCAAAGAGAAGTCTCCCAGGTCCTCAGAAAGACAGTCCTGGGTCATAAAGCTGACAAAAAGGCTTATTCTGTTTCTAAAATGATGCATTTCAAAGACAGAGAGAAAGTACCTGCTTACAAGTTTTCTAGGGTAAATGTTCTAAGAAGAAGCGACAGGAGAGAGAGCTCTTTATTTTCAACAGGGAAAACTGAACCTCATATTTTTCGATCATATTTGTCCTTGCAGGTCTTATTTTCCAATAAGAGGTATTAGGGCTTCTCTAGGGACCAGGCTGTACCTGATTTCCAAACTACTGAAGATAAAATTAACTGCAAGGAATTATTTTGCTCATTTTTATACCTAAGTCCTTCTTCAGAAAGAAGAAGAAACAAAGGCAAGGAGGGATTAAAGAGGGAAAATATAAAGAAGATTAGAAAGAAATTACATAGCAGTTCAGATTTTCTTCCAAGTTATTTAGCATTTTTAAACAGTTCTCTAATGTAGAGAGGAGAAGTGGCCTTAAAAAAGGAAAAATGGAGGAGAAACAAAAGATTTTTGTCTCCATCAATTCCATTCTACTCTGAGGCTATACACAGATTCTACCCTTAACTCCAGTCTGAGATTCCCCTATATGTTGGCCACAGGAAGCAGGAAAGAAACTGTAAAAGACTTTGGAGCAATTTAATCACTAATCTGAGAAATATTCTTCAAACTGCAGATCCTCTGGGCTTAAGCTACACACACGTTGAATTTTCCTTTCCTATAAAGACACCAAGTCTTTCGTCCTGAGGGCCTTTTCCATGGGTCCTCTGCCTGAAAAACTTCCATGTCTGTGCCCATCACATCTTCACCCATCTCTTCATCTACTTAACTCTTTCTCAGCCTTGATGTCTTAGCCTCAGCGCCACGTCCTCTGAAGTCCCACAGATCAGCCCCCCACCCCCATATGCTCCCATGGTGCCCTGTGCGTCCCCGTATGTAACATACCACACTTGCACTCACAAGGAAGGCAATTTCAAGTGCGTGCAGAGGCCGGGCAGGTAACAAATAAGTGAGCCAATGGGGATCTGAGACCACGGCAGCACATGCCACTCGTAAAGACATTCAGCTCTTGTTTAAAATGAGCGCCAGCCACAACACGTATTTGTTATTCCAATTTAAGTGGCTGCAGAGCTATGGGATGGAGAAGGCAATGGCACCCCACTCCAGTACTCTTGCCTGGAAAATCCCATGGATGGAGGCGCCTGGAAGGCTGCAGTCCATGGGGTCGCTGAGGGTCGGACACGACTGAGCGACTTCACTTTCACTTTTCACTTTCATGCATTGGAGAAGGAAATGGCAACCCACTCCAGTGTTCCCAGGGATGGGGGAGCCTGGTGGGCTGCCATCTATGGGGTCGCACAGGGTCGGACAAGACTGAAGTGACTTAGCAGCAGGAGCAGCAGAGCTATGGGAAAGACAAATGTCAAACCTTATAGCAAGAGTCAAGGTATGAACTTACTTTATCGAGCAAATTTGCAAAGAGGCTCAACCAAAACAGGTCCACCAGCCCACATTCTCTCATCATCCCTCACACAGCCTGCAGGGTGAGGGAGGAGCCTGTGGACACAAGGTTTCTGCTGTGGGAGGGATGCCCTCCTGCTAGTCTACCTTCTTTGTTTAAAGTCATGTATTGATTTCATTTTTTTTTTTTTTGGCTGTACCGCCTGGCATATGGGATCTTGGTTCCCCGACCAAGGATTGAACTTGCAGCCTTTGCAGTGCAAGTGTAGTCTTAACCACGGGACTGCCAGGAAAGCCCTCATCTTCTACCTTCTTCCAGAACAAGCAGGAAAGCAAGCTGGTTGGTGGGAAAACACTCAGACAGGAAGTAGGTCCTAGGGGGAGGGAGAGGGTACTAACCTTGCAAAGAATCCTCACAGTCCCAGCTGCCAGAACCTGGCCACCTTACAAGATGGCAAAAGCAGGCAGCTGGAGGCTTGGGACTCCAGTCCCATAAGAAGCTGTGATTGAGGACAGCGCCTCCCACCAGGGAGGGAGGAGAATTTTCCCCAGCACCCTGAGCTTTGGGGGTCCCTAGTCCATCTTCCTTATCTCTCTTCCACACAGGGAGCCACTAGCCCCCAACTTTTTCCCCTACAAGACTGTATCATTTCTATCTTATACAGTTGTATTCTCAGAGGCTGACTCAGTACCTGGCATAAAGTAGGAGCTAAAAAAACAAAGTTATGTGTTGAATAAATGAAGAATCATCTTCACGGCTTAAATACATAGCCTAGAATTGCCATCAAGATGTTTTACTGTCTCTCAAAAAAAACTGTCCTGTGAACACTGTAAGGTGGGAAGCAAGCAGGAAGGCATTCCTTGTCATCTGCCTGTTATGATTTCTTCCTGCCCTCCTCCTTTCAGTCAAGCCGTGCTTATTCTCTGGGGCTTTGCTCTGTCTCATTAATGTTGATATCTTAGCTGATCTTTCCCCAGGTCTCTGCAGTGGTGGGACTTCTCTTCCACTGCCTAATCACTCTTGCTCTCCATCTTTCAAACTGTCCACCCCAAAACTTTTTCCTTCAGGCCAATTCGTGCCTCTTCTGAGACTTAATCATCTTCCTTTTGGCCTGGTTAGCTCAGAGAAGTAGACTGAAAAATGCAGAAGGGCTTTAGAAAAATAAAAGAGAAATTCTGTACTGGTCACATTCTTATAACCAATAGAAGGTTCATTCATCCCTCATTTCCCCTTTCCCCCGGGAGTCGAGGTCCTCCTGGTAGAAGATTTGATGTCAAGTCACAGGGAGGGGAATGAATAGATCTGCCTGCCGACCAGATTCCAGAGTAAAAGTAGAGCTGAGAAAGCCTGCAATTCCTGCTAAGTACCTACAATGCTTGCAAAAGACCAGAAGTTTTCTATCAAGGTCACCCTGTCTTTAGATCAATAAGCAAAGAAGATAGCAGATTGTAAGCACCCTCCTGGGTCAAGTTAAGACCACAAGGGAAGCATAAGGAGGTGAGAGGGTTAAGACCTGGAGTTCACAGGCATTTAGATCTCAACTGTTTCTAGATCTAATACCGCAGCATTTAGCTTCCTCAGACTGCACCTGTACTCAGGCTATTTGAGTCTGCAAAAAACTATAAAGCAAACCATCAAAACAGGACTGTGACCATTACCCCAACCCAGGTGCTGCCATTACTGAGCTGTTTGAGATACCCAGAGGCGGTTGACAATGGAGCTGAGTAGGAAAGCAATCAGATGTGAATGTTTCAGTCAGGGAACAACTTCAGATTGCTCACCCTCTGATTAACTGCTTACAAAAAAAAAAAAAAATGGAGTTCTAACTTTATATTCCATTCTGCACTCTGAGTCATGATTGCCCTGTAAAATGTCCTTATCAAACATGAGGGGGGAAAATTAATAAGCTCACAGAATGAGTGGAATTACTCCAGCCAAACAAAGAAGGCAAGAAAATAATTTCTCGGCTGTGACCATTAAGGTCAAGACAGGGATTGGAGAACAGATATTGACATGCTTAATGATACTCAAAATGGGGAACCTCGAGAAGAAAGACCAGGCTAGCAAGAAGCAACAGAGAGAAGCAGCACGGAGAGGCAATATAACCAGAAAACAAACCACTGCTCTCATTTTTGTCTAAAAAGTCTCTGTTAATAATCTTGGTAAACTGAGATTGGGAAGAAATCATAGCATATGCTGTCGCTACTGTATTTATTCTTGTTTCGCTCTTTCCCAGAAGAACACTAAAGCTTGCACTCTGAGCTCACCTTTGAGAAATGCAACATAAAAAGGCAATTTCAGAACATCAGGGCATGGCTTCTGACATCTGATCGACAGCCTAAATGCATTTTATCTTATCAGCTCCTCTCGCTCTCGCTTGCCTCATTTTTCTTTATTCCCAACTGCAGGCATCCTTTGCTCATCCTCAACCCCTAGATTCCCATCTCGCTCATGGAAGATTTTAAAAGAAAAACACGTTTTTTATTAAAGTCATATACAAAGCATCCCTGTGTCCCTAGGCCCTCAGGCATGTGTACATATTGGTTTGCTCTGTTTAGGAAAAGAAATTGGTGGCATATTTTGTTCCCTATCTGGACACCAAGAAAATTAAACTGAGTATTTTCCTGTCAGTTGCTACACAAGAACCATACAATCAGCCTGGCTTGTTTTATTCTTTGGGCCCTCTGAATGAAAATAGTTTCAAAAGTGTGTTTCATGAATGTTATCCAGATGGATGGAATGACATTGTGATATGAATTAAGATTTAGCTAGTTGAGAAGAGAAATGAAAACTATGACCAAAGTGCTCCAAAAGGAAATGGAAGTCATGAAATAATGAAGTTATCCAGATTATTCAGAACAGCCAGCAAACTGGAGAGGAGCAAGATGGAAGGAGAAAAGGGAGAGGGAGAGGGGAGGGAGACAAGTAACTGACCATACCAAATTAATTAACTGTACCTATGAATAGATATATGTATTTTCCTACTCTCTTCTCAAACTATTAGTCACTCAGTCATGTCTGACCCTTTTGCAACCCTATAGACTGTAACCTGCCAGGGTCCTCTGTCCATGGAATTCTCCAGGCAAGAATACTGCAGTGGTTAGCCATTTTCTTCTCCAGGGGATCTTCCCGACCCAGGATCAAACCGGGGTCTCCCACATTGCAGGCGGATTCTTTACCACTGAGCCACCTGGGGAGCCCCTTCTCAAACTAAGGGTTAGTTTAATTGCACTCTGCCATTGTCATGACTGAATGACAGCAAAGGAAAGCTATATTTTACTCAGTGTGATTAAAACAGATACTGAGCTATTGTTTGCTACTTTATTTCTGGAGATGACGGGAGAAAGAAGCAGCACATCGTATGAATGTTAAAGCATGGGTTTGGGAGTCAGACCACAAACACTCAGGTCCCAGCTCTGCCCCGGACTAGATGTGTAAACTTGGACTCTGTAAACTCACCTCTGCAAGTCTCAATTCCCCACGTATAAGATTAGATATCCTACTTTCTCGAGTGTAGTGAGATTAAATAATCATCCATGAAAGCTTGTTGCAGAGTTCCTGGGGCACATACATGCACACGCACACACACACACACACACACTCACCACTCACCACTCAGTGAGTGCCACCTGTCTTGATGATTATCATTAGTAGCAATTTTCAGTTTAAAAATCTTGAGGAGAATAACATATTGGGGGGCAAACTGAATGAATAGATCATCATTAAAAGAGCAGAACTATCTGTCCCTCTTTACAAAGTGTGCACATTTACTAGAATTTAAGGTTAGAATTTAGGGTATGGGTATGTATAAATCACTATGAACATGTTTTTCATCCATGAATTTGTTGAACAAAGAATTACTTCTAGCATCTACACTGCGTACAGAAACATATCACTTTAGCAACATGATCAGGTAAAGGAGATATCCGTGGCACAAAAGGATTTCTTCAGTATGAAGAGGCGAAACAACTAGATAGAGGGCCAAAGATAGAAATGGAGATTTAGTTGGGGGGAGGGAGGAGAAAGGAAGGTGTGGGGTTTTTATAGAAATCATTTCTGAAGGCAATAAGTACTCGCCCAGGCTCCAAAATGTAACCTTTTCTGAATCACACATCGCTGGTAGCAAGGGGAGCTTGTGCTTCATGCTGACTTCTATTCTCCCTAAATAGAAATGTTCCTGCTGCAGCGTGCAGCGTAGCAGAAAGAACTCTGCCTAATCGCAGAGTAGCCTGTAAGTGTTACCTTTGTTAAAATTCTTCTTTCAACATCATGCAGTTCTTCTGTGTCCCCTCAGCCTCTGAGTCACATGTTTGTTTGTTTCTTTGTTTAGACAGCGTTTAGGGAACATCACGTGTCAGGGACAGTGCAGAGATCACAGATGGACTGCGTTAGCTGTGCTGAGGGAGACTGCAGTCCAAAGGAATACACCAACTTTGGTTATTATGTCTTCCTCTACACAATGTATCTGCTTATTCCTCATTTCTCTCCCTACCAACCCTATCTCCCTCTCTCTTCCTTTTGCTGAAGGCAAAGAAACCAATCAGCCTAGCTGGTTAGAATGACATTTTTTAATGAAAGCAAGCATATTTTGAATCAGGAGTTCTTCTTTTAGTCAAATATATGAAATTTATTTTTAATGACCTTGATCCATCTAGTTGAACTGTGTAGAAACCATTTGTTTTACTTCATTATTTTCTCCAGGGTTCCATGGAAATGAGGTTGCCAGAGTAATGACCAGTGGATAAGCGAGGAATTCGTGCATTATAGTAAACAAAACCCTTGCAGTTAGCCAACACTTCCAAAGGAGACGGTAACATAAAGCCTGAATATTTAAGCAATGTTTATGGTATTTTTGCAATAGGTTTGGCAATGAAGACTGTCCTTCAAATCCCCATTTAAAAAACTGGTATCTCTGTTTAGAATCCTGGAGAAGGAAATGGCAACCCACTCCAGTGTTCTTGCCTGGAGAATCCCATGGATGGGGGAGCCTGGATGGCTACAGTGCATGGGGTCACAAGAGTCAGACGTGACTTAGTGACTAAACTACTACTGCTACTTTTGTTTAGAAGAGTCTTTTGTCCCAGATCACACACACACACACACACACACACATTTTTAAACACTAGCATTTAAGGGAAAGCAAAGGGAAGTATTTCTTCAAACAAGTACAGCTACTAACTCGTGACCCCTGAGAACTTACATGGGCTACACATGTGAACAGATTAGACAATGACTTGAGGACACAGGCAAGGTGGCCATGTGGCTAAACTTCCGAATCTTTTCAAAAGAGACAAACAAAAAATGGACAATACAACTAAAATGTCAAACAAACCCCTCCCAAAAGTTCCATAGTTATAAAAAAAGACGTTTTTCTCATTTCAAAACTCTTTAAAATATAATTGGGTGTTTAAAGTGAAAATAGTGATAATAAAAAAAATAGGGCCTATAACTCAAATAGAAGTAAAACATCTGACAGCAGAAGCACAAAGCAGAAAGGATGCTGTTTTAACATTTTGTACACACTTGCATAATATTATTTAAAGGTAGATTACATTGTAATGAGTCAAAGATGCATACTGTAAATACTAGAGAACTCACTGCAAACTAAAACAAAAAGGAATACCCAAAAAGCCAAGAGTGGAGATAAAAATCAAGGGACAGAAAATATTTAGTTAATCCACTGAGGACAAGAAAATGGAACAAAAACCAGTGGGACAAATAGAAAGCATACAGCAAAATATACTTTACCTGTCTCCTGAGAAATCTGTATGCAGGTCAAGAATAAACAATTAAAAATGGACATGAAACAACAGACTGGTTCAAAATTGGGAAAGGAGTACACCAAGGCTGTATATTGTCACCCTGCCTATTTAACTTATATGCAGAGTACATCATGCAAAATGCCAGGCTGGATGAATCACAGCTGAAATGAAGGTTGCCAGGAGAAATATCAACAGTCTAGATAAGCAGATGATACCACTCTAATGACAGAAAGCAAAGAGGAATTTAAGAGCCTCTGGATGAAGGTGAAAGAGGAGGGTGATAAAGATGGTTTAAAACTCAGCATTCAAGAACGAAGATCATAGGATCTACTCCCATCACTTCATGGCAAATTGAAGGGGAAAAAGTAGAGGCAGTGACAGATTTTATTTTCTTGGGCTCCAAAATCACTTCAGACTGTGAATGCAGCCATGAAATTACGAGATCCTTCCTCCTTGGAAGAATAGCTATGACAAATACAAACTGCATATTAAAAAGCAGAGACATCACTTTGCTGACAAAGATTCATATAGTAAAAGCTATGGTTTTTTCAGTAGTCATGTATAGATACAAGAGTTGGACCATAAAGAAGGCTGAGCCCTGAAAAATTGATGCTTTTGAATTCTGGTGCCAAAGAAGACTCTTGAGAGTCCTCTGGACTGCAAGGAGATCAAACAAGTCAACCCTAAAGAAAATCAACCCTGAACACTCATTGGAAGGACTGATGCTGAAACTGAAGCTCAAATTCTTTGGCCACCTGATGCAAAGAGCTGATTCACTGGAAAAGACCGTGAAGGTGGAAAAGATTGAAGGCAGGAGAAGGGGCAACAGAGGATGAGATCATGATGTACTCTGCATAGAAGTTAAATAAGCAGGATGACAATATATGCCTTGACATACTCCTTTTCCTATTTGCAACCAGTCTGTTACTCCATGTCCAGTTCTAACCGTTGCTTCTTGACGTGCATACAGATTTCTCAAGAGACAGGTCAGGTGGTCTGGCATTCCCATATCTTTCAGAATTTTCCACAGTTTATTGTGATCCACATAGTCAAAGGCTTTGGCATAGTCAATAAAGCAGAAATAGATGTTTTTCTGGAACTCTCTTGCTTTTTCCATGATCCAGCAGATATTGGCAATTTGATCTCTGGTTCCTCTGCCTTTTCCAAAACCAGCTTGAACATCAGGAAGTTCACGGTTCACATATTGCTGAAGCCTGACTTGGAGAATTTTAAGCATTACTTTACTAGCATGTGAGATGAGTGAAATTGTGCAGTAGTTGGAGCATTCTTTGGCATTGCCTTTCTTTGGGATTGGAATGAAAACTGACCTTTTCCAGTCCTGTGGCCACTGCTGAGTTTTCCACCTTTGCTGGCATATTGAGTGCAGAACTTTCACAGCATCATCTTCCAGGATTTGAAATAGCTCAACTGGAATTCCATCACCTCCACTAGCTTTGTTCGTAGTGATACTTTCTAAGGCCCACTTGACTTCATATTCCAGGATGTCTGGCTCTAGGTAAGGATGAGATAGTTGGACGAAATCACCAACTCAATGGACATGAATCCAAGCAAACTCCAGGAGATGGTGAAAGACAAGGAAGCCTGGTGTACTGCAGTTCACAGGGTCACAAAGAGTCAGACACAACTTAGTCCAGCCACACCAATAAATGGTCTAAGAAAATCAAGAACTGACTATATTGCTGTATACAAGATATCCACTTTAAACATAAAGACTTAGATAGCTTAAAGGCAAAAGTACCGAAAACATACCATGCAAGCAGTAATAAAAAGCTGGTGTGACTGCTCTATTTAAAATGGACAACCAACAGGAATGTACTGTAGAGCATATGAAACTCTGCTCAACATCGTGTGGCAGCCTGGATGGGGGGCTTGGGGGCGAACAGATACATGTACATGGAGGGCTGGTGCCTTCACTGTTCACCTGAAACCATCACAACATTGTGAACTGGCTACACCCCAATACAAAATGAAAAGTTTAAAAAAGAAAAGAAAACCCGGCTTTGCGAAAATATAACATCATCAAAAGAAACATAGCTCCAATTAGTTGGGAAACAGTGACATATCTTGACACTGACCTTGCAGTGTCCAATTAGATGTTGAGTTTTGTGATTCCCATGAAATTTTGAAATATTCCATGGTGTCCCATGACAGACTCCCCTCCCTGTCCCCACTCCCCCCTGACCCCCAGGACATATCAGCACATAATTTGGAAACGGTGAATTTGGATTCAAATAAACATAGTATCACTCTATCAAAAAAAGTTGGTGTAGCTCTATTAATATCAAACAAAGTAGGCTTCAGAATGAGTAATATATCAGGGATTAAGAAGAATGTTTTATAATGATGAAAAGAAAACATAAGAATCCTAACCTCTCACATTTTAAACTTACCAAATAACAGAGTTTAAAAATATATGAAAAAAAAATTAGAGAGCTGAAAGGAGATACAGACAAATAACTATACTGTATCAATAACTATACTGTATACTCTTTCTATAACTTGTAAAAGAATAAGGCCAAAAAATAAAATAAAAATCAATTGGTATACCTAAAAGAAGCAGAAGATATTAAGAAGAGATGCCAAGAATACACAGAAGAACTGTACAAAAAAGAGCTTCACGACCCAGATAATCACGATGGTGTGATTACTGACCTAGAGCCAGATATCCTGGAATGTGAAGTCAAGTGGGCCTTAGAAAGCATCACTACGAATAAAGCTAGTGGAGGTGATGGAATTCCAGGTGAGCTATTTCAAATCCTGAAAGATGATGCTGTGAAAGTGCTGCACTCGATATGCCAGCAAATTTGGAAAACTCAGCAGTGGCCACAGGACTGGAAAAGGTCAGTTTTCATTCCAATCCCAAAGAAAGGCAATGCCAAAGAATGCTCCAAGTACTGCACAGTTGCACTCATCTCACATGCTAGTAAAGTAATGGTCAAAATTCTCCAAGCCAGGCTTCAGCAATACATGAACCGTGAAATTCCTGATGTTCAAGCTGGTTTTAGAAAAGGCACAGGAAACAAAGATCAAATTGCCAACATCTGCTGGATCATGGAAAAAGCAAGAGAGTTCCAGAAAAACATCTATTTCTGCTTGATTGACTGTGCCAAAGCCTTGGACTGTGTGGATCACAATAAACTGTGGAAAATTCTGAAAGACGTGGTAATACCAGACCACCTGATCTGCCTCTTGAGAAATCTGTATGCAGGTCAGGAAGCAACAGTTAGAACTGGACATGGAACAACAGACTGGTTCCAAATAGGAAAAGGAGTACGTCAAGGCTGTATATTATCACTTGCTTATTTAACTTTTTGCAGAGTATATCACGAGAAACGCTGGACTGGAAGAAGCACAAGCTGGAATCAAGATTGTCGGGAGAAATACCAATAAGCTCAGATATGCAGATGACACCACCCTTATGGCAGAAAGTGAAGAGGAACTCAAAAGCCTCTTGATGAAAGTGAAAGTGGAGAGTGAAAAAGTTGGCTTAAAGCTCAACATTCAGATAACGAAGATCGTGGCATCTGGTCCCGTCACTTCATGGGAAATATATGGGGAAACAGTGGAAACAGGGTCAGACTTTATTTTTGGGGGGCTCCAAAATCACTGCAGATGGTGACTGCAGCCATGAAATTGAAAGATGCTTGCTCCTTGAAAGGAAAGTTATGACCAACCTAGATAGCATATTCAAAAGCAGAGACATTACTTTGCCAACAAAGGTCCATCTAGTCAAGGCTATGGTTTTTCCAGTGGTCATGTATGGATGTGAGAGTTGGACTGTGAAGAAGGCTGAGCACCGAAGAATTGATGCTTTTGAACTGTGGTGTTGGAGAAGACTCTTGAGAGTCCCTTGGACTGCAAGGAGATCCAACCAGTCCATTCTGAAGGAGATTAGCCCTGGGATTTCTTTGGAAGGAATGATGCTAAAGCTGAAACTCCAGTACTTTGGCCACCTCATGCGAAGAGTTGACTCATTGGAAAAGACTCTGATGCTGGGAGGGATTGGGGGCAGAAGGAGAAGGGGACGACAGAGGATGAGATGGCTGGATAGCATCACTGACTCGATGGACGTGAGTCTGGGTGAACTCCGGGAGTTGGTGATGGACAGGGAGGCCTGGCGTGCTGCAATTCATGGGGTTGCAAAGAGTCGGACATGACTGAGCGACTGAACTAAACTGAACTGAAGTGAACAACATTGTGAAACAACTTAACCTAACTGCCATTTAAAGAAACTCAACCCAAGAACAATAAAATATATCTTCATCTCAAATGCATAAGGAAAGGATAATCACCATGAAAGGCTTTATTTTGGGCAAAGTCTCCAATAAATTGAACTGAAATCATTCACAGTAGGTTACCTGGCTCCAAAGGATCTGAATTAGAATTCAATAACAAAAAGGTACCTGGAAAATCTCCAAATATTTGGAATCTAAATATGTGAAATCTAAACAATAAACAAATGTCTGTAACAAGCCAGAAACAGACTCACAGATATAGAGCAAATTAGTAGTTACCAATGGGGAGCAGGAAAGGAGATGGGCAAGACATGGGTAGGAGATTACGACATACAAACCACTATGTATAAAATAAATAAGCAACAAGGATATACCATACAGCACAAGGAAATACAGACCTTATCCTGCAGTAACAATAAATTGAGTATAACCTACAAAAATATTGAAATACTTTGTTGTACATCTGAAACTAATACAATATTGTAAGTCAATTATACTTCAGTAAATAATAGTAAAAGATGGAAAAAATCACATGGAAATTACGTTACTAAACTAAATAAAAACAAAAATATAGTGTATTGAAATTTCAGGGATGCAGCTAAAACAATTATTAGAGGGATATGTAAAGCATGAGATGCTTATATTAAAAAAATAATGGCCTAAAACCAACAATCCAAACTTCAAACATAGGAAACTAGAGTAGGAGCAAGTTAAATCTAAATTAAACAAAGTATGGAAACAAAATTCTCCAAGCCAGGCTTCAGCAATATGCGAACCGTGAACTTCCTGATGTTCAGGCTGGTTTTAGAAAAGGCAGAGGAACCAGAGATCAAATTGCCAACATCTGCTGGATCATGGAAAAAGCAAGAGAGTTCCAGAAAAGCATCTATTTCTGCTTTATTGACTATGCCAAAGCCTTTGACTGTGTGGATCACAGTAAACTGTGGAAAATTCTGAAAGACAAGGGAATACCAGACCACCTGATCTGCCTCTTGAGAAATTTGTATGCAGGTCAGGAAGCAACAGTTAGAACTGGACATGGAACAACAGACTGGTTCCAAATAGGAAAAGGAGTACATCAAGGCTGTATATTGTCACCCTGCTTATTTAACTTCTATGCAGAGTACATCATGAGAAACGCTGGACTGGAAGAAGCACAAGCTGGAATCAGGATTGCCGGGAGAAATATCAATAACCTCAGATATGCAGATGACACCACCCTTATGGCAGAAAGTGAAGAGGAACTCAAAAGCCTCTTGATGAAAGTGAAAGTGGAGAATGAAAAAGTTGGCTTAAAGCTCAACATTCAGAAAACGAAGATCATGTCATCCAGTCCCATCACTTCATGGGAAATAGATGGGGAAACAGTGGAAACAGGGTCAGACTTTATTTTCCTGGGCTCCAAAATCACTGCAGATTGTGACTGTAGCCATGAAATTAAAAGACGCTTACTCCTTGGAAGGAAAGTTATGACCAACCTAGATAGCATATTGAAAAGCAGAGACATTACTTTGCCAACAAAGGTCCATCTAGTCAAGGCTATGGTTTTTCCAGTGGTCATGTATGGATGTGAGAGTTGGACTGTGAAGAAGGCTGAGCACCGAAGAATTGATGCTTTTGAACTGTGGTGTTGGAGAAGACTCTTGAGAGTCCCTTGGACTGCAAGGAGATCCAACCAGTCCATTCTGAAGGAGATTAGCCCTGGGATTTCTTTGGAAGGAATGATGCTAAAGCTGAAACTCCAGTACTTTGGCCACCTCATGTGAAGAGTTGACTCATTGGAAAAGACTCTGATGCTGGGAGGGATTGGGGGCAAGAGAAGGGGACGACAGAGGATGAGATGGCTGGATGGCATCACTGACTCGATGGACGTGAATCTGAGTGAACTCCGGGAGTTGGTGATGGACAGGGAGGCCTGGTGTACTGCGATTCATGGGGTCGCAAAGAGTCGGACATGACTGAGCAACTGATCTGATCTGATCTGATGGAATCAAAGAAGAGAGGAAATCAATGAAACTGACCAGAGAGAGAGAGAGAGAGAGAGAATCAATGAATCCAAAAGCTGCTCCTTTGAAAATTTCAAAGATTGGTAAATTTTTAAAACAATAAAAAAAAAAAAAAGTGGGAGCCATAGAGAGAAGACACAAGGAGCATTCCTCACCCCCAGGTAAGCATCCTCAAAATGCGCATCCAGCAATATTGTAGGACGGCTACAGGGGAGGGACTACTATGTGCCACCTATCTTTCCTCCTTCCAAATGAGAACGCTTGTTGAAATTATTCTATCTCTACTCCATGCAGATATGCTAAGGGAAATGGTTACTAATCATCTTTCTTGGTGGTACTTTGGGATTGTTTTGTATTTTTTGCTTGGTTTTTGCTTCTGTTTATAATTTTTCCAGTCAAGAATCACATGTGAAGCTGATGAAATATGATCACAAAATCCTGGACTTTGAGTCAGTGCTGTGACTGGATGGAACTTTTGTGGTATCTACTTTGAGAAACAGTAAATGCATTTCCATGTAGGAAGAAAACAGAGTACAACTATGGAGCGTGTATTATTTTCCCCCAATATTTACTGCCAGCTGTCTCAGCATATAATCCTCTTCAGATAAATATTCCCACAGCAGATGATACATACTAACCTATTGCTGACTTGCAAAGCCTCCTAAGAGTACATGTCCCTCCAGAAGCCAGCCTATAAGTTGCCTGGCTCATTGGTGAAAGTCATCATATATATCACTCCAACAACTAAGGAAATAGCATTTTTGTGTGGCCTGAAACCCATGAACTTTGGGGAGTTATATTTAAGGCAAGACTATATAATGATACAGTTAGAAATAAAGGTTTATTTAAAACTTAAAAAGAAGTAAAAAGTCACAAATATTAAAAAGCTGACAAAGTCATCAAACATCACACATACACACACACACACACAAATAACCACACAGTATTTTTTTTTAATTTACTGACCTGATATACATCTATAACAATTTCCTACATGTCTTGCCTACACACTTTTTATCTCTTGATATGATAATAATTTTGTTTTTTTAAGAAAAGTTTCTTTCTAAAGTGAGAATAAACAACCAAGTCTTTCCTTTACCATGGTTGATCAAAATTTGTGTTTTAACTATAGATAGTTTAGAAAAATTTCTTTAAACCTCACAACACTTTATTAATGATTTTTATAATGACTAATTATAAATACTTTGGATGTATCACACTTGTTAACATTAACTAATTTGTCACTGATATCCTTGTTTAACTGCCTAGCGAGGGTATTATAGTGGATCCTTAAACTTGGTGTCATGATAGAGGTAAGTTGGGACATTAGGTCAGAGGAATCCTCCCAGAAGGCATTCCTACACTGGGACAGCTAGTAATTTAACTACACACAAAATGAGGGAAGCTTATATAAATATATTATACTAAATTCAAACTAAATGTACATTAAACTCAGACTCTCTGTGACAAAAATGTTCTTACTGATATACCCTTTGAACTAGCAGTTCCAATTCTAAATATCTATTCCAATATATGGTGACAAAATTACTAAATACTTTGCATACACGACTATTATTTGTAATGGAAGAGACTGTAAATAACTCAGGGCAACTCAAATGTCAGTAATAAGAGACTGGTTTAATAACATAAGATATATCCACAAGTGGAATACTATGCAAATGTAATAAGAAATGAAGAAATCTCTACATACTACTATGCAATGATCTCTAACATATGTTAAGAGAAAAGTGCAAGTTGTGGAATAGTAGCAAATTTGGAAAACTCAGCAGTGGCCACAGGACTGGAAAAGGTCAGTTTTCATTCCAATCCCAAAGAAAGGCAATGCCAAAGAATGCTCAAACTACCACACAATTGCACTCATCTCACAGGCTAGTAAAGTGATGCTTAAAATTCTCCAAGCCAGGCCTCAGCAATACGTGAAACATGAACTTCCAGATGTTCAAGCTTGTTTTAGAAAAGGCAGAGGAACCAGAGATCAAATTGCCAACATCCGCTGGATCATCAAAAAAGCAAGAGAGTTTCAGAAAAACATGTATTTCTGCTTTATTGACTATGCCAAAGCCTTGGACTCTGTGGATCACAATAAACTGTGGAAAATTCTTAAAGACCTGGGAATACCAGACCACCTGACCTGCCTCTTGAGAAACCTGTATGCAGATAAGGAAGCAATAGTTCAAACTAGACACGGAACAACAGACTGGTTCCAAATAGGAAAAGGAGTACGTCAAGCCTGTATATTGTCACCCTGCTTGTTTAACTTATATGCAGAGTACATCATGAGAAACTCTGGGCTGGAAGAAGCACAAGCTGGAATCAAGATTGCCAAAGAAATATCAATAACCTCAGATATGCAGATGACACCACCCTTATGGCAGAAAGTGAAGAAGAACTAAAGAGCCTCTTGATGAATGCGAAAGAGAAGAGAGAAAAAGTTGGCTTAAAGCTCAACATTCAGAAAACGAAGATCATGGCATCCGGTCCCATCACTTCATGGCAAATAGATGGGGAAACAGTGGCTGACTTTATTTTTGGGGGCTCCAAAATCACTGCAGATGGTGATTGCAGCCATGAAATTAAAAGACGCTTACTCTTGGAAGGAAAGTTATGACCAACCTAGACAGCATATTTAAAAGCAAAGACATTACTTTGCCAACAAAAGTCCATCTAGTTAAGGCTATGATTTTACCATTGGTCATGTATGGATGTGAGAGTTGGACTACAAAGAAAGCTGAGCACTGAAGAATTGATGCTTTTGAACTGTGGTGTTGGAGAAGACTCTTGAGAGTCCCTTGGACTGCAAGGAGATCCAACCAGTCCATCCTAAAGGAGATCAGTCCTAGGTGTTCATTGGAAGGACTGATGTTGAAGGTGAAACTCCAATACTTTGGCCACCTGATGTGAAGAGCTGACTCATTTGAAAAGACCCTGATGCTGGGAAAGATTGAGGGCAGGAGGAGAAGGGGACAACAGAGGATGAGATGGTTGGATGGCATCACCAACTCAATGGACATGGGTTTGGATGGACTCTGGAAGTTGGTGATGGACACGGAGGCCTGACATGCTGCAGTTCATGGGGTCTCAGAGAGTTGGACATGACTGAGTGACTGAACTGAATTGAACTGAACTAAACTGATGAATGGAATACCCTTTTCCCTAAGATATGGTGCTTAAAAAAGAGATTCCGTAACTCTTAGAGCAATGCACTAAAGTTTTTACAGATGAAATGATACCAGGTCTTAGGTTGTCTTTACAATATTTTTATATGGGGGTAGTGGGGGAAGGAAGAATGAAATGGGTAAAGATGCAGGTAAACATAATCTTTGACCTGCTGCTGCTGCTAAGTCGCTTCATTCGTGTCTGACTCTGTATGACCCCCATAGACGACAGCCCACCAGGCTCCTCTGTCTCTGGGACTCTCCTTCTCCACTGCAGGAAAGTGAAAAGTGAAAGTGAAGTTGCTCAGTCATGTCCGACTCTTAGCGATGCCATGGTCTGCAGCCTACCAGGCTCCTCCGTCCATGAGATTTTCCAGGCAAGAGTACTGGAGTGGGGTGCCATTTCCTTCTCCAAATCTTTGACCTAATATGCTCTTAATAACTACAGATACACTGAAACAAATATATAAACATATGTTTATAAAGATGTGCCCTGTAGCACTGTAGTAACAAGATAAACAAAACTGAAACAACTTAAATTCCATCAGTAGAGTACTGGTTTAATTAATTATGCTACATGTGTACAGCTTCTCTTATCAGGAATGATGTTCTGGTCCAGAATAATAGATGAGTTCTCTAATGAGTTTCATGGGTCATTTCAAATAGCAAGAAGATTTTTAGTTAAGAAACACTTCCTCCATTTTTATTCTCCGGAGAATCATATAGTTTCAGTGATATTCTCCGGAGAGTCATGCCTCATAAATCCATGGATCTCAAATTTGTTTACCATAAGCAATCCTAATTCAGGGTGGTTCTACTCAAAACATTCCATAGATAAAGACTCTCCAGCTAAGAAGTATTATTAGCCTGTTGCTCAGCGGTCTAGATACCATGCTGATAAGGAGATAAGGTTGGATCATCTGCTTAGGATTCTTTTCCCTGAGTGTATCCTCCCCAGTAAAGAAGAGATAAATGGATCGCAGGTCCCCATACATACACACATGTTCTTGCGTGTGCATGAAACAATTCTGGCATAAATGCAAAGAATTATTTACCATGGTTGCATCTGAGAGATAGCCCTGAGGAATAAAAAGGGTGAAAAGAGAAATGTTTACTTTTGAATCCGTACTCATCTGCACTTTTGACGTTTTTAGTACCATGAATATTGCCTTGAGGATTTTCAACATATTATTTTTTAATAGTACTTGGAACAAATTAATTGGTAAATAAATCCATAATGGGGTTACTTAAAGAATCTGGAATATATCTGAGGAGAATTCATAATATTTTAAAGAAAAACAACACCCCTGTGAGGTATCTTTGGGTACCACCAACAGATAGACTTGGCCTCCCCGAGGCACTAGTGGTAAAGCACCCGCCTGCCAAGGAAGGAGACATTAGAGACACAGGCTCATTCCCAGGGTCAGGAAGATCCTGTGGAGAAGGAAACAGCAACCCACTCCAGTGTTCTTGCCTGGAGAAACCTATGGACAGAAGAGCCTGGTGGGCTACAGTCCATGGGGTCACAAAAGAGCCAAACACAACTGAGTAACGCTGTCATAAAAAATAGAGAAAATGTTTTGTTTCTCCAGCAAATCCTGGCTATTATAATGGCGTATTATATTAAAAGAGCATTCATGGGCTTTTGAGTCCTAGTCCTTTCAACACGACTTTGAGGAAATTTTCCAACTCTCTGAGCCTCAGTTTCCTTATACATAAAATGAGTAAAGTCTTACCAACCTCACAGAACTGTTGTGAAGATTTAGAGAAATACTATTGAACACAGAGTGTTAAATAAGTTTATATACAAACAAACAACACAGAATGTGTGTGTGTGTGTGTGTGTGTGTGTGTGAGCTCAGTCGCTTAGTCACGTTCAAGTCTCTGCAGCCCCATGGACTGTAGTCTGCCAGGCTTCTCTGTCCATGGAATTTTCCAGGCAATACTGGAGCGGGTTGCCATTTCCTACTCCCAGGGAATCTTCCCAACCCAGGGATTGAACCTGTGCCTCTTGCATCTCCTGCACTGGCAGGAAGATTCTTTACCACTAGTGCCACCTGGGAATACATTAACACAGAGTAGTTACTCAGTAAATACTGTTTATGATCTTTAACTGTATTATAGATAAAGCCAGGCAAATAGCACAGCAGTCATTTTCACAGGGCTATCTTAATTACCATGGACTTCCCTGGTGTCTCAGGGGTATAGAACCCACCTCCCAATGCAGGAGATACGGGTTCAATCCCTGGGTCGGAAAGATCCCCTTGGTAAGGAAATGGTGACCCACTCCGGTGTTCTCACCCGGGAAATCTCACAGACAGAGGAGCCTGGCGGGCTACAGTCCAAGGGGTCGCAAAAGAGTCAGACACGACTTAGTGATTAAACAACAACAATCTTAATTACTATGCTTTCTACAAAGACCAGCAGGCAAGGGAACCAGCTCTGGCCTTCTAACCTCTTGAATTCAGGAGTAAAATTCCATCTAGAGTCCGAAATAAAATTAAATTTGATGAGTTTTCTCGCTATCATTTTTCCTGTATATCAATCACTGCCAAACATCATAACGAACCAGACATTTCAGGACTGACCAAACAAACGCCTGCTGCTGTCAGGGTGCAGGTTCCCGGTACCTGGAGATCAAACACAGGACCTGTGGCATGCTGGAGAGACCCCCAGATGTAATCACTACTGTCCAAGGTATAGGAGTTGGTTACTGGGAAAGCAGAAGAGGCGTGTTTCTCTTCACGTACTTCTCTTTTCGCTAGACTGACAAAGAGAAAAAAGACCACTTTGCCTACCAAGCAGAGCTTTTGCTAAATAGCACAGTTCACCCTGTTTACCTGCAAGTCTCTCTCATCCCTGCCCTCTGGGCAAGAACATTTAGATGGTGGGGCTGGCGGGGGAGAGAGGAGTGGAAGGCAGATGGGGTAGGAATTAAATTCTTTAGCCTAGAGTTTTACTCCCTTGCTGAGAATAAAGACTGAGCTTCCATCAGAGGGGTTGATCCAGGACCCCTTGACACTGAGATTCTTCTCCATTAAAAAAAAAACAAGTATTTTGAAATAAAACTCACTTAACAAACACTTGGAAGTAAGAAAGGGGAGGACTGTTTGGGTGGTTTTGTTTTCAAGTGGAATCGTTTTTCTGAAGGCTACAGATTCACAAACAATAACTGTCTGTGGAGTACAGTGAATGTATTCATGTCTTCCATACTTTCTCTAACAAAGCTTCTGGAATCTTACACGCCAACCGACCAAAGCATCTCTTCCTTTGCACAGCAAACCCTTGACACATAGACCCGGTCATGAGGGTAGCCCCATCTCTCTTATTAAAGCTAAATACATTCCCACAGTGAGATTCTTTGCTAAAAACTCTGATGCTACATGTGGGAATTAGAGAGGGGGCAGAGATGTGAGTTCCAGGAATTTTGGAGACAGTATGGGGTGGGGGGCAGCTTATAACATAATAACATGATATTGATAACATAATAAAGTCTAGAAAACAGACTTTCAAATGAGGGAAGCATGTATCCCAATTAATGCTTTTCCAGTGCCTCTTTGACAGAAACAACATAAGTGATTTAACCTATTTCCTCATTTCGCAAGTGGAAGAAAGCACAGTTATGGATTCCAAGGTGGCACTAATAATAAAGAAACCACCTGCCAATGCAGGAGACAGAAGAGGCACAGGTTCAACCCCAGGTTGGGAAGATTCCCTGGAAGTAGGAAATGGCAACCTGCTCCAGGTTTCTTGCCTGGAAAATTTCACAGACAGAGAAGCCTGGCAGTCCACAGGGCCACAGAAAGTTGGACATGACTAAGCGACTGAGCACACACATACACAGTTATATATTGTCTTATGATGTTGATTAAATACATAGAAAGATGTTACAGATATGCTCAATAAACAGTATACATATAGACACACACAATGGAATATTACTCAACCATAAAAAAGAATTAAATCATGGATGGGCTGAGAGATTATTAGCAACATGGATGGGCTAGGCGATGATTAGACTAAGTGAAGGAAACTGTGCATGCATGCTAAGTCGCTTCAGTCATGTCTGACTCTTTGCGATCCTATAGACTTATAGCCCACCAGGCTCCTCTGTCCACGGGATTCTCTAGGCAAGAATACTGGAGTGGGTTTCCATGCCCTCCTTCAGAGGATTTTCCCAACCCAGAGATCAAACCCACATCTCTTACATCTCCTGCATTGACAGGTAGGTTCTTTATCACTAGTACCACCTGGGAAGCCCAAGACAAATTCCGTATGATACCACTTATATGCAGAATCTAAATTAAAAAAAAAAAAAAAAAAGACAACTTATTTACAGAACAGAAGTAGATACACAGATACAGAAGACAAATTTGTGGTTACCAAAGGGGAAAGGGATCGGGGAGGGATACAATGGGAAGTTAGGATTAAGATGATACACTACTATATATAAAATAAACCAACAAGCACAGGGAAGCATACTCATGTTTTGTAATGAACTATATGGGAAAAGAATCTGAAAGCGAATCACTGTGCTGTGCACACAAAGCTAACACAACACTGTCAATCAACTAGACTTCAATAAGAAAAAAAATTTAAAGGTAGCCAGTATTGACGCTGATATTATTATTAAATTTTTAAATTAACTATTTAACATAAAATCAAAAGGGCCTACAAACAATAAAACACATATTTAACAGCCTTAGAGATAAAGATGCAATGAAGGACAGAAGGAAAGAAGCCAGCAAGGGAGGGAGTTGGGGGCGGCAGAAGGGAAGAGGCAGGTTTGATGATGGAAGGGCACCTCCCTGGAAGTTCTCTACTTGGGCACCGTTACTCTGGGTCTTGGGGGGTGGAGGGGAAAGGCACCTTTCCTCCAATAATGTCTCGAAATGGCAACTTCCGCCTCTATCTCCAGATTTACCTGTGACTGCTCATGCTACCTCTTCCCCTTCCACCAATTTGACCACTCAACTTTATATAATTTCCTCAACGGGGAGAAGCAATATGTTTTCTTCCTTTGGGACAATAATTAAGCCCCAAACAATCAATATTTTCACATCTTCCCAACTCCTGCTTCGTCACCTGTACTCACAACTCTTGGTTCTCAACTACTACCCCTGATTTCCAAGGAAGTTATGAGGAAAATCACAGAAATCCCTTTTCTCAGCCCCTTCTCACCATTAGAAAAGGCTGCCATGAGAAAGAAATGGACCGCGGGGGCGGGGCGGGGGGGGGGTGCGTCAGATGGGGTGGGGGATGGAAGGTAGGAGAGAGACTCAAGAGGTAGGGGTCATACATGTACCTGTGACCTATTTATGTTGATATATGGCAGAAACCAACACAATTCTGTAAATCAATTCAGTTCAGTTCAGTTGCTCAGTCGTGTCCGACTCTTTTCGACCCCATGAATTTCAGCACGCCAGGGCTCCCTGTCCATCACCAACTCCCAGGGTTCGCTCAAACTCATGTCCATCAACTCGGTTATGCCATCCAGCCATTTCATCCTCTGTCATCCCCTTCTCCTCCTGCCCCCAATCCCTCCCAGCATCAGAGTCTTCTCCAATGAGTCAACTCTTCACATGAGGTGGCCAAAGTTTGGAGTTTCAGCTTCAACATCAGTCTTTCCAATGAACATCCAGGACTGATCTCTTTTAGGATGGACTGGTTGGATCTCCTTGCAGTCCAAGGGACTCTCAAGAGTCTTCTCCAATACCACAGTTCAAAAGTATCAATTCTTCAACGCTCAGCTTTATTCACCGTCCAACTCTTACATCCATACATGACTACTGGAAAAACCATAGCCTTGACTAGACGGACATTTGTTGGCAAAGTAATGACTCTGCTTTTAAATATGCTATCTAGGTTGGTCATAACTTTCCTTCCAAAGAGAAAGTGTCTTTTCATTTCATGGCTGTAGTCACCATCTGCAGTGATTTTGAGCCGCCAAAAATACTCTGAAACTGTTTCCCCATCTATTTGCCATGAAGTGATGGGACCAGATGCCATGATCTTAGTTTTCTGAATGTTGAGCTTTAAGCCAACTTTTTCACTCTCCTCCTTCACTTTCATCAAGAGGCTTTTTAGTTCCGCTTCACTTTCTGCCATAAGGGTGGTGTCATCTGCGTATCTGAGGTGATTGATATTTCTCCCGGAAATCTTGATTCCAGCTTGGGCTTCTTCCAGCCCATCGTTTCTCATGATGTACTCTGCATAGAAGTTAAATAAGCACAGTGACAATATATAGCTTTGACGAACTCCTTTTCCTATTTGGAACCAGTCTGTTGTTCTATGTCCAGTTCTAACTGTTGCTTCCTGATCTGCATATAGGTTTCTCAAGGCAGGTCAGGTGGTCTGGTATTCCCATCTCTTTCAGAATTTTCCACAGTTTATTGTGATCCACACAGTCAAAGGCTTTGGCATCGTCAATCAAGCAGAAATAGATGTTTTTCTGGAACTCTCTTCCTTTTTCCATGATCCAACAGATATTGGCAATTTGATATCTGGTTCCTCTGCCTTTTCTAAAACCAGCTTGAACATCTGGAAGTTCACAGTTCATGTATTGCTGAAGCCTGGCTTGGAGAATTTTGAGCATTACTTTACTAGCATGTGAGATGAGTGCAATTGTGCAGTAGTTTGAGCATTCTTTGGCATTGCCTTTCTTTGGGATTGGAATGAAAACTGACCTTTTCCAGTCCTGTGGCCACTGCTGAGTTTTCCAAATTTGCTGGCATATCGAGTGCAGCACTTTCACAGCATCATCTTTCAGGATTTGAAATAGCTCAACTGGAATTCCATCACCTCCACTAGCTTTGTTCGTAGTGATGCTTTCTAAGGCCCACTTGACTTCACATTCCAGGATGTCTAGCTCTAGGTGAGTGATCACACCATCGTGATTATCTGGGTTGTGAAGATCTTTTTTGTACAGTTCTTCTGTGTATTGTTGCCACCTCTTTTTAATATCTTCTTCTTCTGTTAGGTCCATACAATTTCTGTCCTTTATCAAGCCCATCTTTGCATGAAATGTTCCCTTGGTATCTCTAATTTTCTTGAAGAGATCTCTAGTCTTTCCCATTCTGTTGTTTTCCTCTATTTCTTTGCATTGATTGCTGAGGAAGGCTTTCTTATCTCGCCTTGCATATTCTTTGGAACTCTGCATTCAGATGGGAATATCTTTCCTTTTCTCCTTTGCTTTTCACTTCTCTTCTTTTCACAGCTCTTTGTAAGGCCTCCTCAGACAGCCATTTTGCTCTTTTGCATTTCCTTTCCACGGGGATGGTCTTGATCCCTGTCTCCTGTACAATGTCACGAACCTCCATCCATTGTTCATCAGGCACTCTATCAGATATAGTCCCTTAAATCTATTTCTCACTTCCAGTGTATAATCATAAGGGATTTGATTTAGGTCATACCTGAATGGTCTAGTGGTTTTCCCTACTTTCTTCAATTTAAGTATGAATTTGGCAATAAGGAGTTCATGATCTGAGCCACAGTCAGCTCCAGGTCTTCTTTTTGCTGACTGTATAGAGCTTCTCCATCTTTGGCTGCAAAGAATATAATCAGTTTGATTTTGGTGTTGACCATCTGGTGATGTCCATGTGTAGAGTCTTCTCTTGTGTTGTTGGAAGAGGGTGTTTGCTATGACCAGTGCGTTCTCTTGGCAAAACTCTATCGGCAATTATCCTCCAATTAAAAATAAATTTTAAAATAAGAAAAGGAAATGTCAGGGGAAAAAATTAAAAGTCGATGCAGAGCTGAGCGAAACAGGGGGGTCATTGCAAGGAAGAAGCAGTCAAGCAACTCAAAAATATCTGAAAGGTACTGCAGTCTTTTTGAAGATTCGAGTTGTCTTTTTATTTTTTTTAAATTCAGCATTATTGTTACAGGAATAAAAAGAAGAGACTATATTGTTGTATTGTTTGTAAGAAATTTCTACCTCCAAAATCATATGTGTAAACCTAGAAATAAGAAAGGATCCATTTTAAGTGTAAAAACACTGGAGTCCTTTCCAATCCTCCTTCCTTTGTTAACGACATTGGGTTTCTTTGTTCTGGAGACTCCCAGAATGATACAGAGAAATTTTTCCAGCTGAGCTATGCCAGTCACTCTCTGCTCTTGTGTCAAACCCCTTTTCTTTAAATTTGCCTGCCTTGGAATAAACTTTCTTGTTAGATAGATTTCCAACAAAAGTGAGAGGCTGGGAAGCTGTTTTATTCTTGAGCAGCTTTACTCTCTCCCAGTTGCCTCCTTATTTTCCCTACAGAGAATATTAGCATTCTCCCTATTAAAACTCAATCTGCCACTTTAGAGGATAATGATTAACTTTAATATGTCTGTGCCTTTCATTGTAATCTAAACTCTAGAATTAAATCAAATGTAATGGAAAGGACAGAATTAAGACAACTGGGCACTGGTCCCAGTACGACCGATAACTGGTTGTGTGACCTTAGGAAAGCCTTCAATTTCTCTGGAACTTTATCTATAAAACAAAGTGGTAGGAATAGACAATCTCTAAGTTTCTTGTGGCTTTAAAATTCTGTTTGTATTGAGATAGGCGGGGACCTGGGACACTACCACCACGCTTGCACCTGGACAACCACCTCCTCCAGCGACAGAATACAAAGAAACAATAAGGGGCTAAAAATAACTACACGCATGAGCAGTTGGGCAAATTTCTGAACAAAAAGATACAAAAAGGCCAAAATCCAAACCACCACTTCTGAGATGCTGGGAGCAAATGCAAGAAACTGCACGTGACCCCTGCACCAGCTGTACCACCAAAGAGGTGGGTAGACCACCCAAGCCAGCCCTTCAGCCAATCCACCATCCACCCCACCATTGCCTCATTCAAGGGACCAGCTGTCCACAAGCCCCCCTTATTCCCAGTCAGGGAGGGAGCAAGGAAACCTGTTGCTTGTTTTTCTTCCCTTGGGCTGCAACACCAGTCCCAGTAAGTCGTTACCTGAATTTTGTCTTCTGGCCTTCTAACAATTTCTGTTGATTAGAGTCCAAGAACCCAGGTCAGTTACAGTGTGACTAAGGAACATTTTACAGTATGAATAGGGAACCCTCAGATTTAAGGACTTCTCGACTTTTGGGCTAAGATCAAGTGTAGTATCTGGAGAAGGCAATGGCAAGCCACTCCAGTACTCTTGCCTGGAAAATCCCACAGACAGAGGAGCCTGGTAGGCTACAGTCCACTGGTTTGCTAAGAGTCGGACATGACTGAGCGACTTCAATTTTCACTTTCCTGCATTGGAGAAGGAAATGGCAACCCACTCCAGTGTTCTTCCCTGGAGTATCCCAGGGACCAGGGAACCTGGTGGGCTGCTGTTTATGGGGTTGCACAGAGTCAGACACGACTGAAGTGACTTAGCAGCAGCAGCTGATTTAAAAGCTAACTGGTTTCAAGTAGTTTTCTATTAATAGTATTCTTAGCTGGTTAACTCAGGTCTAAGCACGAATCCCTTAGAAGAAATGGAGTAGCCATCATAGTCAACAAGAGTCTGAAATGCAGTACTTGGATGCAATCTCAAAAATGACAGAATGATTTCTGTTCGTTTCCAAGGCAAACCATTTAATATCACGGTAACCCAAGCCTATGCCCTAACCAGTAATGCTGAAGAAGCTGAAGTTGAACAGTTCTATGAAGACCTCCAAGACCTTCTAGAATAACACCCCAAAAAGATGTCCTTTTCATTATAGGGGACTGGAATGCAAAAGTAGGAAGTCAAGAAACACCTAGAGTAATAGGCAAATTTGGCCTTGGAATACAGAATGAAGCAGGCCAAAGGCTAATAGAGTTTTTCCAAGGGAACGCACTGGTCATAGCAAACACCCTCTTCCAACAACACAAGAGAAGACTCTACACATGGACATCACCAGATGGTCAACACCAAAATCAAACTGATTATATTCTTTGCACCCAAAGATGGAGAAGCTCTATACAGTCAGCAAAAAGGAGACCGGGAGCTGACTGTGGCTCAGATCATGAACTCCTTATTGCCAAATTCATACTTAAATTGAAGAAAGTAGGGAAAACCACTAGACCATTCAGGTATGACCTAAATCAAATCCCTTATGATTATACACTGGAAGTGAGAAATAGATTTAAGGGACTAGATCTGATAGATAGAGTGCCTGATGAACAATGGACGGAGGTTCGTGACATTATACAGGAGACAGGGATCAAGACCATCCCCATGGAAAGGAAATGCAAAAGAGCAAAATGGCTGTCTGAGGAGGCCTTACAAAGAGCTGTGAAAGAAGAGAAGTGAAAAGCAAAGGAGAAAAGGAAAGATATTCCCATCTGAATGCAGAGTTCCAAAGAATATCAAGGCGAGATAAGAAAGCCTTCCTCAGCAATCAATGCAAAGAAATAGAGGAAAACAACAGAATGGGAAAGACTAGAGATCTCTTCAAGAAAATTAGAGATACCAAGGGAATATTTCATACAAAGGTGGGCTCGATAAAGGACAGAAATTGTATGGACCTAACAGAAGAAGAAGGTATTTAAGAAGAGGTGGCAAGAATACACAGAAGAACTGTACAAAAAAGATCTTCATGACCAAGATAATCACAATGACGTGATCACTCACTTACAGCCAGACATCCTGGAATGTGAAGTCAAGTGGGCCTTAGAAAGCATCACTATGAACAAAGCTAGTGGAGGTGATGGAATTCCAGTTGAGCTATTTCAAATCCTGAAAGATGATGCTGTGAAAGTGCTGCACTCGATATGCCAGCAAATTTGGAAAACTCAGCAGTGGCCACAGGACTGGAAAAGGTCAGTTTTCATTCCAATCCCAAAGAAAGGCAATGCCAAAGAATGCTCAAACTACCGCACAATTGCACTCATCTCACACGCTAGTAAAGTAATGCTCAAAATTCTCCAAGCCAGGCTTCAGCAATACATGAACTGTGAACTTCCAGATGTTCAAGCTGGTTTTAGAAAAGGCAGAGGAACCAGAGATCAAATTGCCAACATCTGATGGATTATCATAAAAGCAAGAGAGTTCCAGAAAAACCTCTATTTCTGCTTTACTGACTATGCCAAAGCCTTTGACTGTGTGGATCACAATAAACTGTGGAAAATTCTGAAAGAGATGGGAATACCAGACCATCTGACCTGTCTCTTGAGAAACCTGTATGTAGGTCAGGAAGCAACAATTAGAACTGGACATGGAACAACAGACTGGTTCCAAATAGGAGGAGTACGTCAAGGCTGTATATTGTCACCCTGTTTATTTAACTTATATGCAGAGTACATCATGAGAAACACTGGGCTGGAAGAAGCACAAGCTGGAATCAAGATTGCCAGGAGAAATATCAATAACCTCAGATATGCAGATGACACCACCCTTATGGCAGAAAGTGAAGAGGAACTCAAAAGCCTCTTGATGAGAGTGAGGGTGGAGAGTGAAAAAGTTGGCTTAAAGGTCAACATCCAGAAAACTAAGATTATGGCATCTGGTCTCATCACTTCATGGGAAATAGATGGGGAAACAGTGGAAACAGTGTTAGAGTTTATTTCTTTGGGCTCCAAAATCACTGCAGATGGTGATTGCAGCCATGAAATTAAAAAGCACTTACTCCTTTGAAGGAAAGTTATGACCAACATAGATAGCATATTTAAAAGCAGAGACATTACTTTGCCAACAAAGGTTCATCTAGTCAAGGTTATGGTTTTTCCAGTAGTCATGTATGGATGTAAGAGTTGGACTGTGAAGAAAGCTGAGAGCTGAAGAATTGATGCTTTTGAACTGTGGTGTTGGAGATGACTCTTGAGAGTCCCTTGGACTGCAAGGAGATCCAACCAGTCCATCCTAAAGGAGATCAGTCCTGAGTGTTCATTGGAAGGACTGATGTTGAAGCTGAAACTCCAAACTTTGGCCACCTCATGCGAAGAGTTAACTCATTGGAAAAGACCCTGATGCTGGGAGGGATTGGGGGCAGGAGGAAAAGGGGATGACAGAGGATGAGATGGCTGGATGGCATCACCGACTTGATGTACATGGGTTTGGGTGGACTCTGGGAGTTGTTGATGGTTAGGGAGGCCTGGTGTGCTGCAATTCATGGGGTTACAAGCAGTCGGACATGACTGAGCGACTGAACTGAACTGAACCGACCAGAACCTAATACAATATTTCTTCAAAACACAGATTAAATAGTGTATTTAAAGAGTAACAGCAGAAAAGAGAAGTCCACACTTGTGAGCAGGCAGCCCTTGAAGAGTCAGCAATAGGGAAGAAGGGGACAACAATGAGGACAAATGACCGAAATTGCTTCCCCACCCTGTTTTCTGCATAAGAACAGTAAACAGTGGACGTGGGAAACAGCAAGGCCATAAAGAGATGAGCTCCTCAGGGAGATCCTCCAGGACAAAAGTGATCCACTCAAGGGACTGATCTATTTCCTTTAACCTCCTCCTTTCTTTTTTAAAAAATATACTTTACTCTCTCTTTGTCCCTGCCTCATTGTGGAGAAAAGGAATATTAGTGTTTTCCTTTTTCTCTTTCTCAGATCAGGCAGAGGATTATTCTGCAAAATAGAAGAAGGAAATGAAACAGAAAATAAGCTTCCATTTGGGGAAAAGAAAATGATTATGGTGGTGAGTTGTCTAAAAATGACTGTATGGGTGATACACTTATCAAAAACTGCCAACTTGCAAATGTTCTAATCTATAAAAGAGCCACTTTGCACTTAGGAAGCCACAGAAAGCTGGTGGAAACTGAGACATACACTGAGCTGTGGGTTTTCACTTTGTTTCCGTTTTTTTCTTGAGTCCCCTAGTGGAGCCTGTAAAAGAAGCATGAAAACACAGGAGTTGAACTTTCAGATTCAATAGTTTACAGCATTCAGCAATTAAAAAAAAAGTCTCTCCCTTTCCTTGCCAGATATATCTATAGAGGCATGTGTGCTTAGTCGCTCAGTTGTGTCTGGCTCTTTGTGACCCCATGGAGTGTAGCCCACCAGGCTCCTCTGCCCATGGAATTTCCCAGGCAAGAATACTGGAGTGGATTGCCATTTCCTTCTCCAGGGGTTCTCCCCAACCCAGGGATCAAACCTGCATCTCCTGGGTCTCCTGCAGAGCAGGTGGCTTCTTCACCTGGTGAGCCATATAGGCAGAGGTGATACCGGAAACCTGGACAGGAAACTGACTCATCCAAGGGCTCTACTAGGAGGATTGTCTGAGAACCAATAAAGTGATTTTTTTATTTGGAAAACCAAAATGATTGTATAAAATGAAATGACTTCAAGAATGTGGGCTGGTTTTCTATAGGTACGATCAGAGTGAATAATTTTACTGGTCTCAAAGCTCACATGTAACAGAGATGTAAGTTAGAATTTCTTGCCCCTTAAAAAAAAAAAAAAAGGATCAGTGTGAATGCTCAGAGTGTGGATGGTGTGGATGGAAAAAGGCCAACTGTTCTACAAGCACAGGATTTCTGCAAATGATAGACGTAGGTGTGAGACAACTTTCGTAGTCTTGGTCACCTGGCTTTGTGCTCCTACTGCTGTTGAATGATTTCCAATATCATGTCATCCTGATGTATATGGAGGCAACATGATTTACAACTTACCCCTTTCCCTTATTCTATTAATAAATAAGTACACAAAGAAGCAAATAAAAACCCTACTTCAGGGCACTGCTCATGAGTGGTAACCATGCCCAGAGAGGGCTTTCCCAAAGACTGAAGGTTGCTGGCCCCCCAAAATAAAACCCACAGGGAGAGACCTGCAGCCTGTAGCACAGTCACTGCAGTCAACCCCAGAGACCCACGAACAAAAAAGAAAAATTCCTGTTGTAAGTGAGGTTTGGGTGTTGTTTGTTGTGCAACACCATTTTGGCAAAAGTTGACTTACACAAAGAACTCTCTGGGAAAGGGGATTATATCACAACAATGTAAACAACATCACATTAAGCATTAGACTGAAAGACCCTTGAATAACCCACCACTAGGAGGGTGACTTAAGAGTTCTTTGTGTAAGTCAACTTTTGCCAAAATGGTGTTGCACAACAAACAACCGAATCAATGGACATGATCTTGGACAAACTCCAGGTGATCCTGAAGAACAGGGAGGCCTGGCATGCTGCCGTCCATGGGGTCACCAAGAGCCAAACATGACTTAGCGATTAAACAACAATAGGAGGTTGTCAAGAGCCACTTTAACCTCTTGGGTCACCACAAAGACTGTATTACTCTCCGTCCACTTCCACCCCTTCCCACATGCTGTCTCTTCAAGATCCTACTCCGCACCCCCAACTCTAATATCTCCTCCACGTACTTTGGAGAGCAAGTCTGTGTTCTCAACCCCTGCTCTCAACCCCTCAACCTCAGGCTATCTCTTAATATTCAGATTTCATATCCAAGCCCACCAAGGATCCAGCAGAACAAAGACGATTCTCCTACAAAGAGAAACATCCTTACAGAAGGCAACGGTGTTGTTTTTTTTCCACAGGGATTTGTCTCTCTGTTATATACTTATACATGAAAGAGAAGTAGTGTTAAGTTCTTACTAAAGCTAGGAAGGGTCTCAAAGGATTCCAGACATGAAGTCAGCTTATATTCTCCTCACCTGTTTCTCCTTCCTCTTTCCTCCCCTTCTCTTCTCCTCTCTCCATACTTTCTGACCTCAGTTTTCTGCAGATAACTTCATCTACAGATGTGGGGGCTTCCTAGGTGGCGCTAGTGGTAAAGAACCCACCAGCTAATGCAGGAAACCTAAGAGACATAGGTTCGATCCCTGAGTTGGGAAGATCCTCTGGAGGAGGGCATGGCAACCCACTCCAGTATTCTTACCTGTAGAATCCCTATGAACAGAGGAGCCTGACGGGCTACAGACCATGGGGTCGCAAAGAGTCAGATTCAACTCAGTGACTTAGCACAAAACACATAGCTGTGAGGAAGACGTTGTGTACTACCAATTAGCAAAGGAAAGTTCCCTCTTGTTCCCCTTAAAAGTTCAACTTCCATAAAGTAATGAGAATTTAGCCATCAATAATTAAGACTATCCCTAGGAAACACTCCCACAGAAGCAAGCTGCAGTACTTTCTGAATAATAAAGCAGATTTTCCCAGCCACAGTGATTTTCTTTGTACATTTTCACAATCCCCAAGGAGAAAAAGGAAGCCATTTTACAAAGACCCAGCAGCAATTCTGGAACCCCAGGCAGCATGATGATCACAAATACTCCAATAGGTTGGCCCAGTTTAGGCCAAGCACTAAATAACACATCGCTCTTGAAATAAATGACATGAGATCTTTCAAAATTTAAAAGCTACTTGATTTTGAGTCTAAAATTAGAAAATTGAGTTTGACTGTCATTTTCTCATTAGTGGGGCAGTTCTGTTTCAGCCGGGAACCACTAACCCACTGCCCTCTCCAAACAAGGAAGAGGATATGGCAGGCAGAGGAGGGAAAGATTTAACTTCTCTTCTGCAGGAAAAAATTACAGAAATATGGGAGGGAAGAATTTTCTTCCTCTTTCTGATGGGAAGAGGAAACTTGAGTCTGTTTATTCATCAGATTTCCAAATACCACCTTACTCCCAAGAACAGAAGAGTACTTTTCAAATCAGAATATAGACAATCATCTCAAGCATCAAAATGCAGCCACAAAGAGGGACAGCTGGTTCAAGCTGGGAAAGGATGCATTAAGAAGGCTGAAATGCTTCAGAGTCCTTACACCAGCCAACGTGAAAAAGGCAGCTGACTATGGACAAAGATGGGGGCCATGAGGGGGAAGAGAAAGAAGCTCAGAATAGTTCAGGAGCCTGGAAGGATGAAATTTCTTGCAATACGTTTTAATATTGCACCACTGCAGTGGTGAATGACTATTGCCCTTCAAGGTACAAAGTATGTGAATCCACCAGATGAGCCAGCTTAATCATAAACCAGGTCTGTGTGCCTCTAAACTGCTAAACAGCCTTTTTGCTTCTGAAGTGACATAGAAGCATTTGGTATATAGCATAGATCTAGCTATTTTGTTGGCCTGACAACCCAGAAGATTAAAAAGGGTAGAGAGATACAAGCATCATAGCTTCTTTCCAGAGCTATTAAAATTGAAGAGAGAGAGATGGAAAGGAACAGCTTTCCCATCAGGGTACGGGAAATTGGAAACCATGGTTTGAGAGAATTTGTCCTGCTAGGGGAGCGAAGCCGTTGCAGATCTGAGTAATTGGAGGGTGTGGCAAGGAGACAAGAAAAATTCTAGAGTTGAGAGACAAGTGAAAAAAATCTCCCATTATGACTGCCAGGTAAACCCCCTTGTATTCCTATATCCAAGGCAATATGAGCTGGATGGAGAGACACTGCCTGTGCTTCCACCTCTCCTCACTCCTCTTTCCTGGTCCTCTCAGACTCTAGGAATGGCTTGGGGCTCCCTCTATTTCTCTCATTGTTCAGTTTGCACTTTCTTTCTCCCATTGATCAAGACTAACATCCGTCAGCTATTAAGTCCTCTAATACTGACTCACGCTTTCATTCAACCAGCAAGCACTGAGAAACTAACATGTGTCTGGTTCTGTTCTGGCTGTATGGTATAAAGAGAGAAATAAAACAAGGGGCCTCCTCTCCAAAGGATGATATCTAAACTTAGGGAATCAGGAAAGGCTTTCTGGAGGAGGTGATCCCACCCAGTGCCTTAAAAGAGGAGCAGAAGGTAGCCGGGCACAGAAGGCACGTGTGCAAAGGCACTGAGGTAGAAACAGTAACTGACAGTGTGAAGACACTGACATTTTCTAGGATGACCCCAAGAGAGGGTTTTCTTATTGTCAGTTTTCAAAACATTTGCCCCAAAGGAAAAAGTAATAAAAGAAAAAAAAAAATCAGTGATGAAGGATTGCATTTATAAGAACTTGTAGTGTAGTTGATTCACTAAATCATCACTTAGTCAACCTCATTGACTGCCTTAATGAAAACTTAATTCTATTACTTATGGAACAAGGCCTATGAAAATACAAGCTGGAATTCCCTTCTCAAAACAACCATAAAAATAACTGAAAATTCAAAATGACCTATGAATGTCCCAGGAAAAGCTAACCAGAAGGTGGAAGAGGTGACCATGGCTTCTGAAATAGGCAAAGGGAGTTTTCCCCAGTTCAAAAATATCTTTGCCAAAGCCCAAAAACTAAAAAAGAAAGGAGAGATACACTCTGACCTCCTACAAGAAGAAACAAAAATCTATTTGTTTCTAGACCAAGACCACGACCAAGTCCAGAGACATCACATGGGTGCACGGGTAGGGAAAAGGTACTTGCACGTGAGGTCAAGGGAACATGGATTTCAAAAGGACTGACCACAGTCCAGGGCCAGCAGGGGTGGGGGAAGCAGGCCGGGGGGAGGCAATAGACATTCCCTAAACAAACCAAGTTCTAGTACATCTGTATACATGGCTAGTGTATATACATATATATATATATCTTTGCCATAAATTTTGCCAATGAGAGATTCAACTGTGTCAACCCACTTCTCTTTTTAAGAAGAGGATACAGTAAATAAAGTAATGCTGAGCTGGATGAAGCTCAAGCTGGAATCAAGATTGCCAGGAGAAACATCAATAACCTCAGATATGCAGCTGACACCACCCTTATGGCAGAAAGTGAAGAGGAATTAAAGATCTTTTTTTAATTTTTTATTTTATTTTTAAACTTTACAATATTGTGTTAGTTTTGCCAAATATCGAAATGAATCCACCACAGGTATACATGTGTTCCCCATCCTGAACCCTCCTCCTTCCCCATACCATCTCTCTGGGTCGTCCCAGTGCACCAGCCCCAAGCATCCAGTATCGTGCATCGAAGCTGGACTGGCGACTTGTTTCATACATGATATTATACATGCTTCAATGCCATTCTCCCAAATCTTCCCACCCTCTCCCTCTAGGAAAAAGAGGACAGTAAAAAAGCTGGCTTAAAACTCAACATTCAAAAAACAAAGACCATGGCATCTGGTCCCATCACTTCGTGGCAAACAGATGCAGAAACAATGGAAACAGTGGCTTTATTTTCTTGGGCTCCAAAATCACTGCAGATGGTGACTGCAGCCATGAAATTAAAAGATGCTTGCTCCTTGGAAGAAAAGCTGTGACCAACCTAGACAGTGTATTAAAAAGCAGAGACATTACTTTGCCAACAAATGTCCGTATAGTCAAAGCTATGGTTTTTCCAGTGGTTGTGTACAGATGGAAGAGCTGGACCATAAGGAAGGCTGAGCACCAAAGAATTGATGCTTTTGAACTGTGGTGTTAGAGAAGACTCTTGAGAGTCCCTTGAACTACAAGGACATCAAACCACTCAATTCTAAAAGAAATCAACCCTGAATATTCATTGGAAGGACTGATGCTGAAGCTGAGGCTCCAATACTTTGGCCACCTGATCCAAAGAGCCAACTCATTGGAAAAGGCCCTGATGCTGGGAAAGAGTGAAGGGAGGAGGAGAAGGGGACGACAGAGGATGAGATGGTTGGATGACATCACATATTCAATGGACATGAGTTTGAGAAAGCTCTGGGAGATACTGAAGGACTGGGAAGCCTAGTGTGCTGCAGTCAGCGGGGTTGCAAAGAGCTGGACAGAACTGAGTAACTGAAAAACAACATAAACCATTTACCCTTTAGTATCCTCCTTATTTCACTCAATGGAGGCTCCATTCTCTAAGTCAATCAAGTTTTTAGAACCATCTTAATGCCAGAATCACTCCATGTTTGCTTGTATTAGATGCCAAGCTTTGCATTATCATAGAGGGTCCTCTTGGAAAACAACAGAGGCTGACTCTGGTTGATTGAAACATAACAATAAAAAGTTTTCTTAAAGGACATTGCACAGCTCACTATAGCAGAGTAGGCTGTCTGTAACTTTCTCAACATTTTTCTCCATTTCCCACTTCTATGATAGTCTGACTACTCCAAATATTCACTTGGTTCTCATTTCCCTCCTTTTCCACATATTCCCATGCAATTAGTTGACCATATTACTCAGCTTTGGTCAATAAGAGGCAAGCTTAAGTCTACTGGGGCTTCCGGGGAAGCTTCAGATCCCGCAGTAAAATGGAAAGATACATCTGGTGCCAACCTGTCTCCGCTTCTTCCTCGAACAGAGAGACTGCAGCCCAAGGGAAAGGCCAAGAGGCCAAGAGAGAGCCTTGATACCATCAACAAATGTCAAAAAGCTTTGTAATTCCAGACTTATTTAATGCAGGGAGTAAGGAGGGCTAATAGCCTAAGCCACCAGCAGCTGGGTTTTCTGTTTTGGCAGCTGAAAGAATGCCAAGCTGACACATTTCCTAGCTCACTGAGAAGGCTCAAGTCTAAGCAACCAGCACCAAGGCCCAAAAGCAAACTCCAAGCACACACCCACCTCTGATTAAAAACTCTTAGCAGTTTCCCAGCACCTAAAACAGAAAGTTCCCTCCCTGGATAAGACACAAGAACACTCTAGAATCTTTCCATCTCCAGCCACATTTCCCATTGCCTAGAGCTTCCAAAACTGTGCTAACCTGCGTGGGGTAGAGGCCCATCACAGCCCTGACTGCATCTGACATACATTTTTTAATAAAGATATTGGATTTTAACCAATGAACAACATATTACCTATCAGAAAGGGAGACACTCTGCTCAAACCTTGACTATAAACATATTAGAGGCAGTCTGCAAAACTGACATCTGCATTCATATTAACATAGTACTGAGGAAGGCATTTAGAAAGAGAGTTTCTTTTAAACGTGCGAATGTGCTCTAAATCGTTTATGAAAGAACTTTGTGATCCTAATAACGAGATCCTTCATAATCCCACTGGACTTCCTTCATTACCCTAGCAATAAGCCCAGGGACACCCGCTTCTTTTCATCACTGTCTGTACAACGCTTCTCGGCCAGGGTTCTGTACAGCTGCTTCCTAAGTTGCAGAGATCTATAAAGAGCCTTTCTCCAAAGATCGGGAGCCAGCAGTCAGCCTAAACCAACTCATCCTCCAAGACTCAGTGGGAGGTAGAAAGCTAAGTGCCTGAACTGGAGGCTCTGAGAAAAGAAAGCAAAGGTTAAGCCCCGCGAATCAAAGACTTAGGGTTCCAATCAGCTGGGCAGCTTGTTGTGATGACGCTGAGGAGAAATACCAATCCCAGAGTTATTTTGTGCACTGTATCGAAACCTCTTGCTGCCGTGTGAGATAAAGCCAGCGCAACAAATATCGATTGAACTTTGTGCCGCTGCTGTGAAATGTCAGATTGTCTCTGTCCTCAAAAATTTGAATCATACCATTATTATTTTTTGCTTTTGATGTTTGGTTTTGGTTTTTGCTTTTTTAAAGTCCATTTATTTATTTATTTATCTTGCTGCACCCTGTGTTATGTGGGATCTTCCTTCCCCAACCAGGAAATGGAACCTGTGCCCCCTGCTGTGGAACCACATAGTCGTCACCACTGGACCACCAGGAAGTCCCTACTTAATTGTTTTTAACATGTACTGAGCGCTTGCCACTGGACAGGTTAAAACATTCAACCTTATGATCTCGAGTCTATCACTATTGGCAGACAGTTGGCAGACAGGAAAACTGAGGCCATGTTTAATAACCCGCCCAGAGTCAAAAGAACAGTAAATGGCAGCACTTCATCTCCTTCAAGAGGTGAATCAAACACTGTCAGGATGCTGCTGCTGCTGCTACTGCTGCGTCGCTTCAGTCGTGTCCGACTCTGTCGACTCTATAGAAAGCAGCCCACCAGGCTCCCCCGTCCCTGGGATTCTCCAGGCAAGAACACTGGAGTGGGTTGCCATTTCCTCCTCCAATACATGAAAGTGAAAAGTGAAAGTGAAGTCGCTCAGTTGTGTCCGACTCTTAGTGACCCCATGAACTGCAGTCTACCAGGCTCCTCCGTCCATGGGATTTTCCAGGCAAAAATACTGGAGTGGGTTGTGTTTCCTTCTCCAGGCGATCTTCTCAACCCAGGGATCCAACCTGAGTCTCCTGCATTGGCAGGCAGATTCTTTGCCACCGAACCACCAGGGAAGCCCAACACAACATTGTAAAGCAACACTGTTAGTCTCTCAGTCATGTCCAAATCTTTGCAACCCCATGGACAGTAGCCCACCAGGCTCCTCTGTCCGTGGAATTCTCCAAGCAAGAATACTGCAAATGAGTTGCCATTTCCTTCCCCAGGGGGATCTTCCCAACCCAGGGATCAAATTCTTCAGCCACCAGAGACTCCAATAAAAATTAATTAAAAAAAATTTTTCCATAGAAACTACCAGAAGGAAGAGTTTACTTCAATCCAGAGTAAGAAGGAAGTTGTTACTTGAGATTGTATTCATTTTCTGTGAACAGGAAGACAGGAATCTTCTAGAATATCATACTGAAGATGATACTTGACACACTGGATTCAACCCACACCCAAGATGAAGATTTTAAACAGAACTTTTTTTCTTCTCCAGGGACAAAAAGCACTGAACAGAACATCTCCAAATAGCACCAAAAGCGGGGCAGTGGGGTGACAGACCAGGATACAAAAATCTCAGCTGATTTTTTAAATTGACCATGGTAGTAAACGATATCACGTTAAATTGAGAAACTCATTCGTTTATTCACCAAATTATTTATCCAGTTCCTACTACTTACAGAATTCATGCTAGGTCCTAGGGAAACATAAGGGGAAAAAATGGTTACTTACAAAGAACCTATATTCATATACTTTTCTAAAAAAAAATAAATAAAACTTAACCAGGTTGTTAACCCAAAGAGTTGTACAAAAAAATAAATAAATAAATAAAAAATAGTAGAAGAGTAACCAAAGGGCAAATGCCTGGCAGGCATCTTTGAGAGAAATCTCCAGATGCTTCAAATAGCTGCTTGAGAAATGTGACCAGAGGCAGAGAAGCAGGGGATTTTTCCTCTCGCAAAGGTCACAGGCCAATTTCATCTTAGATATAAAACACTGGTTGCCTCCATCATTGTTATTTTCTTTCTCAAATGAGAATGCTCTTGGAACCAGACAAAACTAGATCACTCCCTCTAGCTTGAATAATTTCGGGAAAGCTTAGCTGTTCTCAGCCCCGGCTGCTGCATTTCTAATTAGCATCTCTCAACCAGCTTGTTGTAATTCCAAACCCTCAAAAGACATGACTTCTGTGAGCAGAGTACAGCACCATCTTTCATATGATACTCCTAATTATGCACTTACCAAAGGTTAAGAGAAGTGCTTTGTTTTCTTATAAAGTATTGTACTGGTCTTTCAGGCAAAAATTAGGGTCTACAACAAAAAGCCGTTTGGTGTTGAGAGCTATTATTTTTTTCTTAATTATGGGTTTGTTTTGGGTGTGTGTATCTAACTGATTTTCTTTGCATGTTTATTCTTTCCCTGCGTGGGGCATTTCTGGGAGATAATGATTGGATAAGGTTAGAGGTCAACTTCTCCAGCTGTTAAGTATCTTCCTGAGCCAGTTCTTATGGGCAATTGTTACAGTTATTATTGCTTATTGCTCAGGTCAGAGTTTCCTTTGAAAAGTGTTATCTCCCTCACCTCAGAGAGAGTGGAATCCCTTAGGACAAGTGAGGCTTGCTGTATGACTTCCTTTAAGAATCAAGATGACCTGAAGAAGTCCATTTAAACAGTGGCAAGTCACTCAGAAACAAAGGCAAAATCTCAGTGGAATATTTAACTTGGAAATGGGATTCGAGCCATTCTTTACAAAGAAACATTAGCAAGCTTAGCAGCCTTAAGAGCACTCAGTCCTCCAGCAATTTCCCATTCACACTTCCTCCTGAGCTCTCAGTGGGGGCTCCCCCTGACCACAGCTGCCTCTGCAAGGTGGGCCAACCAGTCACTCCCCACCCCCCAGTCCACGGGGCAGCTTTTCAGGAATGCTCACTTTGGAGGATGCTCTGAGGCTTCCCTGGTGGCTCAGAGAGTAAAGAATCTGCCTGCCAATGTAGGAGCTTCAGGAGTCACGGGTTCAATCCCTGGGTCAGGAAGATCCCCTGGAGGAGGGCATGGCAACCCACTCCAGCATTCTTGCCTAGAGAATCCCATGGACAGAGGAGCCTGGTGAGCTACAGTCTATGGGCTCACAAAAGAGTCAGACACAACTTAGTGACTAAACAACAAATAACAACAAATGAGGGCTTTTATGATGGGGGCTCCTGAGACATGGGCAGCAAGTAGGACTTCTGGCACATGCGGAGCAAAATAGAAGGTACGCTGGAGATGCAGCACAGCCGCCTGATGCAGGGGTCAGCAAACTTCTGTCAAGGGCCAGAGAGGAAACACTTCGGGCTAGCAGCTCAGGTGGCCTCAGTTGCAATTACTCAGCCATCCTGCTGCTCTGTGGACTGTAGCCCCGAAGTAGCCACAGGCACTGGATGAACAAGTGGGTGTTGGTCGATTTGATCCACAGGACAGATGTTGCCCACCCCTGATCTAGTGAATGAATAAATCATCAGAGAAAAGGAAACTTTTCTCTATAAAGGAATGTTCCAGATAAATGAAACTCTCTTCTTTAAATCCATACAAATTGTGTTTTAGTTGTGCTTTACCGAGTTTGAGATTTTCATAAAGTGTATTTCTATACCAATCTACTTTTTTAAAAAGCAGATTCAAAGCATAACTTTTTTCCCCCACATAGCTTAGGATGATCAAAAAAGCACTTACTTTGCAATGCTTCAATTTATTACTGTCTTCTGAGAGCATGGTGCATGGGGTTATATTTAATCCAACTCCAGAAGTACCAAACCTCTGTTATTTTGAATCAAACATCCACTCATATCCTCCCTGTCTAGTGGGCTCTAAACACTATCTTTTCCCTTCTGCCAGTGTGCCCTTTAGGGACCTGATGTTGGCTTTTCACAACGTAAGTCTGAGGGCCATTCAATGCCCAGCACATGCTCCAATATTCTCTACTTCTTCCCACAGAGGCCTGGTCTCGGCCTGCTCCTTGCTCCATATCCTGCCTTACCAACTTTATCCACTAATGTTTCTTCCCTTCCCCTGAACTCAGAGTCAGTTAAAGAGTGGGAAGGACACAGCTGTCCCAGAACCCCTTCCCCTTTTTAAAGTACTCTGGGGACCCAGCCAATCATAGCATGAAGCTCAAAGCTGAAGACACTGGAAACCTTTAGTAATCTTCTTTATTGAAAGGGAAGGAGGGATGACATTAGTTTTTACATCAGATCCTGACACATAGCTCCCACTGGGCCAGATACCTGGGAACTAAAAATGTTAAGTAGACTGAACCACCGCCCCATCTTCCCATTATCACAGACACACATTCAACACACAGTGGGGAAATGAAGACCAGATAATCTCAGTAATCACTCCCATTCAGAAAGGGAAGAGATGATCAATTCAGATTGAAGGCAGGGAGAATGATAGTCTCCACCTCTACAAGAAGCTACAAGGTCATCTAGTGGAGATATGGATGCAAGAAAGGAAGGATTTGTGACCTTTTATACAATCTATCATACTCAATATATTAGAAATATAAATAAAAATTCTGCTGCTATAACAAATCACTACAAGCTTAGGGGCTTGTGACAACATGAATTTATTTTCTCATGATTCTGTACTTCAGAAATCAACACAGGTCGCCCTGGCCTAAAATCAAAATGTAAACAATGCTGCATCTCTTTCTGAAGGGTCTAGAGAAATACCTACTTCCTAGCCTTTTCCAGATTCTAGAAGCTGCCTGAATCCCTTGGTCTGTGGCTTTCTTCCTGTATCTTCAAAGTATCTATCTGACCATTCTTACAGAATAACATTTCTGTCTGACCATAGGTAGAATCAGTTGGTCCACTTGGTAGTATAGTCATCTTCATACATCAATATGTCATTACGGTTTATACATGAGTGTCATGTGAGTTTGGTTAGAGTTGAGTTGCTGAGAGAGTGATTACCTCTGATTGACTAGGGCTTTCCTGGTGGTTCAGGTGGTAAAGAATCTGCCTGAAATACAGGAGATTTGGGTTCAATCCCTGGATCCTAAAGATCCCTTTCCAGAGGACTAGGGAGAAGGGAATGGCTACCCACTCCAGTATTCTTGCCCGGAGAATTCCATGGACAGAGGAACCGGGAAGGCTACAGTCTAGGATGTTGCAAAGAGTCAACCACTGTTATTCTACAAGACTGAATGACTAACACTTACAAGGCTAGAAAGTTCTTCACTTTTAAGGATTCATGATTAGTTTGGGTCCACCCAGGTAAGTCCTGGGTAATCTCCATATCTCAAAGCCCATGACCTTAATCACATCTGCAAAGTCCCTTTTGCCATAAAAGGTAATATCTGCACAGGATCCAGGGAATATGGTGTGGACTTCTTTGGAGGTTCATTATTCTGTTGACCACACCCAGAAACTCAGACTATGAAAGTTCCATCACATAATGATACTGTTCTGTGAAGACAAAGCTTCAGAGTTTATTAGAATAATCAAGTTGCCATAACAGAACAACATAGACTAGGTGGCTCAGGCAACAGAAATTTATTTTCTCACGATCCTAAAGACATGAAGTCTGAGACCAGGGTACTAACAGGTCAGATTCTGGTGTGAGCTCTCTTCCTGACTTACAGATACCCACCTTCTCACCAAGTCCTCATGTGGCAGGAAGAGAGAGGAGAGAGAGACAGAGAGAAATCTCTTTCTCCTCATAAAGGCACAGTCTCAGAGGATTAGGACCCCATCTTTAACCTCATGGTTAAATAAGGACTTGACCTTAATTACCTCCTTGGAAGGAAAGTTATGACCAACCTAGACAGCATATTCAAAAGCAGAGACATTACTTTGCAAACAAAGGTCCGTCTAGTCAAGGCTATGGTTTTTCCAGTAGTCATGTATGGATGTAAGAGTTGGACTATAAAGAAAGCTGAGCACCAAAGAATTGATGTTTTTAAACTGTGGTGTTGGAGAAAACTCTTGAAAGTCCCTTGGACTGCAAGGAGATCCAACCAGTCTATCCTAAAGGAGATCAGTCCTGGGTGTTGATTAGAAGAACTGATGTTGAGGGTGAAACTCCAATACTTTGGCCACCTGATGCAAAGAGCTGACTATTTGAAAAGACCCTGATGCTGGGAAAGATTGAGGGCAGGAGGAGAAGGGGATTATAGAGGTTGAGCTGGTTGAATGGCATCACTGACTCAATGCACATGAGTTTGGATAGGCTCTAGGAGTTGGTGATGGACAGGGAGGCCTGGCATGCTGCGGTCCATGAGGTCGCAAAGAGTCAGACACAACTGAGCGACTGAACTGAACTGAATCTCCTAAAGACCTATCTCCAGACACTGTCACATGAAAGGTCAGGGCTTCAACATATGAATTTGGAGGGGACAATCCATAGGTGCTTTTACCCGGAGGTGACCAGGGATGGCAAAGCAAATGGTGTGGACAAGTCTGAATTCAACGAGGAAGCAAAACTTTCCTCAAATGTTCATGCAAGTAAAGGAAAATGGAAAATACTGCATCTATATCCACCCAGAGCCATTAGTGAGTTTTAAGCAGGACTGTGACACAATCAGATAGAATGACAGAAATAGGAAGATCTGCCTGGCATTGTTGTTAAGGATGGATTAGAGCAGGGGTCCCCAGCCTCCAGGATCTAATGCCTGACGATCTGAGGTGGAGCTGACATAATAATAAAAGAAATAAAGGGCATGATAAATGTAATGTGCTTGAATCATTGCCAAACCATCCCCCTTCTCCCCATTCACGGGTGAAAAAAAAAAATTGTCCTTCACAAAACCGGTCCCTGGGGCCAAAAAGATTGGGGACTACTGGACTAGAAGAATCCCTGTAATCAAAGAGACTGCCTGGAAGCTCTCGATATGGTCCAGGGGAAGGAAGAGATCAAAATGGGTTATGGCAGTAAGAACAGAGGGAAGCCGGGGCTAGGAACTTACACAGCGTGTGCCAGCAATGACTTTCTTCTGCAAGATGAATTTTCAAGAAACACACGTTACACATGCTTATCCCAAATTACCAGGGCATGTGCCTCAGTTACAAATGAGCTACAAATCTTTGAGTTGCAAATACATTTAACTGTTTGGAGATAATACCCTATCTAAGCATTTACAGAGAATAATGAAATGGTTTAAGATGCTACAGGGCATCATTGTGGACATCATCTTGTGTACTGAGCTTTAAACGGAAAGACACTCATGTTTTCCCCTATACTTTTCTCCTTTTTCCATCTTTTTCCATATTCTCACTCCACCACCAGAAGGTGGTTGAGGGAGGTAGTGAAAGTGAAGGTGTTAGCCACTTGGTCGTGTCCGACTCTTTGTGACCCCAGACTGTAGCCCGCTAGGCTCCTCTGTCCATTGGGATTCTCCAGGCAAGAATACTGGAGTGGGTAACCATGCCCTTCTCCAGGGGATCTTCCTGACCCAGGGACTGAACCTGGGTCTCCTGCTCTGCAGGCAGATTCTTTACTATCTAAGCCACCAGGGACATCCTGAAGGAGGGAGAGCACCAGGAGATTTATATTAGTACAAGAAAGTTCAGTCAAGTGAGTCCCTGAGAAGTGTAAACTCAAGATGCACTCTAAGAGATTACTAAACAGATTTTGAAAATCAAATGGAACCTTTGCTGTATGTAAGAGAAGAAAGTTGCAGCCAAAAGACACACAAGGGAGAAATGCCTTGACAGAGTAGAAGTTACCTGCATGGATGTTACAGAAAGAGGAGTCAAAGAACAGGAATATCAGTTTACCACTCACTCTGTCCAGAAGCAAAGAGCGTGCTGTGTCCAGTACATCTGAGTATTCTGGTCCACTTGGTAGTATAGTCATCCTCATAAATTAGCATCTTTCACTGCAGTCTATACATTAGTGTCATGTGAGTTTGGTTAGAGTGAGTTGCTGAGAAAGTGCTTCCCTCTGACAGTGCTAAAAATTCTGCTTCAGATCTACGTTATTAATCTCACTTTGGGTTTCCCAAGCAAAGCCTCAGGCAAGAATTTGGTGTAACAACTTATTGAGAAGGTAATCCCAGGAAACAGAAATGAGAGGGTGGGGGAAGTGAGAAGATAGAGAAGCCAATGTAGGGGCACACTGCTGAAGTCACCACACTTCAGTACACTGGGATCCTCTGAGAACCATACAGAAAGTCTCCTAAAATTACCGGCCTGAAGGACCTGAGGCTGGAGCATTTATCCATTGGCTCTCAGCATCCACTGGTTGGAGGGTGACCCCAAGAGTGTTAAATACACACACACACACTTTCCAGCTGTGCTTGAGCACGCTGAGTGGGCTCCTTGTCTCTAGGACAAAAAGTGGAAACACATGGCTGGTATTTCAAGCAGAACACTCTTAGCAAGACAGAAGCAGAGCTCACAGGGAGCAATCCCCTGCATACGCAGCTGAAAGCGAAGGTGGCTAAGGCAATGTGACCCAGGGCACGAGGGGGTCTGCCATGCTGGGCAGCCCTGTATGAGTGGTGACCTGTCGGCCTGTCTATCTCACTAAATGCTAACTTGACCATTAAGGGATCCTTTGTCCCCCAACACAGCTTGAGGGCAGAGCCATGAGGTCATTCTGTCTTGCTTCTCAGAGTAGCACATTGAATCTTGAATCCAGTGTGGCTTTTTCCATCGTAAAAATTGGCACTAGACTTATCAAGTTGTCAAGCTGACATTAAGCTGCTTTTGTGCTACAGAAGCAAGTCTGCCAAAAAAAGCCAAGCCTTGGATATAATTCAGTTTTTAAAATCCTTTAAACCACTTTCTCTTTGGGTGGGGGAAAAGTGCGAACAAGCTGTGGGCATGAAAGTAAAACATAAAATAAATAAGATCATTAAACAAGAATGTGCAAAAGCACTGAGGCCTCACCTGAGAGGCAGGATTTGGTTCCCTGTAAGGGCAACGCAACTTTGAGGCATTGCTGGGTATTCGTGGTTACAATGAGTTCCGGGCAGCGGAACTTTGTTCCCGCCACTGGTCCCTCCAATGGACTGTTGTTGTTGTTGTTCAGTCGCTCAGTCGTGTCCAACTCTCTGTGACCCCATGGACAGCAGCACCACGCCAGGCTTCCCTGCCCTTCACTATCTCCCGGAGTTTGCTCAAACTCATGTCCATTGAGTCGGTGATGCTATCCAACCATCTCATCCTCTGTAGACCCCTTCTCCTGCCCTCAATCTTTCCCAGCCTCAGGACTGTAGTGCTCTTATTAATATGGACATGGAAATAAAGTAAATTGGAGTTCAAATTTCACCTTCATCACCTGTTCCCTATATGATCTTGAGCAAGTTATTTCTTAATCCTCAGAGGTTCGTTGGTAAAACATAGCTGGTGCTCAGTCATGTCCAACTCTTTGCCACCCAATGGACAGTAGCCTACCAGGCTCTTTGGTTCATTGAATTCTCCAGGCAAGAACACTGGAATGGGTTGCCATTCTCTTTTCCAGGGGATCTTCCCAACACAGGGATTGAAGCCATATCTCTTGTATCTCCTGCATTGGCAGTTGGATTCTTTACTATTAGCGCCACCTGGGAAGCCCCTAAAATACAGCTAGTAATTTCTAATCTCATTGGAAGGACTGATGTTGAAGCTGAAACTCCAATACTTTGGCCACCTGATGCGAAGAGCTGACTCATTTGAAAAGACCCTGATGCTGGGAAAGATTGAAGGCGGGAGGAGAAGGGGATGACAGAGGATGAGATGGCTGGATGGCATCACCGACTCAATGGACATGAGTTTGAGTAAGCTCCAGGAGTTGGTGATGGACAGGGAAGCCTGGCATGCTGTAGTCCTTGGGGTCACAAAGAGTCAGACACGACTGAGCTACTGAACTGAATTGAGTGTCTAATCTGCAGGACTATTGTGAGAATTCAATGAATTATATAGGTCAAGCACCTTGGGCAGTACCAGACAGATTGTAACTTTCAATGTTGGAAATGCCGAGCCATGGAGGCACCCTAGAAATACCTAAAGTGAGGTGAAGCACAGGATAGAGGCTTCATAAATATTGGTTCCCCTTTCAGTTGTGTTTCAAAGGCACTAAGAGCTTTACCAAAACTGTGCAAAGTAAGGCACAGCTCATTGTTCTGAAATAAATGTGGAAGATGGGTACCTGGGGATGTTTGAGCTTTTCTGGAAATTTTAGAGTGAATAAGACAAACTGTTTCTGTAAGGCCATGTTGAAGACCAAAACCAAAATGCTGGAGTTCACACTGTCCTGCCTTTCTGAGGCCTGTGGAACCCACCAGACACCAGCAGCCTGCACCTTCGCATCCCCTTCTCCTGCTTGGACATGTGAACACAACTCTTTTCTGTCATTCTCTGTCTCTCCTCAGGTGCATTTGACCTGACTTCACTTCCCTGATCTGAGGTCCTCATCCCTATTCCAGAACCATTTCTGAATCTTTTGAACACAGTAACATGTTACCATGGTTACATGGTAACGCCCTAGAGATTGCCCTTTTCACCTCTTTGGGCTTCAGATGCCTCTTGAGTTCATTTGCTCATCTTTCAGTCATCCCACAAATATGAATGGAGAGTCTCTGTGGACCCCACAATGTTCTGGGCACTGGGACACAGTGAAAACCAAAACAGACAAGTCCCTGCCTAGGTATTTTCTCTTGCTACTGCTGCTGTTTACTTGCTAAGTTATGTCTGGCTCTTTGCAATCCCATGGACTATAGCCCGCCAGGCTCCTCTGTCCATGGGGATTCTCCAGGCAAGAATACTGGGGTGGGCTGCCATTCCCTTCTCCAGAGGATCTTCCCAACCCAGGGATCAAACCCATGTCTCCTGCTTGGCAGGTGGATTCTTTACCACTGAGCCACCTGGGAAGGCATTTTCTAGCCTAGTGAATAATAAAGCAAGCAAACATTCACCACGTCAAGTGCGCCATACCTTCAGCAGACAAACTCAGCCTTGCCTTGATTCCTGTAGACCACACAACAGGACTCTCCCTCAAACCCCAGAGTGGAGACCGACATTTACGCCTTTCTTATTGGAGAAGGAACTGCAACCTACTCCAGTACTCTTGCCTGGAAAATCCCATTGACAGAGGAGCCCAGTGGGCTACAGTCCATGGGGTTGCAATGAATCAGACATGACTGAGTGACTTCACTCACTCACTTACCATTCACATTATGGACCACTTTGAAGAGACTCATTTTTCATAAAGGTCAAGGTTCAAGCATGCCAACATTTTACCCACTTGTGGAAAAAATTTCCAAAAGAGGGTATGGAATTTTATTTCCAAGACCTCTCACAGGGATGACAATTGCTTCATCTTCCCTAAAGAGCAATTATAATAGCCCATTCAAGATTGAAGGCAGGAGGAGAAGGGGACAACAGAGGATGAGGTGGTTGGATGGCATCACCGACTCAATGGACACGAGTTTGAGTAAACTCCAGGAGTTGGTGATGGACAGGGAGGCCTGGCGTACTGCAGTCCATGCGGTCACAAAGAGTTGGACATGACTGAACAGCTGAACTGAACTGGAGATTCAAGATTCCACGCATGGCTACTAAGACCCTGAAATGATGTTCACTGAGAGATTTTACCTATGACCCTGGATGATCTTCCATCCTTTGCTGGGCCTAGAGAGAAGTACTTGGGATACAGAAAAGCCTGCTGTGAGAAATAAGAGGCTTGTGGTATGAAATTGTGGCAACTCCCATAACACAGGCCAGTAGATCCGAAGCTTTTTTGGTGTGTTATATCTGCACCTTTTAAACTTTGCTGTATTTCCCTGCTGCTTCTACTGCCAAGGTTATACAAGCCCCAGCCAACCCCAGACTGTCCACAATTCTTTCCCAGTCAAGCTCTTAAGCAATTGATGGACTCCTCATTGCTGGCTGCCTCCAGGTAAACAAGGGACAACTTCTTCCCAGCTTAGCAACCATTTTAAACGACAGCCCCCAAGCTCAGCAGATGCTAAAAGGATGCTTTAAAAATGTTTTGGTGTGATTCAGTTGGAGAACTATGTGGACACCTGGCAGCTGGTCCCTCCTCTGGTAGCATTCTGGGAGGATGGAGAGATGACCTGTGAGCAGTCACATTGTGATGAAATAGTGAGCTCGCCAGGAATACTGCATTGCCCATAGCTAACTACACATGTTCCTTGCCCATCAGATTGACTACAGCTATTTGTTTCTGCAAGGCAGAGTGGTTAGGACTGGTACGTACATTTCAAGTATTTGCAAGGTAAAATCAGTCCACACAGACTAGGGGTAAACTAGACCACATAACTTGGGTTTTATTCCTTGGCAGACAACCAGACCCCAAACTATAAATCTGAAGGTCCACCTCAACTCGTTTTTCATCCTCTATAGCCCGTTAATGCCTAAAAGCTCTTGACTCCATTTCTCAACGTCTTCCCCATGTTCCCTCCTCTCCACCCCCACTTACCTCGGGGTCATGTCTCCCTTTGCCTGGATCACTGCCACGGTCTCTTAAACGACCCCTTTCCACTCACCTCATCCTCAGTCCCTGACTCTCCAATGTTTCTTCCACCTTGTCACCAGAGCAACCTTTCTAAAGTGCAATGTGTGTTTTATTATTGCTCCTCTGAAAGGAGTTTGGTGACTGGTCAATCCCTACAGAATAGCGACTAAATTGAATCTTTCAAACGAGCTTGTGATCTCACTCCTGACCATTTATCTGACCCTCTCTTGCAAGAACAGGCCTGGAGATTCTAAACACACTCCCATGTGTCTACTCCTCCAATCTGAACTGGCTTTCCTGCCAAACCCTGTGTCTTATCTGCAAACAGCTCACTCATCACTCGCTACCAGACAATAATCTTTAGGCCAAGGGCATTATGTAATTTTTCTCTCTCCCAGAAGTTTGCTTGACATGTAGTAACCACTGAGTGAGTAGTATGTGTTGAAAGAGCTAATGAGTAAGTGAAGAGAATAAGTCAAATGTCTCCTGGCACTAGAGAAATGTGTTAGCTAAAATATCTTCTCTCTCATTTCTACTATCGCTTGTTATCTAGACTCACAGCTGCAACCGAATCACAACCATGGCCACGTGGTCTCATCACTTCAGATCCACATTTGACACTAGTCTGTGGAGCATGCGGTCGAAAGGACAGCTCTGACCATGGCATCTGACTGTTCAAATTCCTTGTAGAGTTCCCCACAGTCAATTCCATGACTTGACATTTTGTGGCCTCCAGGGTCTAGTTTCAACCCATCAATTCAAGTTTATTATTCTTCTGCAAGCCCTCTGTTGAACAACCCATTAAAGTCAACATTTCACATGCTAGCAAGGTAATGCTCAAAGTTCTTCAAGCTAGGCTTCAGCAATATGTAAACCAAGAACTTCCAGGCATGAATACTGGGTGGGTAGCTATTCCCTTCTCCAAGTGATCTTCCTGAGCTAGGTTCTGAACCTAGGTCTTCTGCATTGCAGGCATATTCTCTGCTGCTGAGTCACCAGAGAAGCCCACAAGTCAACATAACTTTCTAATAAATATATTTTAGTCATGCTGTATCTGTTGCTAAAAATTCCTTACCAATTCAATTGTAACAATTTCCCTAGGTTTACCTCAAAATGCATCTCCTTCTAAAATCTTCCATGATCAACTGCTGTCAAAAAGGATTCCAATCTTCTGAATTTCTGTGGCATTTTTTTCTATAATTTCTTCCAGGCCCTATCAAATTGTATCTTTATTACAATTATTGATGAATATGTTTCAACTCATATGCAGTATCATAGGCATTGAAGGCCATCAGAGATCAGATCAGTCGCTCAGTCGTGTCCGACTCTTTGGGACCCCATGAATCACAGCATGCCAGGCCTCCCTGTCCATTACCAACTCCCGGAGTTCACCCAGACTCACGTCCATCAAGTCAGTGATGCCATCCAGCCATCTCATCCTCTGTCGTCCCCTTCTCCTCTTGCCCCCAATCCCTCCCAGTATCAGAGTCTTTTCCAATGAGACAACTCTTTGCATGAGGTGGCCAAAGTACTGGAGTTCCAGCTCTAGCATCATTCCTTCCAAAGAAATCCCAGGGCTGATCTCCTTCAGAATGGACTGGTTGGATCTCCTTGCAGTCCAAGGGACTCTCAAGAGTCTTCTCCAACACCACAGTTCAAAAGCATCCATTCTTCAGTGCTCAGCCTTCTTCACAGTCCAACTCTCACATCCATACGTGGCCACAGGAAAAACCATAGCCTTGACTAGATGAAACTTTGTTGACAAAGTAATGTCTTTGCTTTGCCAAAAGCAATGTCTCTGCTTTTCAATATGCTATCTAGGTTGGTCATAACTTTCCTTCCAAGGAGTAAGCGTCTCTTAATTTCATGGCTGCAGTCACCATCTGTAGTGATTTTGGAGCCCCCCAAAATAAAGTCTGACACTGTTTCCACTGTTTCCCCATATATTTCCCATGAAGTGACGGGACCAGATGCCACAATCTTCGTTATCTGAATGTTGAGCTTTAAGCCAACTTTTTCACGCTCCACTTTCACTTTCATCAAGAGGCTTTTGAGTTCCTCTTCACTTTCTGCCATAAGGGTGGTGTCATCTGCATATCTGAGGCGATTGATATTTCTCCCGGAAATCTTGATTCCAGCTTGTGTTTCTTCCAGTCCAGCGTTTCTCATGATGTACTCTGCATAGTGTTAAATAAACAGGGTGACAATATACAGCCTTGACGAACTCCTTTTCCTATTTGGAACCAGTCTGTTGTTCCATGTCCAGTTCTAACTGTTGCTTCCTGACCTGCATACAAATTTCTCAAGAGGCAGATCAGGTGGTCTGGTATTCCCAGGTCTTTCAGAATTTTCCACAGTTTATTGTGATCCACACAGTCAAAGGCTTTGGCATAGTCAATCAAGCAGAAATAGATGCTTTTCTGGAACTCTCTTGCTTTTTCCATGATCCAGCGGATGTTGGCAATTTGATCTCTGGTTCCTCTGCCTTTTCTAAAACCAGCTTGAACATCAGGAAGTTCACAGGTCACATATTGCTGAAGCCTGGCTTGGAGAATTTTGAGCATTACTTTACTAGCGTGTGAGATGAGTGCAATTGTGCAGTAGTTTGAGCATTCTTTGGCATTGCCTTTCTTTGGGATTGGAATGAAAACTGACCTCTTCCAGTCCTGTGGCCACTGCTGAGTTTTCCAAATTTGCTGGCATATTGAGTTCAGCACTTTCACAGCATCATCTTTCAGGATTTGAAGGCCATAACTCAACATTATCCATTATGTCATCAACAGCAGAGTCCAATGTATCTCTTGCAGGAGACTTGGAGGACAAAATTTAATTAGTTATTCAATTATCCAGCCCACTAAGAGAATAGGTCATTCTGGATAATAATATTTCATTTATATATATGTCAGTGCATGAATGTAAAAACCCCACCCACTATTGTTTCTGCACCTCTCTATAACCCCACGAGATAAAAAAGAACCTTCACTGTTTCAGAGAGAAGCCACAGCTCTGTCAAATCTTCAGGGTTGTTTAGTTAGTAAATGGAGGAGCTAGAACTTGAATCTAAATGCCCAAGCTTCCTATTCCATTGGCTTTTCCCCACTGATGGTACCCTGTACAAAAGCTTGTCACCACCCCAAGGTGCACTTCTCGTCCACTCGGATACGGTTAAGATAGCACTCCATGCCTCGATCCCAATCTCCGTTCCTTCCCGCCAGGCTTTCTCCAGGGCTTGATGCACTTTGAAGCAGAAAACAATGCCAATGCCGCTATTCCTAGCTTTTCCCGAGCCATCTTCTGCCTGGGTCTTTGGCCTTCTGATCCAGGCTTATGCCTCACCTGGTGTTTAAGTCACCCCTTTCGAAGACCTGTTGTGCTAGGCAGAATGTTACCATGGGAACCCACTCCGAACCCCAGAGTTGGCATAAAGACCACTCTAAGCTGAAGATACCTGAGATTCAGCTAGTGCATTCAAGTTGTCTCAGAACCTTCCTCATCTAACTAAAAGCATCAACTTCTGAAAAATGAAGCTGCCATAAATCTCCTCTTAGGGGATGGATCTGCTCCCAAGAAGGTGATGGAGAGGAAACTTACCACGAATCCCCTCTCCAGAGGAGCTCTGCAGCCACAAAGGAGACGAAAAAACCCCTCGCACCTGCATAAACAAACATTATCACAAATATTTCTATATTCCATTTGTTCTCCTAAAACTCATTTGTCTTTCCCAAAGAAGCCTATAGAAGTCTCATTTTCTCTATTTCCCCTACTAAGTTAGAAATATAAGCTTCTCACTTTAATCATTTAAATGGTGAGCTACTTCTTTTTTTAACTCCCATATACACAGGAATAAATCCTTTTTTTCTCCTGTTAATCCGTTTTTTGTCAGTTTAATTTCTCAGGCCCCCAACTGCAGAACCAAAGGAGCATGAAGACAGGATCCATGAGCCAAGTGGAATTTAAGCTACATTCTCAAGCTAGAAAGGAACACAGGGTAAGAATTAAGCTCATGAGCTCTGAAATCAGACTGCCAGGTTCCAATCTTGGCCAGCTGCATTGCCTGGACAGTTAACACAATTTCTGTGTAATTCAGTTTCCTAAACTATACAAGACGGATGGTAATAGTCTCTCCCTAACGGGCTCACTTTGAGCTTAAATGAACTCATCAATGCAGGGTCCAACCCAGTGTCTGGCATGTAAGTACTGAAAAGTTTAGCTAAAGTAACAGGATCAGTCCAGTTCAGTCACTCAGTCGTGTCTGACTTTCTGCGACCCCATGGACTGCAGCATACCAAGCCTCCCTGTCTATCACCAATTCCCGGAGTTTACTCAAATTCATGTCCATTGAGTTAGTGATGCCATCCAACCATCTCATCCTCTGCCGTCCCCTTCTCTTCCTCCGTTCAATCTTTCCCAGCATCAGGGTCTTTTCCAATGAGTCAGTTCTTCACATCAGGTGGCCACAGTATTGCAGTTTCAGCTTCAGCATCAGTCCTTCCAATGAATATTCAGGACTAATCTCCTTTAGGATGGACTGGTTGGATCTCCTTGCAGTCCAAGGGACTCTCAACAGTCTTCTCCAGCACCACAGTTCAAAAGCATCAATTCTTCAGCACTCAGCTTTCTTTATAGTCCAACTCTCACATCCATACATGACTACTGGAAAAACCATAGCTTTGACTAGACGGACCTTGCCAGCAAAGTAATGTCTCTGCTTTTTAATATGCTGTCTAGGTTGGTTGTAACTTTTCTTCCAAGGAGTAAGCGTCTTTTAATTTCATGGCTGCAATCACCATCTGCAGTAATTTTGGAGCCCCAAAAAGTAAAGTCTGTCTCTGTTTCCACTGTTTCCCCATCTATTTGCCATGAAGTGATGGGATCAGATGCCATGATCTTAGTTTACTGAGTGTTGAGCTTTAAGCCAACTTTTTCACTCTCCTCTTTCACTTTCATCAAGAGGCTCTTTAGTTCTTCTTCACTTTCTGCCATAAGGGTGGTGTCATCTGCATATCTGAGGTGACTGATATTTCTCCTGGCAATCTTGATTCCAGCTTGTGCTTCTTCCAGCCCAGCATTTCTCATGATGTACTCTGCATATAAGTTAAATAAGCAGGTTGACAATATACAGCCTTGATGTACTCCTTTCCCAATTTGGAACCAGTAACAGTAAGAGGATGCTGACTGATAATTTTTGTGAGTCCCCAAAGTTGGTAACAAAGACCCCAGGCTATAAATGAAGAGGTTCCATGAGTCCCACATTCTAAAGAAAGCTGGCAATACCTGGGGTCTCTTAGTTTACAAAGACTGAACGGCCCTTCCAACACTACCCACTATTACAAATCTCCACCCCTTCCCGATCCATGAAGGAGAACCCTGGAGAGGCCAGAAGGGGAGAGTACAGAGGCACTGGGGCTGTGGGTCCTGCCAGGACATGTAGGGTCTGTGAATGGAGGTTCCTTCTCTATAATCAAGAAAAGGATTGGCAAGTGTCAGCAGAACCCGTCAGAGGGACTTTCCTGGTGGTCAAGTAGTTAAGATTCCACACTTACAGTGCAGGGGGCATGGGTTCAATTCCTGGCTGGGGAAACAAGATCCCACATGCCAGGCAGTGTGGCCAAAAAATAAAAACTCTTTTAAAAAAGAGTCTATCAGAGAGATTATATTGCAGAACCCATTTGCTGCAGCTATCATAGAGTTATCAGGAGAACTGCACCTATGACTCTTGATGAGAGATGATACTCTTGACCATGGAGCCTTGTGCCTGTTTGAAGGTGTGAAGTTTGCCAGCAGAGCCCACTTCATCAGGGTGAGAAGGGACTGAGGCGCAGGCTGCATACAGAGGGAAGGGTGGGCCCGCCTCACCCGGGGCTCCTGCAGCAAACATCTGGACAGCTCTTCAAGTAAAGAGCACTGATTGTGGAGCCCCATGGGGGCCATTCTGGTGGCCACCCACAGAGGAGCTGCCTCCCTAGAAAGGGGCCTGGGCCTAGCTCAGGGGCCTCTGGAAACACAGCTGCCCTCTCTGGGGGAACCTCAGTGTTGGAGAGGACTGACCACTAAACTCGGCACCGGAAAGAGACAGAAGCCCACAGTGCCTGGAGATACCCGGGTCAGCTCCCCACCACGCATGCAGCTGGTGAGATAAACCTGCCTGTACCTTCTCCCCCCAGACTCCCATGACCCTCCAACCAGGTTAATCCCAAAAAAGAGCAAGTGAAAAGAGGGCATCTCCATGAAGGCCATTCCCACCCACACCAATATGCTGGAGGTAGAAGAACCCTAGACCTCGGACAATGGGTCAAACATCTGTCAGGGTGAGAGAGGGTGGGGTGTTGTGGATCAGCTTCAAATCATACTAAAGACTGAAGTTTAAACTGATCTCAACCTTTCACATCTAAAAATGGCAGGAGTCCCCTGGCAGTTCAGTGGTTAAGACTTTGCCTTCCAATGCACAGGGTCTTGTTTCCATCTCTGGTTGAGGAGTTAAGACCCCCACCCCCCCCGCCCCACGCCTCCCAGCCAAAACCCCAAAACATAAAACAGAAGCCATATTGTAATAAATTAAATAAAGACTTTAAAAAATGGTCCACATTAAAAAAAATCTTTTAAAAAACTGCTTTAAAAAGATCTAAAAATGGCCAGGAAATTACAGAACCTGTCAGCAGGATTAGAGAAGAGAGATTCTTGTCATAGCATAGGTGAAGGTTCATAGGAAAAATGAAGACGTCTCAGGCTATGCTCCTGAGGGCTTCCCCAGTGGCACCAGTTGTAAAGAACCCACCTGCCAATCCAGGAGACAATAAGAGACTTGGGGCTGATCCCTGGGTCCAGAAGATCCTAGAAGAGGGCAATGGCAACCCACTCCAGTATTCTTGCCTGAGAATCCTATGGACAGAGGAACCTAATGGGCTACAGTCCATAAAGTCGGAAAGAGTTGGACAAGCCTGAAGCAACTTAGCACGCATATGCTTCAACAGAGTAATTACATTATCATCAGTATAATCTGCAGAGCAGAGATGCAAAAGCTGCTGGAACCCAAGGCTGCACAAGAACCAGAAAGGGAAGATGGCACCTAGTGTGACTGAGTGAGTGAGTAAGAGTGTATGAGTGTGTGTGTCTGTGTGTCTGTGTGTGTAGAGCAAAGTCAAGAACTAACCCAAGAAAAACAAAGGAATTACCAAGAATAGGACCTGGGACCTGATGGTTTTAATTAGCCAGCACCAGTGAGGGACATAGCAAGTTGTCTGAGTTTAAAGGCACAATATCAAGGCGGATACCTAGAATTACTAAGGGCTTTGTTGGGGTTTCATGTAAATGAGGATAATCTGAAAAGTATTTTTGCCTTCCAGCAGCTTCCTGCTTCTCTGGTTAGCTCTGCTTTTCATGAGAAACATGCTCACACCTTCCTTCCTTCCTGTCCCTTTGAAGGAGATAGGATGGTCATGAGGGAGGGGAGATGGACCCATTCATCCCTATATCACTCCGGAGTCCAAGCCCAAACGGTCCTTCCCAGAAGCCTCCACCACCCCCAGGAGGGTGAGACTGGGCAGAATTTGCCTGCCCTGCAATTTCCACTCTTTGTAAAGCCAACTCTGTAATTGCCCCTAATCAGCCCCAGAAAGAGATGAGGTTTCCAGAGAAAAAGAAAAATACAGTGAGGATTTCCAAGAAACTAGAATGTTACTCTCACTGCCCCCAAGGCAGCTCCTCTTGTGGAGAATGATCTGCAGGGTGTGATCTGGGAGGAGGTCCAGACCCAGGCAAGCAGTGCTGATGTGGTGCCTGAGAGAGGGGTCTCCACCCTGCCAGGAAGAGAGAAGGCTGGGGGCGATTGCAGCAGCTGCAGCCTTGACTGGGAAATCACTACACTTCCCTAGAGAGCCAAGCCCAAGGGCAGGTCAGGACTAAATGTGCAAGCCAGCCTTGAGTGTAGCCTTGCTTGGGGAGGAAGGCCACGGGGAGGAATGCAGAGCTGAACACAGACTGCCTCAGGCTGCCCCGGAGAAAACTGCCCTGCAACAGCCTGTAAGACTTTAGGGAGGGGGAAAGTGAGTTGTTTCAGAGGAATTCTAGAGTCCCACCAAAAGGTCTGCAATGCACGGGGACATAAAGTGATGCAATGTAAATTCAACTAGAGAGCAGTTATTTGGCACTATCCTGGAGGCATCAGCCCCAGGGTGGTCGGAGGGCCACCTTTCTTCCGCAGAATACACTCCACCGGGGAGGACTCTGCCTCTAAAATATCCTCTCAGCTCACTGCTTCTCTTCCCATCACCTCTTCAATACATAATTTTAAGAACTTCTATATAGCTTCCAATAAAAACAATACTTACACACACAAAAAGAATAACCCCCAAGGCAGCTACCCTGAGAGAGACTGACTTAACATTTTGGTATGTCTGCTTCCAGACTTTTGTGTGAGGTTAGTTATGAATAAATATATCCATATATAATTTAATAGAATTAAAATAGAACTTGTCAATAGCGTCAAGGTTAAGAAATCCTTGACTAGAGACTCCAAGTGAAAGTGAAAATGAAAGTGGCTCAGTTGTGTCCGACTCTTTGCGACACTGTGGTCTATACATACAGTCCATGGAATTCTCCAGACCAGAATACTGGAGTGGGTAGCCTTTCCCTTCTCCAGGGGATCTTCCCAACCCTGGGATCAAACCCAGGTCTCCCGCATTGCAGGCGAATTCTTTACCAGCTGAGCCACCAGGGAAGCCCAAGAATACCAGAGTGGGTAGCCTAGCCCTTCTCCAGGGGATCTTCCTGACCCAAGAATCAAACCAGGGTCTCCTGCATTGCAGGTGGATTCTTTACCAACTGAGCTCACATACATTAAAGACCTCTAAGTTAAAAGTGACAAATGGCTGTCCCCAGTGAAACAGGCCATCTTGAGGGTCTATAACATCAATCACAGAAGTGACCAGATGGGATATATTTATGAGATAAGGAAACTACATTCTCCTTCTCCCTAGTCCATATTGCAAACTCTAAAATCAGTCACTCAAGTGTAATCATATCTCTTGCTGTGTCTCAGTTGTAACAGACGAGACTCACCTATCTACATCAGAGCATTCTTATAAAGAAGAAATGAAATAATACGGGAAGGCTCTGATAACAGGAAATAGCACACATGGGATGAATCAATATAAATGTGAGTTGTTACTGTTGCTATTATTATCATTATCATCATTATCGGTTGTGATATTCTTTTTTATACCATATTCACATTTTTTTTTTTTCCTGTGCTTCAGAGGCAGTTTACAAAAATGAACACTGCTCTGCTCTCCAATGAAAGCAATAGCATCAAAACCTAAGACGATGTCTGGTTTGATACCATTCTCAGCGAACACCCTGACCTTGCCAGCATCTTCCTGCAAGAGGTTAATGCACAGGATGGCTGGGGGCCGGCTCAAATACCGGGAGGGGCAAGGGAAGGTTGTGGAGGTTTCAGCCGAGCCAGCATCACAGCTGTCCTCAATTACCACAAACAGCTGTTGGCAGCTCGACTTATTAGAAATGCAATCCAATCACCTTGGCAATCTGATTCTCTTACTGGAAACTCAGCAGACAGGAAGATCCTGTGCTCCCAATTCCTGTGGCCAAGTCAGGGAAGGTTCCTCTCCCTGGGAATGAAAAGCCTCCCCAGGCACAGGCTCCGTATGGCGAATCTCCATGGGGGTCACAGCAGTGGTTCTCAACTCGGGTAGGTTTTACTCCCCACCAGCTATTTGGCAATGACTCATATCTGTGGCTGTCACAACCAAAAGGGGTCTGCACTTGACCCAGGGGATTGATCCAGGGGTGCATCAAACGTCTACACAGGAGAGCCCCCAAAGCAAAAAATTATCCAACCCCAAACTTCAATAGTGCCAAGGTTAAGAAATCCTTGACTAGAGACCCCAAACACATACCTTAAAGACCTTTAAGTTAAAAGTGAGAAACGGCTATCCCCAGGGAAACAGGCCATCTTGAGGATCTATAACATCCATCACAGAAGAGAGCAGATAAGATCTATTTATGAGATGAGGAAACTACATTCTCCTGTCCTCTAGGATGGGTGGAGGGGAAAAGGGAGCCAGAGGATATATACTTTCCTAAATAAAGGGCTGCCATCCACAAACTACCCAACTTCTCACCATAGGAAGGACAGTGAGGCTTCTGGGACCTTTCCTATTCAAAACTCTAAAGCCAATCTCAGGGTATAAAATACTTCCACCTTGCGATGCTTAATTTTATAAAGCCAATTGAACCAGTCACAGGGTTCCCATGCTTTTAATTAACTGGTATTTCTGGGTATATCTGGGAGGGTATTTCTGGCTGAGATTAACATTTGAATCAGTAGACTAAGAAAAGCAGAATGCCCTCCCCAGTGTGGGTGCGTGCGTGCTCAGTAGTTCAGTCATGTCCGACTCCTTGGGATCCCATGGACTGTAGCCCACCAGGCTCCTCTGTCTTTGGAATTCTCCAGGCAAGAATACTGAAGTGAGCTGCCATTTCCTACTCCAAGGTTTCTTCCCCAACCCAAGGATCAAACCTTCATCACCTGTGTCTCTTGCATGGGCACTAAATGCAATGATAGTAAAAAATCCTACTGTGCCACCTGGGAAGACCACCCCCAGTGTGGATGGGCCTCATCCAACCTGGCAAAGGCCTCAACAGAACAAGACGGTGGAATAAGAGAGAATTCTCTCTGTCTCTCTGCCTGACTGTCTTCGACCTGGGACACTGATCTTCCCCTGCCTTCACATTCAGACTCAGACTAGACTCAGACTAGAACTTACACCATCAGCTCTCCTGGGTCTCCAATTTGCTGACTACAGATCTTAGGGCTTCTCAGCCCCCATAAACAATGAGGCAGTTTCTTATAATAAATCTGTTTCTGTGGAAATCCAGACTAATAGACTCCTCAAGCTACATGCTTTGTTCTCATTCTTTACAACTCAGCTCAACCTCCTTGGCCAGCCTTTCCCTGAGTCCCTAACCTCAGCTCTGTTTTATCCTCTGTCTCACTTCCACTTCCCCTCCAGTTTCTTTCTCCAGTTGTAATGCAAGCAGGGAGTTTGACTCTCTTGGTCAGTATTGTACCCCCACAACTTAGCACAATGCCTCATCTACAGTAAACAGTTGATAAACATTTGCTGAATGACTGCTGATGGAATATCTGGATAGGACACAGATACACGGAAACCTAGTGCATAAGCTCTTGTGGAGACTGAGCTATGAATTTATTCATTTATTCACCTTTCACTGTGCTTTTCCTGTGTACTGAGAATTACCATTTGCCAAGTGTTTTAATCTCACGGCAGATCTCTGAGATACTATTAGACCTATTTCACAGATGAGGAAACTGAGGCTCAAGAAGGTTAAGGCAGCTCCATGCATCATCAAGCTGGGAAGGAATAGAAAGGGAACTCAAATCTAGCTTTGACTTGAGAATTCTCTGCTCTTATTACTACATATGGTATACAAACATCTAGAAAGATTACGGTCCCTGTTTCCAAGAAACTCACAATGAGCTAAAGAATCAGGAAATACATTATTAAAACCAATGGAATATATTTCCAAAATAGGTTACGGTGTTCTCATAGCATGTGTTCTATGGTGTCATCTCAACAGTCTAGAAAATCTGAGAGGACATAGCAGAGTAGAGAAAGGGGTGAGGAAGATGTGCCTGGGGCAGCCGGGTGAGGGCATGCGCACTGAAGTCAGCTTGACAGGAGCTTAAATCCCAGCTCTACTACCTGTGTGAACCAGTCAAGCTATCAATTTTATTGACTCTGTGAAACCACCAATTCCCAGGTGCACAGTGGTCAAGAATCTGTCTGCCAATGCTGGAGTCGCAAGGGATGCAGGTTCATTCCCTGTGTTGGGAAGATCCCCTGGAGAAGGAAATGGCAACCCACTACAGAATTCTTGCCTGGGAAATCCCAAGGACAGAAGGAGTCTGGTGGGCTACAGTCCATGGGGTTGCAAAGAGTTGGACATGACTGAGCACAAACACACACACACACACTATACTGTATAAAGGAACAACCGAATAAACACAACACAGAGGGTGTGGCTTATAAGAGGCCTCCTTAATTTAGAAATATTTAAATGTAAGAAATCATGCAGAGACTTTCCTGGTGGTCCAGTGGCTAAGACGCCATGCTCTCAAGGCAAGGGGCCTGGGTTCAATCCCTGGTCAAGGAACTAGATCCCACATGCCGCAATTAAAAGACCCTGCATGCTGCAATGAAGCTCAAAGATCTCGCATGCTACAGCTGAGATGTAGTACAGCCAAATAAGTAAATTGAAAAAGAAAAGAAAAGTACACACATTAGAATCATGAAACTCTTTGCTTAATCTCTCTTGGCCTCAGGTTTCTCTATAGCATGGGCATGATAACCCTCAGCCATGGGTTCGCTCACAGATAAGCCCACCCTGACATGAAGCACAGGAAGACTGCAGCCTGCTTCCCCTCCAGCCCCGGCTCCATCGTGACCGGCTTGGGACCTCACACACCTGCAAGGGGCCACCCCAGACCAAGTCCTGTCTGCATATGCTCCTCCACTGCGATCAGCCGCCTTCGTTCACCCCCTCGGATGGTGAGCACGGTGCTTATCTCAGGGGAAGACACCAGGAAAAGAGGCCCATGCCAGCTCTGAAAGTAGACTCAGGAATATCAGACAGAGGAGGTCCAGGACCCCAGGTATCCAGGGTGGGGGCAGGCTCAGGATGAGCAGGCATGCTCAGCCTGAGGACCCTCAATCCATGGGGAGGGGGACAACCCAGGGAGAGCAAGCCGTGGAGCCTCCTTGCCAGGTGCCCAGGGTGGACAGGTCATGATGATCAAATACAATCATAGTAGCGACACACCAAGTTCCAAGACTGGTATGTAGAGACGCCACAAATGACTGTTTTCATGCTCTAGTAGAGAAAAGAACTAAACAGAATAATGGATACAGCGTGCGTACGTACTGAGTCACTTCAGTTATGTCCAACTCTTTGCCACCCCCTGGACTGTACAGCCCATCAGGCTCCTCTGTCCACAGGATTCTCCAGGCAAGAATACTGGAGTGGGTTACCATGCTCTCCTCCAGGGGATCTTCCTGACCCAGGGGTCAAATGTGTGTCTCTTCTGTCTCCTGCACTGGCAAGGGGTTCTCTACCACTGGCGCCACCTGGGAAGACATATGGATACAGCAGCAGTTACCTATTACTAGGCCCCTACTATGTGCAAGACAGTGAGTTGCATCCTCTCCTTTCACTTTTCATTTAATTAGGAGAACTGAAGATGTGTCTCAAAAGGAAACTGCAATGCAATGCAGGAGATCTGGGTGATGGGAGGTGGGGAGGCCCGAGATGACAGGCCGAGAGGTCGTGTTCACAGGGGAGTCACCGCTGACCCGTCAGCACGGGACTCATGTTAGGAGCATCATTCTGACCAAAGACTTCAAGGGCAGTAGAGAAAGGGGGACTCAGAATTCAAGTGAGAGACGATTACAAAATGAAAGTACAGGATGAAGACCTCAACCGTGGTGGGAATGGAAGGCAAGCAATGGCAGGGAGAGAGATTTCATAGAAGGAACCTTTCAGGGTACGGAAAACAGACAAGGAAAAGTAAATAGTCAAGAATGACATTTTTCAGGGGACTGGGAACGTGATGGTACCACTGGGAGAAATCGGGAAGTCATAAGGATATCTGGCGTTCAAGGGAAGACATGCATTCAGTTAGCTTAAAAATGATGGTTCCACATAGACATTAGCAGTAGTACTCCCTCAGTCATGTCCAACTCTTTGGGACCCTGTGGGAAAGAATCCATGGGACTCTCCAGGCAAGAATACTGGAGTGGACTGCCATTCCCTTTCCAAGAGGATCTTCCAGATCCAGGAATTGAACCCGGAGAGTCTCCTGCATTGCAGGCAGATTCTTTACTGTCTGAGCTACAGATAGTCCCTGTACGCATTAGTATATTTTTCTCTTTCTGACTTACTTCACTCTGACAGTCCTCTGCTGCTGCTGCTGCTGCTGCTGCTGCGTCGCTTCAGTCGTGTCCGACTCTGTGCGACCCCATAGACGGCAGCCCACCAGGCTCCCCCGTCCCTGGGATTCTCCAGGCAAGAACACTGGAGGGGGTTGCCATTTCCTTCTCCAATGCATGAAAGTGAAAAGTGAAAGTGAAGTCACTCAGTCGTGTCCGACTCTTCACGACCCCATGGACTGCAGCCCACCAGGCTCCTCCACCCATGGGATTCTCCAGGCAAGAGCACTGGAGTGGGTGCCATCGCCTTCTCCAACTGACAGTCCTCTAGGTCTACTATATCGCTGCAAATGCCCCAGTCTCACTCCTTTTAATGGCTGGGTAGTGTTCCACTGGGAATACGTGCCACATCTTCGTCCATTCATTCGTCGATGGACATTTAGGCTGCTTCAATGTCTTTGATGTCATGAACAGTGCAATGATAGCTAGGGGGAACCTTCCGTGTAACACAGGTAGCTCAGCTTGGTGCTCTGCGGTGAACTAGAGAGGTAGCAGCGGGCAGCAGGGAAGGGAGGGAGGGAGGTGCAAAAGGGAGGAGAGATATGTATACATACAGTTGATGCACCTCATTGTACCGCAGAAACTACCATGCTATTCTAAAGCAACTATACCTTAATAAAAAATAAACAAATAAGAAAAACGACGATTCCATTACCTAGGTTTTTAGAGCATCTATTGTGTACTCAGGCCTGTTTATACTTCTCTGTCTCTGCCTCTAGCATCTGTCAGATATTGTCCCCATTGGTGACACCACAGACTTCCCACAATGCAGTGAGACCATCATTTTTGTCTCATACTATCCAACAAGGCATTATTTTTCAGTCAGGGCACTCAGCTGTTACTCTATGGCCATGAAACTAGTTTTGTTATAATCTAAAATCTAAACTAGGATTTAGGATCCCTACTAATGAAACATATACATTATATAAGCTTGTCTCCACTCTGCCCTTGTACTAACACTTGGAAACTGGATAGTCCAAAGCTATAGTATCATAAGTCATACTCCTTGAGGCGGCTCAGCGGGACTAGAAAACAAAGTTAATACAACAGTGCCATCTAGTGATGACAAGTATCCTGAAAGGGGCTGCTGCTGCTGCTGCTGCTAAGTCACTTCAGTCGTGTCCGACTCTGTGCGACCCCATAGACGGCAGCCCACCAGGCTCCCCCGTCCCTGGGATTCTCCAGGCAAGAACACTGGAGTGGGTTGCCATTTCCTTCTCCAATGCAGGAAAGTGAAAAGTGAAAGTGAAGTCACTCAGTCGTGTCCGACTCTCAGCGACCCCATGGACTGCAGCCCACCAGGCTCCTCCATCCATGGGATTCTCTAGGCAAGAGTACTGGAGTGGGGTGCCATTGCCTTCTCCATCAAAAGGGTATGGATCTATCTTAAATTTAAGATTCTTACATTTTACCCAGATAGATCCAGAGGGATGGTATTAAATGAAGTTGCATCGTGTCATCAGCCCTCAGGACATCCCTCCACGTGGTCTGATATTTCCAGATTTAGGGGGAATCTTAATGTAGACTGTGGAAACAGAATCAAGAAATTAGTAGGAATTGATGGTTTCCACTAGAGTCAAATGTTAAGTAACTAGAACCTAACACCAGTTAGTGATAAGATCTACAGCAGATTCTCACTTCCTGATGCTGCGTTCAGCACCCTCTCTGAGACCTCAGACAGATGGAAACTCAGACATCACCTCAGACACACACGCAGCTCTGCACTTGGTGTTCAGGTGACCAAGGGCAAAGGAAAACCTCTCTGACGTTCTGTCTCTTCATCCGCAAAATGGCAATGATGATATAACAATACCCACTGCTGGGGAGTACTGTGAGCCCCGCACATGGAACTTTAGGAAAAGCCTGTAACAAAATCGTTTAGCACGCTCCAAGGTGGCTCTTTCTTCACATCTGCTCCTTCTGCTTATCAGCTCATTTACCAAAAGAAAATGAGACACCCAAGTATTCATTTCTCCAAAAAGCCAACATGAAAGCTTTTATTCGATGAATATTGAGGCCCTCCTCTGCGCTGAGCACCGTTCTAGGCTCAGAGTTTTACAAGCAAGGTTCCTTCCTGGTGGAACTAACCTATCGCATGAGAGAATCCAGGAAGAAAATAACACAGCATCAGAGCGTGATGAGAGACTTCAGTCTGCTTTACATGGCAGGGAAGAATAGATTCTCTGAGAACAGAGTCTGACTGAGTTGAGGAGAGGAGAGGGAGAGACAGACAGAAGCTGAAATGAACGCATAGATTCTGTGCTCTCCTAGAAGATGAGGCAGCAGTGGCCAGCTTGCGGTCTAATCAAGCAACATAGAAAAAGGGGTGGCGGGGAGCTCTAACTGAAGGCGGTGTTCAGCCCCCCAAGCAAGTCGCCTCTTCCCCCGCTGGGGGCCCCCACACCATCCCCCCCAGCGACCTCTCGGTCACGCATCCAGGAATGCAGTTCCATCTCAGGACGGCCTCTGAGTGAACCGTGGGCCAGCTGAATGACAGAAAAATCAGCAAAACTCAGGCTGCCCCTCCAGCTTGCTTCCTCCCCTTCTCCTGTCTCCTTCCAGGATCGTGAAGGCCTGTTCTCAGGTGGCTCAGTGTTCCGTCCAGGCAGCAGCATTCTCGGTGATCTTATTGACCTGAGTTGGGGGATATTGACATCCAAGAGGGCCCGTCTCCACTTCTGATGGGCTCGGCACATCACACAGCCAAATCACAGCTGCCTGCAGAGAAGATCTGCCTGCCTAAGTCACTGCTTTCCAAAAAGTTTAATTGTTCTCAAAAAAAAAAAGCATTAAGCTCCGTAATTCCACACCTTGGCTGGAAGACACACATCTAAACAGGTTTCTTTTGGAAGAGTTTCTATGTCCTAGATATCTTAATAAGAATTGTGAATTTCCAATACCAGAACATGCTATATTTCACAAAATTATTTGGCAGCAAAACCTCTTGCTACACAGATTTTCTCTTGGAAACACACTTCGAGAAAGGCGACTTTCATGTAGGTCTGAGGCCGACGCTTATGGCGGACTTTGCTGGAATCGTCAAGAGGCTTCGTGAAGCTTTTCTGAATCCATCAGAGTTCCCCTTCTCTCACTTCCACACGCCACTGACCAATCCTCCCCATCTTCTCTCTCACACGACTCCCTGTCACTGTTTCTGTCACAGCCTCTCTCACATTTTGGTGCCCTTAATTGATTTTATGCTTGTCTCTTTTTACTTTATTGTAGGCCCCTTTCAGTCAGGAAACTGGCTTAATGTACAAGCTCCCCAGGAAACTCACGGAAATCCTGGTGCTCGTACGATGCCTGGCACATAGCACTTGTGCCCTGCAGGCAGGGAGGGAGAGAGGCGGGAGGAAGACTGCAGCATGGACCCTGAGTAGAAAGATCCTTGTCCCAGTTCCAGTGCAGAGACGCAAAAGACGAAGGTTCGATCCCCGGGTCAGGAAGATCCCTTGGAGTAGGAAATGGCAACCTGTTCCAGTATTCTTGCCTGGAAAATTCCATGGACAGAGAAGCCTGGTGGGCTACAGCCCATGGGTCACAAAGAGTCAGACACAACTGAGCAAATCAGCATGGGCACATGTGCGTGCACACACACACACACACACACAGTCCCAGTTCCATAGTTGGCCTTTGGGTCTATGACAACTCTCTGAGCCTCATTTCCTCCTGAACCCAAACAAGGCTGAAAGCATTTGCCCTGGCTTCTTGCTGGGACTGATGGAGACCCCTAATGAGTTGAGGGCAAACTCCACTTGAAAGCGGAAAGTCCTAGGCCAATATAACATAGCATCGTCCCTAGTATCTGGCCGACACACCCCCTTTACCTCTTCTCCAAATGGGCAAGGCTACCATGCCCGCAATGAGACGGCCTGTTCTGCCCTGCATGGACTTTTAACTGGAAAGATCCCAGTCTCCAAAATAATGCTTCTTCCTAAATCATACTGCTTGACATTTCTGTAATGTAAGGCAGAGGTTTCCATCCACATTCAATATAAATATAATTTAAAATACTTTAAGAGTACACATTATCGGTTCCCTTCCTGAAAGGAATTTCAAAAATGAAGAATTCTGGGTCTTGAATGGAGAAGGAAGTGGCAACCCACTCTGGTATTCTTGCCTGGAGAATCCCATGGACAGAAGAGCCTGGTGAGCCCCAGTCCATGGGGTCACAAAGAGTCAAAGACATGATGGAGTGACTGACACTCGGGCCTTGAAAATGAGGTTAAAAGAATTCTATGCATAGTTTTAAAAACAAAACTAAGTTGGGAGCCACAAAGGAAAATGCCACCTTCTTCAGAATTTTATTTAGGGAAATAATCAGATTAAACTATGCTTTACTGAATACCTACTGAACAGGAAATATACCTAACAGCTTAAAACAAACTATAAACATATACATACTATCAGATTGGAAAACCAGACACCAGATCTAAGCCTGAATTCAACTTAAAAAATAAAAATTTTAAAAATAAATAAATTTATATTAAAAAAAATACTAATAACGGAGGGATTTTTGTGTCGGACCAGAAATAAGGTACTGACTTGGCAAAGCTACTCTAGAACTGAGGCTGTGGCTTGTTATCTGATGATCTAAATGCAAGTCACTTTTGTCATTATTCTTATTGTTCATAAATTCTACCCAGTTTGGATGAGGCCATCAACAGGTTAATGTGAATTCGGGTTTTTAAAGAGAAAACGAGACAGCAGTCAGCATCAAGGGGCACGGATTTCTCCCAATTACCGCCCCCAATTATTTCCACACCTACTGCTGCCATGTTTAATCTCCTTCTCCGGGCCTACCCGTCAGTTCACACGGGGGAAGAATGCTAGCTAATGCTGCTCAACAGAGAGTGTAGGTCCAATTTAAATAATTAGAAGCCTATTTCATTTCTTCTCTCCCTCTTATAAACGCACCTGAAAGGAATGTGCATGCCGAGCTCCAAGTCTTTAACTTGCCAGGGATGACGTATGAGTTTCCTTAAAGCCCCTTTCCTTACCAGCCCTGCTCTGTCTGGAGATAATTTAGAGCTATTGGATGATAATCAATAAGCAAGGGTCATCTCTATTGCCAGACTCAAAGGTCTCTGATCTAGCAAATCATCAATTACTGCTGCCTATATTAGCCTTCCCGTTAGCCGTGTGACCCGAATGGGTCCTCTTATTCTTCAAGTAGACGAGGACAGGAGCTGCAGAGCAGTTTTCTGCTGATGAAATGAGGCTGCAGTGTGCTTGGGTTGGGGCCTGTCTCTAGCTTCTCTGCAGAGGACTTCACTCCTCTCCTCGAGTGGTGAGAAATCTCTTTCCATTTGGCAAAGGCCTGAGGCATCGTTTTGTGACTTGACTTCGGGTCATTTGTATTCATCCCTTTCTTTGATTGCAGGCCTGTGAGTGCCAGGCTTGTCAGGCTCTCAAGACTCGAATGTATGACAGGCGAGTCTCTGACCGGAGAATCTTCATTTGTAACAAGTGGTTTGAACTACACTTGGAGCCCTAACTGGGACGGTGATGCACACGGGGGACTCTGCTCCAGGAATCTGCATTTTTAGCAAACTACCCAGGTAATTCTTTTGCCCGTGGAGGTTTGAGAACCTCTAATCTGGAAAGGATATAACAAGTAAATAACTTGGGATATAACAAGTTGAGTTAGGCTATTAAGGAAGAATGAAATAGAGGCTGAACAAAACTACTAGCAACTTGCTGTAGAACAGGAGAGAAGAGGAAAGGGGATCAGAAATTCACAGAATGTCCTTTAAGCTGCCTGTGAAGGCAACTAGAAGGTGATGGTTGAGAACAGGAAGGATGATATTCCAGGCTAAAGGAACAGCCTGGGCAAAAGCTCATAGAAATAAGAGGACGGAGTTTATTTGGGAATCTGGAAATAATCCAATGAATTAGGATGTGAGGTGTACAATAAGGTGGTGGGAATTAAAACTGACAAGGAAGTAGGAGTCCATCACAAAGTATTTGAATACAGTCCTTCAGAGAGACAGGGCAAGGATCTGGTCTAAAAATTAAGAGCAAATTTAAATAATCACAAATCACAGAGGGATAGAAAGAACAAAGGCTGGAATTACGCAATATTCAAAATCCCTTTCCCAGGACTTCCCTAGTGATCCAGGGTATACGCTCCCAACGCAGGGGGCCAGAGTTCAACCCCTGGTCAGGGAACTAGACCCACATGCCACAACTAAGAGCTCACACGCAACAACTGGAAGATCGCATGTGCCACAATTAGCACCCGGCACAGCCACATACACATTTTTTAAAAATACCTTTATCCATTGCCTTCAGTTCAGTTGCTCAGTCATGTCCCACTCTTTGCGACCCCATGGACTGCAGCACACCAGGCTTCCCTGTCCAACTCCCATAGCCTACTCAAACTCATGTCCATCGAGTTGGTGATGCCATCCAACCATCTCACCCTCGGTCGTCCCCTTCTCCTCCCACCTTCAATCTTTCCCAGCATCAGGATCTTCTCCAATGAGTCAGTTCTTTTCATCAGGCGGCCAAAGTATTGGAGCTTCAGCTTCAGCGTCAGTCCTTCCAGTGAATATTCGCAACTGGTTTCCTTTCATATTTATTCAATTCCATATTAACTGTATGCCTATTATGGGCCTGATACAAGAGGAGGCTCTGGAGAAATCATGCTAAACAATCCAAACATGGCCTCCCTTCCGTACGGCTCACAGTTTGGCATTTACTAAGTGGCAGGCACAAAAACCAAAATGGCACCTCAAGGAACGTACAGTGTAAAAGAGGATTAAGTCTAACACACACACACACATTTACACATCACAATAACCCACAAGAAAGGTAGGAATGAAATATTAGAGGACTAAGTGATCTGACCTTTTGTGACGCTCTGGACTGTAGTCCATGGAATTCTCCAGGCCAGAACACTGGAGTGGGTAGCCTTTCCCTTCTCCAGGGGATCTTCCCAAGCCAGGGATCAAACTCAGGTCTCCCACATTGCTAGCAGATTCTTTACCAGCTGAGCCACAAGGGAAGCCCCAGAATACTGGAGTGGGTAGCCTATCCTTCTCCAGTGGATCTTCCCGACCCAGGTATCGAACCAGGGTCTCCTGCATTGCAGGTGGATTCTTTACCAACTGAGCTATGAATGTCTCGGGAGTTATGATGATAGCTTTAATTACATGGTTAAGGTGATGGCTGTTGAGTTTCTCTCCTATAAGTTTCTTCTTTTGTAGCTGAAAAAGACCTTGGGAGAGATATTTTGAGACTATGCTATTATACTGTTTCTCTTCAATGCTTGCCCACCAACTTTAGCGTTTTCACAGACCTTCCTTGCAACAATTACTACTGCAGTATTGCCGAGTAGTGACCTGGTATTTCCCACATTCCTTCCAGCATATATTAATTAGAATCCTTCTCACAAAAAGAACTGTCTCTTCTCCTCATTTACTTATCCAATTATTTATATCAGGATGGACACCTGAATATTTATTTTATTCTTTGAGTCATAATCCAATATTACTGTTACTTATGTTGCTCAAATTGTCAGCTTTTGCCACTGGGAGCTCTATTAGGTGGGTTCCTGTTGTCTTTTGACATCACTTCATCCTTCTAATTAATTTTTTATTACTTCTTTGCTTTCTGATACTAGAAGATGCCCCAGGCTCATCTTATGTTTCCTTTATCCAGCCTTAAAATCAGTCATTTCTGCTCCAAGGAGTCTTGATTCCTTTTAGCAAAACTGAGATTTAGAAACCAAGATCTAAGCCCTAAGCATGCTCACTGCTACCAGAGCATCATTATTCCTTGGCCTTCTAAAGATGTTCATACTGATCCTTCCAATCCCAACACCACAAAGATGATTCTAACTTTCCCATTTTTCTTAGTAGCAATCTTATTCTCCAACAGTGAAAAGCTCTCATCATTAACAATATACTCACTTAACCTTAGTATAAACATAAAGCAATTAGTTACAGAAGTACTACACTTGTATACAGTCCTTTCCTCTCTAAGCTTACAGCTTCCTGTCAAAATGCTTTTTTCCAGAGTTACCTAGGTTATTTTTTGCCCAAACCCTTCAGAATGGCTATGTTATTAATTTGTAATAAATTAGGTTTACCTCCTATTATGTGTATTCTACTTCTGTCCACCAGCATTTTGGTTGACTATATACATGTATTATTTTCATTCTTTTAATCCATTTAGAGATACAGACCTCTTTGCTGAGCACCTACCATGTTCCAGGAGCAGTATGGGTATTTTTATTATTTAAGACCATAAAAACATGATATGCCATTTTAGAGATTAATATCTAGGCCATGAAATTTTACATCAAGATGAGAAACCAATTAACCTTATCCACCAAAAGATGGTGCCTCCTGTCTCTACTCTTATCCTTTTCTTAATAGTTCACCAACTTTATGGACCTATAGATTCTGTTGGCCTTTATTTCCATAACCTAAAAATACATTAGAAATAATGAAGCAAGTACAGCTGTTTCTCAGGGAACGTTAATGGAATGTCACCTGCTTGGGTTTTTCTAATTAGCTATCACTATTGATAACTCACCCTCTAAAATGAAAACATAAGAATATATGTGTGAATACAAACAAAGGCCCACAGAGCACCCTGGAGGACTCCTAGCAATCTCTATTTGGGCCTTTAGAAGACAAGACTGTCCCTCAGTGTTTACAAGAACCTCCTGAAAGGCAACCATGTTTAGGTCATTGGCCTCACCTGAAGGAAGGTCCCGTTCTCACACCATTCCTAAATCAGGAGAAGAGTATAGTGGATAAAAGCCTTTCCCGATGGCTCAGTGGTATAGAATCCGCCTGCAATGCAGGAGCTACAGGAGATAACAGGTTTGATCCCTGGGTCAGGAAGATTTCCCTGGAGGAGGGCATGGCAACCCACTCCAGTATCCTTGCCTGGAGAGTCCCATGGCCAGAGGAGCCTGGCAGGCTACAGTCCATGGGGTCACAAAGAGTCAGACACAACTGAAGCATCTCAGTGCACACACACGGGTAATGGATAATAGTGCCGCTTCCGGAGTCAAAAGACCTATGTGCTCTTAGGCAAATCTCTTCCTGTCTGAGTTACAATTTCCTCACTTGTATGGAAGGATAAATTATATGTATAATTTATATGCATGCGTGTGCAACTTACATACATAAATAAATACCATTTATATTACCGAAATAAATTTCCAGGCCCAAAATGGAGCCACTCCTGACCAAGGTGTCACATCAGCAAAGTAAACCTCAGAAAGCTTTCATGTCCTGTAGATTTTCCACCTGACCGGAAACTCAGTAGGTCCAATCAACCAACCCCCAAAAACCAACCCAACTCTGGGCCTTCTTGCCCCAGAGAAGGCTAACTCTGTGGCCCCAGCCAATCAGATATTTTCTTTTTTTGTCCCCCTTGTTCCTCACCTTGTAAAAGCTCCCTGTCTTCCACTCCATTTTGCAGTTCTCCAAAAGAAGACTGTCCACTATATGAAATGCTATATAAAGTCTGTCTGTATCATCTAAATTGTATCACTAAATTATCTTTTTAAAATACATTTAACTGTGTTATATAATATCTATTTTGTTTATCCCTATTTACAAATAAGTAAATGAAATTGTGAAATTAAATGAAATTCAGTGTCAAACTCTTTTGCTTTAAACACATAAAGTACTCAGAAAATGTCAGCTATTATTAGTACTATTATCATTTTATGCAAAAGATAAATAACAGCAGTACACAGCAAAAAGATCAAATAAACAGTGAAGAAGAGGCAGAGAAAGAGAACAAACATTTACTTATAATAATGCCAACAAATGTTCAAAGTATCATACAGCTGTGCTCATTTCACATGCTAGTAAGGTTATGCTCAAAATCCTTCAAGTTAGGATTCAGCAGTATGTGAACAGAGAACTTCCAGATGCACAAGCTGGGTTTCAAAGAGGCAGAGGAACCATATCAAATTGCCAATGTTCACTGGATCATACAGAAAACAAGGGAATTCCAGAATAACATCTACTTCCGTTTCATTGGCTATGCTATAAATCCTTTCACTATGTGGATCACAAAAAATTAAAATTCTTAAGAGATGGGAATACCAGACCACCTTACCTGTCTCCTGAGAAACCTGTGTGCAGGTCAAGAAGCAACAATTAGACCCAGACATGGAACAACTGACTGGTTCCAAACTGGGAAAGAAGTATGTCAAGGCTGTATATTGTCACCCTGCTTACTTAACCTATATGCAGAGTACATCATGCAAAAGGCTGGGCTGGATGAATCAAAAGCAGGAATCAAGATTGACAAGAGAAATATCAACAACCTCAGATATTCAGATGATACCACTCTAATGGCAGAAAGTAAAGAGGAACTAAAGAGTTTCTTAATGAAGGTGAAACAGGAGAATGAAAAGCCGACTTGAAACTCAACATTCAAAAAACTAAGATCATGACATCAGGTTCCATTACTTCATGGCAAATAGAAGGGGAAAAAGTGGAAATAGTGACATCTTTTATTTTGGGGGGCTCCAAAATCACTGTGGATGGTGATTTCAGCCATGAGTTTAAAAGATGCTTGCTCCCTGGAAGGAAAGCTATGACAAATGAAGACAGCATATTAAAAAGCAGAGACATCACTTGCTGACAAAGTTCCACGTAGTCAAAGCTATGGATTTTCCAGTAGTCATGTACAGATGTGAGAGCTGGACCATAAAGAATGCTGAGTGCTGAAGAATTATTGCTATCAAACTGTGATGCTGGAGAAGACTCTTGACAGTTCCTTGGACTGCAAGATCAATCCAGTCAGTCCTAAAGGAAATCAACCCTGAATATTCACTGGAAGGACTGATGCTGAAGCTGAAGCTCCAATACTTTGGCCACCTGATGTGAAGAGTTGACCCATAGTAAAAGACCTTGATGATGGGAAAGATTGAAGACAAAAGGAGAAGGGGTTGACAGAGGATGAGATGGTTAAACAGTGTAACTGACTCAAAGGACATGAATTTGAGCAAACCGCGGGAGATAATGGAGAATAGAGGAGCCTGGTGTGCTGCAATCCGTGGTGTCTCAAAGAGTTGGACACGACTCAGCGAATGAACAACAACAATATAATAATAATAATCTAATCCTAACAGTAACTCATGGAATGGCCTCCATGCTCATTTGTGTCTGACTCTTTGTGACCCCATTCACTGTAGCCCACCAGGCTCCTCTGTCCATGGGATTTCTCAGGCAAGAATACTGGAGTGGGTTGCCATTTCCTACTCCAGGGGATCCTCCCAACCAGGCATCAAATCCCTATCTCCTGCCCTGGAGTCAGGTTCTTCACCACTGAGCCACCTGGGAAGCCTAGGAAACTAATACATCCACCCAGTCACCTAAGATCCACCCAAAGTTGCTCAAATGTCCGTAGATGTCCTTGGGTCTCCACAAACAAACTGAAAATTTTCCTGACACTTAGGGGCACCAAAAGGACAATCGAAGGAAAGTGACTGTGTGCAAGGGATGCAGTCAGACAAACATGAGAATCTGGGATCTTCCAGGGGCCTATGGAACCTGTCAGCAGGAAGGAATCCAGGCCAGCCTTCCGAATGCATCTTCTCACCGTTTCATTTTCTCTCCATTCAGGGCAGTGGTAGACATGACTTTAATCCTTAGTACCAAAAACGTTAAGAGCACGAACTCTCCCGTGAAGGCATTAAAGTTGTGCTGTCTTCTCTCCTTCCAGTGGTCTTTGTGCAGGGCCCATTTTTCATAGCTTCTCCGTCTTGCTTGTACTTCTGCTTCCTCCTCTTTTCACCCAGACAGATGGAGAGGCAGCCCAACCTCTGAGAAGCTAGTCTTACTCCCCTCCAGGCAACAGCTGCTTCCACCAAACAGCCCTGCGAATGTCAGCTTCAGACCCATACATCTTCAAGAGAAGTTGGTCCCGAACCAGAAGTCACAGCTGAGTCACCAGCAGCAATGCAGGGATCAAAGATACTCTGGCCACCCCTTGGCTTTTCCAACCTCAGGACTGCCTGAGTATCTCTGTGAAAAGTCAGGGTTCAAGTAAATATAATGATAAACACTTCCTAGCCACACCACCACAAGCCCCTGCTGTACCCAGTCATGATTGTAGAATTCCTTCCCCACTGTGATTAAAAGATATCTTCCCTCCTTTAAACCTGATTTGCAGACTAAAAAACTATTTCCCAAATATTTTCTACAAATTTCAAGCGATATACGGACTCCTAAGGGATGAATTTGTTGTTGTTGTTTCCTCTAAAACCAGTTTTATGTTGATTTAATCACTTTCTTTCTGAATACTCCACCAAAATATAATTCCTGCAAAAAGACAGTGATCTGAGCTAACCTAATAGTGGTTAGAGCATAAGGCCAAGGTCATCCCAATGACTCTGGCATTGTCTGTATTTTAAGTGTCTCTCCTCCTTTTTAACCCTTGGTCACAGGTGAAAATACCAACAAGGATGGAGAACCCAGTGGGGAAGAATAATTCTAACAGCTCTGTCATCTGAAATGCTTCCTTCTGTTAATACTTCACAGAAATGTTCCAGACCAAATGTCGCTACCTATGTGGTCCTCGAGCTTTTGTGCACATTCCAATCACCTTAGAAACTTTTAAAAATCCTGATAACAGTTCCATAAGGATACCTGGACATGGGATTCAAGCATCCATATTGAAATAAAGATTTCAATATGCAGCAAAGTCTGGAATAAACAATGGTTACCCAAACAACCAAAGATTCAGAACCTACCATGGCTCTAAGACTCTGTGGAATAAAAATGATTATCTCTTCCTCCCTATCATAAATAGATTTTCAAAGACAAGGAGTTTTGAAATTCTTAGAGAAAGACATATGGAAATGCAGACGATTATTATTGCAAGTTGGCAGGTGTTTAGGACATACATTTGATTCTCTTTAATCATTCAAATGAGACCAAATGTCCCAGGGATGTGGAGTCAGCCCATCATTATACCTAATGATGGCACTGAGGATCCAAACACAGGTGCTGAGAGCAGCGACAAGAGTGATCTTCGAGGTTCCTTCAACTGCACCCTACAGGCACCCTACAGTCTAGGATTAGCCACTGTTCACTTTTGGCTCAGCAACATGTATTGCAGAGAAAATGGTCTTTTCTTCACTGAACACTGAGTATAAAAGGGAAAAGAAATGACTGTCTTATCCCAGGCACATCTAGCCTCGTCATACAAAAATGAGGATTTAATATTAAATCCACTCATCTGATGTTAACGGAACGTCAAATGTCCCCCAATCTAATGGCAAAGTCTGGAACCACTGATAAACCACACAGTAACCTCCTGAGTCTTGTTTTTCCTTCAGCAGTAACTAGAGCAATAAAAGGTTGGAAGGAGAGTATAAATATTTAAAGGCCAAAATAAATCTTTAAATGTTGAACAACCAGGTTATGTGATGGGTAAACTGGAGACTTGTCTCGAGATGGCAGCTCGTGGAATAATGACAGAGCAAAACCTTGGTCATCCCTCCCCCATCAGTACAGCATCAGTGGATGTCAGCTTTGCAATAGCTTAACTGGCGAGAGCCAGCAGATGGTGTTTTTATGGCCCTATATAAACAGTATTAAGTCATTCTAACTCTTGCCCCATAACTCAGGTTTCCAATCCAGGCTGCTGTTGTCCACCTCTCTCATCTTCTGAAATGCTCATGAGGAAGAGTCCTAACATTTATGAAGCTCATATTATGTGCTAGATATTTTTCATCCGGATTTGCTTCCCTCTGTTTACAGAGAACAGCTACTAGGGGCAGAGCCAAGATGAGCACTGATTGTCTGACTTTATGGCTGGGACCCCTCCCACTATCCTATCATTCTGGACCTCGGTTTTTTCACTGATTAAACGCATGGTGGAAGGAACGACTGAAAACTGTTTGCTGAGTGATTATCCTCTTAGCCCATGACCGCTGTTGCTTAGCCGCTCAGTCGTGTCCAACTCTTTTGCGACCCCATGGACTGTAGCCCGCCAGGCTCCTCTGTCTGTGGGATTTCCCAGGCAAGAATGCTAGAGCAGAGTGGGTTACCATTTCCTTCCCCAGGGGATCTTCCCAACCCAGGGATCGAACTCACGTCTTCAGGTCTCCTGCATTGCAGATGGATTCTTTACCACTGAGCCACCAAGGAAACCCCTGACCAAGAGCATCCACATCACCATGGCTTGTTCCTATCTGAAACTATGGCTACTTTGAGTCTCTCACGTGTTATTTGGTATATTGGTTTTTCAATTTTATACTTGTAAGAAATAAGAGTCTCTTCAGATATGAGACTTTCCTATTGACTTCTTCAATCCAATTAATTTTGCTATGCATTGATTAAACTCCTCTTTAAGCTTTCAGCATTTTAAAACACAGTTTTCAAATGGTAAAGTCATGACTTTCACTCAGAATCATATATGTCAAAGATTTTATTCAACTCACTAATTAATGAGTGACTAAGTGAGATATATAGCTAATTTAATAAATGGATGTTAAGAAAAGTTTGCTGGCTTACATACAAAATTGACTAATGCCTTACAGGGCAATAACCCATAACCTCTGAGGTGACCCCTTCCAACAGAAAGGTATTATTTGCATCTCTACCGGGAAAAAATTGACAGGTTAACCTATGTCCATAAAGAGTTGCAAAACAGAACAGTCAATAGAAAATCAACCCCAGACCTGGGCTTAAACACACTGTGATGCTTTTGCTTATTTCCAAGCTTTCGGTTAATTTTCTGACAATGTTTAAGACACTGAAGTAGAAGAGGTACATATATACAGTGACTGAAAAAAAGTCAAAAGTGAAAGTGACCAGGAAGATCTCATCACTGTCTGTGAGGCCCCTGTTCAGTCACCCAGTCGTGTCTGACTCTTTGCGAGCCCATGGACCCCAGCAGGGCAGGCCTCCCTGTCCCTCACCATCTCCTGAAGTTTGCCCAAGTTCATCTCCATTACATCAATGATGCCATCCAACCATCTCAACCTCTGACTCCCTCTTCTTCTGCCCTCGATCTTTCCCAGCATCGGGGACTTTTCCAATGAGCCAGCTGTTCGCATCAGATGACCAAAATACTGGAGTTTCAGTTTCAGCATCAGTCCTTCCAACAAGTATTCAGGGTTGATTTCCCTTAAAACAAGGCTTCCCTGATGGCTCAGTTGCTAAAGAATCTGCCTGCAATGCAGGAGACCCTGGTTCAATTCCTGGGTCAGGAAGATCTTCTGGAGAAGGGATAGGCTACCCACTCCAGTATTCTTGGGCTTCCCTATGGCTCAGCTGGTAAAGAATCTGTCTGCAGTGTGGGAGACCTGGGTTCAATCCCTGGGTTGGGAAGATCCCCTGGAAAAGGGAAAGGCTACGCACTCCAGTACCCTGGCCTGGAGGTGGACTGTATAGTCCCTGGGGTCACAAAGAGTCAGACATGACTGAGCGACTTTCACTCACTCACTCACTCACTTCCCTTAAGATTTTTAAACTCCTGCCCAAGCTGCACCCAGACCAATTAAAATCAGTTTCTCCAAGGGTGGGACCAGAACATCAGTAGTTTGTGAAGCTTCCTAAGTTATTTCAATGAACAGCCAGGGCTACTCAAGTGTGGCCCATGGCCTGGCAAAAGGATTTCAGAGGATTTCAGAGCCCCTTTCCCCATCTTCTCAGATAGAATCTGCACGCCAACAAGATCCCAGGAGATTTCCTGCACGTGAAAACCTGAGATGCTATGAGATATTCTGCAGCCATTCCCACCATCCCTGACTTAAACAACTGCCGCATGTTCTCAATATGACACAGTTCCAGGTCCCTCCGCTTCAGAGTCAGTGATTCAGAGATAGAGTCAATAGTAGATGGGATTGAACAAGGGATCCTTGACATTCTTTCAGAAGTTTGGGAGATGCTGACAGCAGTCTCTCATTTGTAGGTTGGCCGACAGCCTTGACTATCAGACTGAAGGAAGTTTTGCTTGATCTGACAGGGGTTCTCAACTCGAACTACACATAAAATTACCTGAAGATGCTTCTCAAAATTAGAGCTATCTTCACCCCACCCGCTAGACTGTCTGGTCTGGGTCTAGACATAAGTGTTTTTGTTGCTAGTTTGTAGCACGCTAGGTAATTCAAACACGCAGAGCTGAAAAATCACTATGTTAGGGAGCTACTGCCCCTTGAAGGAGGAGGGACACATGTGATGAAGTGTTATCTGACAATAAAACATAAACTACCGATTAGGTATTTAAAAAAATCTAAAGAGGACTTCCCTGCTGGTCCAGGGGTTAAGAATCTGCCTGACAATGCAGGAGACACGGGTTCAACCCCTAGTCCAGGAAGATGCCACACGCCGCAGAGCAACTCAGCCTATGAGCCACATCTACTGAGCCCACAAGCCCTAAGCCAGGGCTCTGCAACAGGAGAGTAGCCCCCACGTGCTACAAATAGAGAAAAGCAACAAAGACCCAGTGCAGCCACAAATAAACAGATAAATAAAACTTCTGATTTTTTTTTAAATCCCCAAAAATCTAAAGATACATCCTAGCTAGGTGGTCGTGATCAAGCACCTAGGAGAGTTGTTTGGAAATTCCTGAGAATGGACAGGAAAGAGAAGGTCTATAAGGGTAAAGATCAGAAAAAATTCATAACTAATCAGGATTACGGCTGGAGAAAACGTGCCACGTAACTAATCAGGATTACGGCTGGAGAAAACGTGCCACCATACAGAAACAGCCTGCAAGATGGTGGAAAAGGAAAGGAGTTGGGGGTAGAATCAGCCCCAAATCGAAAACTTGGCAAAGGGAACTAATTTGAGGGATATGATAGTCAATTTTCTGTGTCAACTTGACTGGGCCATGGGGTGCCCAGATATCTGGTCAAACATTCTGGGTATTTCTGTGAGGGTTTTTTGGGTAAATGGCCCTCCAGCTCTCATCCCATCACTTGAAGGCCTGAATAAAACAAAAAGCCTCACCATCTCCTGAGTAAGAAAGAACTCACCCTGCTTGACTGGGCTTCCTAGGTGGTGCCAGTGGTAAAAGAATCCGCCTGCAAATGCAGGAAACGGGGGTTCAATCCCTGGGTGCGGAAGATCCCCTGGAGGAGGAAATGGCAACCCACTCTAGTATTCTTGCCTGGGAAATCCCACGGACAGAGGAGTCTGGTAGGCTACAGTCCATGGGGTCGCAAAGTGTTGAGACACAGCTGAGCACACACACACACACACACACACACACACACACACACACTCCCTGCCTGACTGGGCCTTTGGTTTTTCTTAAGACTCAAACTGATTGAAGCACTGATTCCTTCTGGAACTCAAGCCTTCTGAAACCACAGACTGAAACCACACCATTATTATTCATTATAATACATCGTGTTTGTAAAATATATTGGTTCTGTTTCTCTAGAGGCTCTTATGACAGTAGATAAACATATTGTGTTGAGTTTTGAGATATAATAGTTGATTATTAAAATCAAGAAAAAACTAAAACAAAGATTAAACAAATAATACAGATGTTATTTATTCAGAGTTTGCTATACAAAGGAGTCTGCCACTAAGCCCTGCATTTGGCAGAGACTTGAAGACAGACAGGGGGGTAGGAAAGAAAGAGAAGGCTTAATTTAAGGTACACCCTCACTGGGGCTTCTGGCATAGGGAGGGTGAGGGTCTTATAACTAGAAGCAGGGTACCCTAGATGATTGGTATGACAAGTGTATCTATCTTTCTCTGGCTGGCTCCAAGTTGGAGGCAGGTGCAAAAATTAAAGAAGCCAGCAGTCAACGACCAAGTCCTGATTATTTTGGGCCAACTGCTGCAGAGCTATGGGTCAGAGTTTTATTGTCAAATATGGTCTGCTAAGTCGCTTCAGTCGTGTCCGACTCTGTGCGACCCCATAAATGGCAGCCCACCAGGCTCCCCCGCCCCTGGGATTCTCCAGGCAAGAACACTGGAGTGGGTTGCTATTCCCTTCTCCAATGCATGAAAGTGAAAAGGGAAAGTGAAGTTGCTCAGTCATATCCGACTCTTAGCGACCCCATGGACTGCAGCCTACCAGGCTCCTCCATCCATAGGATTTTCCAGGCAAGAGTACTGGAGTGGGGTGACCCTCGACTAATATATATGTTCACTTTCATATGTTAAAAAATGAATGCCCTAGTATATATCAAGTCCCCACTTCCCAAAGTTTTAATGAATGTTTTCATCTAGTTCAATGTATTCAATACTATTTGGTCACATCTGAATCCATATTTATACACTTAGATCTAAGTCCTATTGAGGATTCTGGAAGAGGAGAAGGATTTCAAAATGTAGGCTGTATTATTATCTGTTGACAAGGCCAACAGGTCAGGAGATGCCTGCCATTGAAAAGATAGTTGGTTATACTCACATATTCCAATAGATGGGGCCACACACTCCATGGCAGCTGGGGGTGGGGGTCGGGGGTCGGGAGTGTGTCCTTTATAGGAAAGCATGAAAATTGATCAAGAGGTTCGGGGGTAAGCAGACTGGGACCAGAACCTTTACTGTGGCTTTTCCCAGGAAGAAACAGGCAAACCAAAGTAAACAGGTTGAGAATTAGCTAGTTTACATCATCTCAGGGGGCTCTGGGCCATAGGGACTGTCCCTGGGCGTGTGTTACCTGGCTCTGAAGTGACCAGGGCGTGGTAACAGGAGTCCTGAGTCCTGAGAGTGACAGACTGATAGAGGAGGTGGCTGGGATGCAGGCTCTGTATCTGCTGGTCTGCATCTGAAAGGCAGACTTGAGGCAGAATCGTTCACTATGTCTAGGAGCTGGCTAGCCCTGGAAGGGCCAGTTCCTCCAGCATCAGCAAGTCCCCAGATAGCAAAGCGTCAAAACACAAAGAAAGTTAAAAGCATCGTTAATGCTGGAAATATAATTTGAAATAGAAATTCAAAGCCCCCCCCCTCGCCGCCCCATCCCACCCTCGCTCTTTATAAACTGCTAACATCACAACAGTTACAAGAGCAAACCAGAAATGCTTAATGTGACATTTCAAACTACAAGACCGCTTGACACCACCATGAATCATCTGGGCTGTGTGCCTGGGGCATTAATAGCAATGAATAGCAATACCGAGACGCAAAGACCAGCAGCCGCCACTGGTAAGGCTTCAGCACAAAGCCTGCCATGTCTGAGCCTTCCCCTCGCAGAATAAACCAAGGACAGACCTCCATTTTCCCTGGCAGCTGGGACACGTGGGAGCTCGCCAAACCCTTGCCTGTCCATTATATCCTTTTTCATGGCCCTGGAGATGGTGAAAACATTGTTTTGCGCTGTTTCTGCAATATCTCAGAGACTCTCCAGCCAGGTGACACTTCCCTTGGGTCTTTATAAGTGAGAGTGGGAGTCAGCACACCGCTCATTTGGTAAAATCTCTGATGCTTAGAAGATTAGCACTCTTCTCATGTGTGCGCTTAGTCACTCCGTTGTATCTGACTCTTTGCCACCCCATGGACTGTAATCCGCCACGCTCCTCTATCCCTGGGATTCTCCAGGTAAGAATACTGGAGGGGGCTGCCAATCCCATCTCCAGGGGATCTTCCTGACTGAGGGATCGATCCCAAATTTCCTGCCTTGCAGGCTCTTCATGTGGCCAAACATAAAAAAAAAAAAAAAAAACTTTTCTCAAATCACCAATTATTTTATAGTTTAGTAGACTGTACTTATCTGTTTCTTCCCATCAGATTAAAAGCTCCTCAATGGTACAGACTAGATATTAAATTCATCCTTTTAATCCCTGAGCCTGACCTTGAAAAACTATCTATTAATCTGCAGTGTGTTGCACAACTCAGGCACCTCTGGGACCCTCACAGCTCCACTGCCCTGCTGGCTAAGGGGTAGAGTGCCTTGCTCCTAGCAAGTAAGAAATAAGAGAAAGAAATCCCCAACCACAGAAAAAGGACGTGCCAGCACCCTGGACAGAGTGAAGGAAAGGAAGCAATAACAGAAACAGCAGCAACGTTAATGGGCCTGGTGTGTGCCGGGCACAGCTCTCAGCTCTTTATACGGATTAACCACCGTCACCAAATATCCTGGAAACAAATCTTGCAGTCCCTCCCTGTGGACCATATTTAAGTTTGAATCAGATATCTGTTCTTCCTTGTTTCTAAGTTTCTTGGTATATTGCCGTTCTCTTCTTAGAAATTCCCCTGGTAGGGGGTGGGGGATGCAATCGGGCCTAAAGAAACACACAAAAACCAAGTCTTTGTTTGTTTGCTTGTTATGGTTCACCAGATGGAAGTGAAGACAGATGAAGAGGTCAAGTGATTCTATGGCCTCAATGTGGGTTGGAGACAAGGAGAATGAGGCGTGTGCCAGGCAGCAAAGCCTGGGGGTGCAAAGAGGCTGCCTGGACCAAGAGCTCCTCCCCGGCCCCAGCCTCAGGCTTCATCCCTGCCTCCCAGGTCCAGCCAGCGGCGATGATGCCCTTGCTCGTAAAATGCCTGACCTATCTACACCAACATTCTTCCCATCCCTAAACTAGACTATAGCAACGTAGAGGGGAAAATCATCTTTTAATTAAGAGTGCAGTGCAGGGACTTCCCTGGCAGTCCAGTGGCTAAGACTCCACGCTCCCAATGCAGGGGGCCTGGGTTTTGATCCCTGAACAGGGACCTAGATCCCACATGCCTCAACTGAGACCTGCACAGCCAAATGAGATAAATAAATAATAAAAAGGAAAAAAAGGATGGCAGCACCGACCTGAGCTAAGGGAGTCAGCCTCTCTTCAGAGCTTTGCTCTGAGCAGGGAAGGGCTTTGCAACAAGGCCTGGTTCAGCCTTCCCGCAGCATCGTAAGGGAAGCATGTGGCACGATTCTTCCCACTTAACGAGATGGAAAGCAGAGGGCATGTTGCAGTCTGAATGGTTCTGCCAAGGTCACAGGCTAGACCTGAGTGCCTGAGGTGGAAGCCGGGCCTTGGCAGCTATGTCTGAATCTCCTACACGTAGAACGTGGATTCAGTATTGTATACTGCGCCTGCCCACTGAAACTCTCTAAAATCAGTGCAACGTGCATCTGAAGAAGGGAGCTCATATCTGGTATTTCACACACCAAAACAACCTTTGAGTACCCTTGCCACCAAGAAGTATCCACCCGCACCTCTTGTCAGTGTCACAGGGTGAGATTCTTTGAATATTCAGCACCTTCTCCCATCCCACTCCATCAGTCCTGCTCTACCAGGCGGTTAATAGATGCAAAGGTGGCCAGAGTGGAGTATTTAATGTGACAGAGAGTTTTCAAATCTCTGCATTCCCTTGCTGCATCCCGGCCAGCACCTTCAATAAAACCAAATACTTCTGGGGCACAAGAAGTATCTAGGTTAATAGCTGAAGATTTGCACTTATTTTCCCCACACAGCCAAAGTGTTCAATAAGCCTCACAAAAAGAAATCCTTTAACCTATGACAAAAACTCAGTCAGCAGAAGAAAATGGTAGTCCTCTGACAGAACCCAGCTTAGAGAAGAAAACTGTCTTCCCAGTACCTAGAGACTCAGCTGATGTGAAACACAGTTTTCAGGGCTGGGTGACATATATCAGAAGCTTGGTGTTTGACAAGAGACATAAATGGGCTGCATTCTCTGTGAGGCAATGAAAGCTGTTTAATCTTGATCCAACTCGAGCCACAGGCTTTCTCTCTCTGCAAACCATCATCACCACCCGTAACATCATTCTCACCAGAAGTCATCTGCACTCTGTGCTGGACGCTGAACAAAGGAGCATGGTCCCCACCGTGTGGGATCTCACCGTCTGAGCTGTGCAACGCTGACACCTATTGACCTAAAAACACATCAGGCAGAGAAACCTGAAGAGCAGAAACAAGGACAGGAATACAAATCTAGGATCAAACACCTTCCGGGATGCAGGATGAAGACGGAACTAAGAAATTCCCCTTTTAGACTGATTGTACAGCAGAGCACCAAACGTACAGGACGAGTAAACACTGATATCCACAGCTGACCACCCCGGGCTCCACACATTCAGAAGAGTGGCATCAGAGCATCTGAATGATAGACGGACTGGCCTGGATTTCACCCAGACGTGTCACTCTGAAAACCAGTTTTTCAAAGAAGATTATGTTTCAAGAGCTCTTCAAATGCTGGAAAGAAGAAATGATTAAGACTAACATCCACTTGAACAGCTTTTTAAAAAAGGCAACAAGCTACAGCTAGAACCAGATGTGGAACAACTGACTGGTTCAAAATTGGGAAAGGAGTGTGACAAGGCTGTATATTGTCACCCTGCTTATTTAACTTAAATGCAGAGTACATCATGCAAAATGCCAGGCTGGATGAAGCACAAGCTGGGATCCAGACTGCCAAAAGAAATAGCAACAGCCTGAGATATGCAGATGATACCACTCTAAATGGCAGAAAGAGAAGAGGAACTAAAGAGCCTCTTGATGAGCGTGAAAGAGGAAAGTGGAAAAGCTTGAAACTCAACGTTCAAAAAACTAAGATCACGGCATGTGGTCCCATCACTTCATGGCAAATAGAAGGGGAAAAAGTGGTGACAGATTTTCTTTTCTTGGGCTCCAAAATCACTGTGGACAGTGACTACAGCCATGATATTAAGAGACGCTTGCTCCTTGGAAGGAAAGCTATGACAAACCTAGACAGCATATTAAAAAGCAGAGACATCACCCAGCTGATGAAGGTCCATAAAGTAAAAACTATGGTTTTCCCAGTAGTCATGTATGGGTGTGAGAGTTTCACCATAAGAAAGCTAAGCACAGAAGAATTGATGCTTTCAAATTGGACTGCAGGAGATCAAACCAATCAATCCTAAAGGAAATCAACTCTGAATATTCATTAGAAAGACTGATGCTGAAGTTGAAGCTCCAATATTTTGGCCACCTGATGTGAAGAGCTGACTCAGTGGAAAAGACCCTGATGCTGGGAAAGATTGAGGGTGGGAGGAGAAGGGGATGACAGAGGATGAAATGGTTGGATGGTATTACCAACTCAATGGACATGAATTTGAGCAAACTCGAGGAGATAATGGAGGACAGGGGAGCCTGGCGTGCTGGAGTCCATGGGGTTGCAAAGAGTCGAACATGTCTTAGCAACCGAACGACAACAAACAGCCACGTAGCAATCATGTAAAACCATATCCTCAGATGTCCATAGGAATTTAGTGGAAGGGGCAATAAGTAGGCACTATAGACTCAAGAAAGGTAGGGTCTGGGATGTTTACTGGAATCCAGTTTTCAAATTAATCAATATTTATATCGGCATAAATAATAAAGGTATATTTGTCTAGTTCTATTCTCTGCCTAAGGGCACTATGGTCCTTGCTGACCAAAGGAGAACAGAAAGGCCAGACATGCATCGAGCTGCACCTGGCCCTGCTAGAGTTACCCACCAAGGCGGATGTTTACTAAAAGCCAACAGAGGAGGGGAGGGTGTGCGGAGAAGAACAGACCTTGCCCATCATGCGTCCCCCAGTATTACCAGGACAGAAGGAATCCAGTCATCCCTCTGCCAGAGCAGTCTCTATGTACACACACACACACACCTTACACACCCTACACTTTCAATTTCTGGGTTTTGGTCGCAAGCAAGAACAGCTAAATAGAGAGGGTGACTCTGTGGATATTTTTAATTTTTTGGCTGTACCCACTCCAGACTCTTCGCTCCCTAATATATCCAGCAGAAATACACATAAGGCCCCAGTTGTGTCATAGACACTTCCCCCATTGTGGAAGCTGAAGCAATCAGAGCCTCCCTTCTCTCCACCCCTGTCCGCAACCTAAAGTGGACAAAGGACTTGGGCCAGGCTGATGGAGTGCTGTCTCCCAAAACAGACTCTGGGGTGAGTGTCAGAAAGCTCTGGGGCTGCAGAAGTCACTCTTGGTGGAAAAGCAGCAGCAAGAAGCAGACTAGACTGTTCTTGCTGCTGAATCAGGAGCTCACCTCCTGTCCTCTCAAGCTCACTCTGTTCCTCCCCCCTTTCCAAGCCCCCTCTCTGAGTCTCCTCTTCAGTCTGAGAGACACTGATATCCTTCCAAGAAAGGTCCTTTTGGCTTATGTTAGCCAGAGTTGGGTTTTGCTACTTGCAACTGAGAACTCTGACAGCATTATGGATTCTAGAACGTCCCACACGTACCCCTGGTGAACCTTGCCCAGGCCGGCAAGAACCATTCCTGACAGCAGCTCTGTGTGTCTGGGTTCCCATCACACAACCAGCAAGCCCCCTACGTTCTTCCTCCGTACTTCCTTGTCTTTCCATTCCTTTTCTGATCTACTTTATGGCTTCCCAGGTGGTGCCATTGGTTAAAAAACCCACTTGCCCATGCAGGAGACACAGGAGACATGGGTTCAGTCTCTGGGTCGGGAAGATCCCCTGGAGCAGGAAATGGCAACCCATTCCAGTATTCTCGCCTGGGAGATCCCATGGACAGAGACTGGTGGGCTACAGCCTATGGGGTCGCAAGAGCTGGACACGACTGAATACACAATGCCTGAGAGATTTCTCCAAACTCTCCACTTGCTCCAAACGTTCCAGGAACATAGACGTTTTAGGCATAGATCTTTAGGAGACACGAAGGAGTTTACAACTAGGCAAAATGCAAACTTCTCAATGTTTTAAATTCAGTGCATTCTCGTCATGTACCAGAGCTGTTTTATTTAGTTAGGTTTTCAGGGAATCCAGCTTCTATTTGTCAGGTTTACGGGGTTGATACGTCCCTCTCTCACTGAGGTGTTCAGAGCTTTAATTAGATAGCGAGTATAAAGTGCTTTGACAGCATCGGATGAAACGTACTAGAGAAATCTCTAGGGAATGTCTTCATTTTTGACTCAAAAGACACAAGAAAATTAGAAAGCTTTAACAATCCGGCTAAGGTTTACAAGTAAACTTTGGGGGCTTTTTATCCATCTGTGTGTGGTATGGTACGAAGACTGAACTTGTTTTTTTGTATGTGTTTTTTTTAACTTGTATTCTAACTGTAAATAAAGGAGCCATGTTGAACCACCCCCCTGCAGGACACATTAAATTTAAGTTCTCCATGCTGGGTCTGTGGGATGTAAATTACCAAGTTATTGTCTGTGGACCTTGAATCTTTTGAGCGAAGGAGAAACCTGCCCAGACTCATGTATCTAGTTAACACTTCTAAGGGGACATCTGGGATCCAAATTTTAAATTTCTTTCTTTTGAAAGAAAATGCCCCCGATGATACCTATCTCCTGTGTAGAGGAAACTTTCCCTGAGATAGAGACAAGACTCATTGGTTTCTTCGGGTTTGGACCTGGGGTTCATTTTATTACTTCTCAGGCAGGCAAACCCCCTGCTTTGAGGCTGACAAATGATGGCAGAGTAAACGGCAGTGAGCGTGGGTCAAAAGCCTTTCATTCGGAAGGAAAGGACTTGGGGGAGGCAGTCTCTCTACTGGGCCCAGCTCCGCAAACGGCGACTCGCACACCCCGGGACGGAGGCAGACGCGGACCCTGGCGTTGTGGGCACGCAGCAGACCAGTGCTCGCCTGGCCGGGGTGAGGCCGGGTTCGAGTGAGGAGAAACCCAGGGGGCCTGCAGCTCTGCCAGGGAATCTGAGCCTTCCCTCAGCACCTGCCTTTGCAGGGAAGCTTTTTAAAGTGCGAAACTCACCCAGTCTTTCCTTACAAAACACACTGTTCACAACTACCCTTTTTCCATTTCTTATCTCATAGGAAAGGATGGCTTAAAAAAAAAAAATCTTTGATTTCATCCTTGAAAACAATTCCAAAAAACTCACATGGGGAAACTGGAAATACATACGTGCAGAATGTATTTGGAAAAGGACGTGTTGGTCTCCTTTAAAGACTGCCGAGTATTTTCACAAGTATTTATTTGTTACATGTAATAAGGTGCTGTTTCAAATCAGGGAGGGAGAAAGAGATCTGGGACGACTGGCGATCTTTCTGCATAGAAAAAATCTGAATGCCTGTAGAACTCCACACCAAAATATATTCCAGATGGATCAACTATTTCAGTGCAGTTACAACACATAGCTATAAAAAAAAATTAAGTGCATTTTGCTTAAAATCTTAAATGGCAAGATCCATTCTAGACAAGACATGAAAGTCAGAAGTATAAAGGAAAAGACTGGTAAATTTAACTACATGAGACGTTAAAATTCTTTATGACAAAACTATCATAATCAAAGTCAAAAGAGAAGCGACACTGACAATTTTTAACGTGTGACAAAGATGGAATGTCATGAGGAAATTGAGATTCCTTACAAATCCATAAACAGAGAAAGAGAGAAAGAAATAACCCAACAAGAAAATCAGTGAAGGACCTGAACAAGTAGTTCATAGAAAATAAAATAGCCACTAAATTTGGAAAAGTACTCATAATTAAACGCATTCATAAAGAAATAAAAATTTGGAAAAAAATTACTTTCTATCATCCTACCAAAGATGAAAGCATTTGCTAATTCTCAGTGTTACCAAGGATGTAAAGAAACAGACATTCACACACAATACTCATGAGACTGCAAATTGGTGTGATTTTTTTTTTTTTTTGGCAGTAAAAGGCAACTGGTAAGAGCTAATAAACTTATACCTCTAGAAACTTAACCCATGGATATACAAATATAAACATAAGCAGATATTTGCTACAGCATTACTTATAATAATGAAGATTCTGGAAGCATCTGTACACCGATCAATAAGGAATTGCTCAAATAAATTATGAAAAATATCTACAATACACTGCAGCCATTGTAAAGATTGGAGTAGATCTATATGCACCACTATAAAGAGATATTCAAGGCAGATAGTTAATTACACAAAGGCTAGCTGCAGAAATCTGGGTGTAGTATGAACTCACTTACGAAAATAAAAATGTGCTTGAGACGCAGGTTACTGACATTTCTGGAAAGAGCCATAGGAAACATATAATAGTGATTTTCCTCTGCATAGTGGGAATTTCATTCGTATTTTCCTTCTTTTTTACTCTCTCCATTTTCACCATGGCCTTGCTTTATTTTCACAGTGAAAATCTAGTTTTCAAAAATAAAAAATAAATAGGGGCTCATCTACTACTTAAAATTAATCAAAAGTTTTACTCAATATATTCTGAAGGTAGACTAGTAACCAGACCCTGAAGACAGAAAGATGTCCACAATGCCAGCCCCGTCCTCCATGAGCTCATTTTATGTCTAGAGAGATAGAAAGAGAGCCAGGCACCCAAATAAGTAATCGCTCACCTAGATGGGCACGATAGGAAAGATCTCATCCTTTGCGATACTCAGTGCTGCCTGAAGCAGGACTCCAGAATAGCCCACACTGGACTCACAAGCACAAACCACAGCCTTTCTTGTGATCTCAGACACAAGACTAAAAACCCCAGGAGACAGGGGTCTTCACAGCTCCCCCAGGAACTGGAATACAGCCATCCTTTGAAAGGTCTTTGTCAGTCACTCAGAACGTTAACCTTTGGAACTCATCTCTCAAACGGCCTGGGTCAAGGGATCTAGCTCTCAAATATGAGCCCACGCTCCACGGGAACCACAGGTCTATTAAGCCTTAGCTTTGGAGCAATTATGAGGCAAAGGGAGCTCGAAAGCCTGAGGCTTTCGTGATGGCAGAGGGGTCTCAGCGATGGCTGTGTAACGAGTATTATCCACAAAGCATCACTGCCCCTTCCTTCAACCCCACTTGCGTGCTAACACCCGGCTTGTCAGGAGAACTCGTTTGATAAGGACTCACTCAGCCATTGAGTGAGTCCCCAGCTCCCCACCCTTCTGAATGGCAGGACTCTAAAGTCTGTGTTCCTCCCCATGTGGGCCCCGCTCTCAGAGGGGAAGACTGGGGTCAAGGAACCATCCAGCATCTAAAGACCAACCTGAAAATCAGCAAATGGGACTAATGAGATGGCATGGGCCCATCCTGCTGGGAACATGGCCTTGTGCAAAGATCCAGATCAAAAGATTTCATGGGCTGGGGCAGAGATTAAAGATGAGGAAACTTCCACTAGGTTGGGCAGAGGAAAATGTTCATGGCCCACGCGTGAGTACTTTCAGGAACCCGCCCTGGGCTCTTTTCCGTCACACTGTGTTATCTCCACAGGCCTCCAGGGGGGGCCCTCTCCATGTGAATAGCATGGAACAACCCCCACCTTCACGACCACTCCCCAGAGAGCCCCACAGGAATACCACGTAGGCCACGAATCAAATGGGCAGGATCAGCAGAGAAGTCCTCACTGTTCACCATCAGCATGGCAACGATAGGTCAGGACAAGGGAGTCAAAGACTGGGTCTTCTGGACCGTGGGCAAATCACAGTCTCTCAGGAACACAGTCACCTAATCTGCAAAATACAGCCTGCCTTACAAGCTGTCAGGATAAACCAAGGAGACACTGGTGAATGAGCTTCGTGAATGGAGAGTCATGTTGGCATGTACCCCTTGCTCCCAGACAGCTGACTCAAACATTCCCCAGGGGTGAAACTCTCTCGGACATCATGACTTCAGGAGCAGGGAAATGTAGGATGGAGTACTCCTGCAGAATTTCTGTGCGATGCCTGTGCAAATTTTATACCTGTTTTTAACCTTGGGGGAGGCTCAAGCAAATAATAAAAGAGACTTATTTTACATTTGTCCTCAAAGAGAGAATCAATAAACTTGACAATTATTACTTTCCTTTTCAGCAGGAAATACCACTTAAAGGGAAAGAGGAGTGTCACTGGGACAGGATGCTGTAAGAGCATGATGATGGTTAAGGGCCTCAGGAAGTCACTGAATGGCTCAGGGCCTCAGTTTCCTCACCTGTAACAGTTTACTTCTCAGGCTGTAGGAAATGCTTCGAAGATGCCAAACACCTAGGAAATCCTTACAGCTGCTCCATTATAAAGGCCCCATTTTGTGCTGAAGAATGGATGCTTTTCAATTGTGGTGCTGGAGAAGACTCTTGAGTGTCCCTTGGACAGCAAGGAGTTCAAACCAGTCCATCCTAAAGGACATCAACCTTGAATATTCATTGGAAGAATTGATGCTGAAGCCGAAGCTCCAGTACTTTGACCACCTGATGCAAAGCACCAACCCACTGGAAAAGATCCTGATGCTGGGAAAGATTGAGGGCAGGAAGAGAAGGAGGTGACAGAGGATGAGATGGTTGGATGGCATCACTGATTCAATGGACATGAATTTGAGCAGACTCTGGGAGACAGTGAAGGTCAGGGAAGCCTGGCATGCTGCAGTTTATGGACATGACTTAGCAACAGAACAACAACATTTTGTGCTGGGGAAAATGAGGCAGAGATGATAACTTCCTATTTTAGACACAATAAAGTGAACCAGTTTCTAAAGAATGCATGATCCTGAGTCTGTCTCAAACCTACCCTTTTCTTCCATTTTCTCTACCATAGGGACAAAACCTCCTTACTAGTCTCCCTGCCTTCTTGTCTTGCTCCAATCCTTCTTTAGTGTTTTTTTATCATGTCTTTCTACTTCTCAAAGATCAGGTCAAAACTTACATTTTCCATTTCCCAAGATGTAGTCTACTTCCACTTAGCATTTACAAACTCAGGTAGGATCCCTCCTGGAGGCCTCTTCTACTATCAGGGCACACCCATTCTCAGGTCCTTCCTACAGTCTGGTTGCTCAGCTTCCCTGGTGGCTCAGCTGGTAAAGAATCCGCCTGCAGTGCAGGAGACCTGGGTTCGATCCCTGGGTTGGGAAGATTCCCTAGAGAAGGGAAAGGCTACCCACTTCAGTATTCTGGCCTGGAGAATCCATGGACTACAGCCCATTGGATCACAAAATGTCGGGCATGACTGAGCAGCTTTCACACTCCAACCATCAGGCTCCAATCATTCTCAGGCCCCTCCTACTATCAGGCCCCGCCCACAGTCAGGCCCCTCCTACTATCAGGCCCCACCCACTCAGGCCCCTCCAAATTTGGAATCCTTTCATTCATAGACCCTTTCTACTACAGGGTTCCTCCTACTCATAGAAATACCTACTCTTTTCTTTTATGGTTCTGAAACAAGGTGATCACAAATTTTACCTTCATTTACCACATGTTGGAGACTGGGCTGTAATATTTAACATGGTTTTATTCTAGGTTCAGAGATAAAAATGAGATGCACAGAATAAATTGCAGCTCCTAGATTTGGCTATCTGAAGGAGTCCAAGCCCAGCCCATTCTCAGAAATCTCCATGGGATTTCTCTCCTCAGCAAGCCATCTTCCCTCTGCCTTCTAGAGTGTTCCCAGCATGTCTAGGCTTGTCCATGACCAGGATTGGAGAACAAATCCAGAAACACTCCACTTGAAAGTCTACCATCTTGGAATGTGTTTCCTACTCTCTCCAAAACAAACCCATTACTAGCCACCAGGATGGGCTTGACCCAGTCACCAACGGGAAGACTATTCCAGATCTGAGTCTAAGGAGCATGCAGCATTGAAGGTATAGTCCAGGATGCACTGCCTCATCTTAATCCAGCTCCTTTCTCATTGCCTGGCTCTAGTGCCAGGAAAGATCACTCTTGCTGTGCTTACTGCTCCCTTCCAGTCTCCATACCTCTGCAAGAACAAGTAACACTCTTTAGCCATCAGTTCAGTTCAGTCACTCAGTTATGTCCGACTCTTTGTGACCTCATGAACCGCAGCAGGCCAGGCCTCCCTGTTCATTACCAACTCCCAGAGTTTACTCAAACTCATGTCATTGAGTCAGTGATGCCATCCAGCCATCTCATCCTCTGTTGTCCCCTTCTCTGCCTACCTTCAATCTTTCCCAGCATCAGGGTCTGTTCCATAGGCATGCTGCTGCTGCTAAGTCACTTCAGTCGTGTCCAACTCTGTGCTACCCCATAGACGGCAGCCCACCAGGCTCCCCCGTCCCTCCATAGCCATAGCCCATTCTAAATTAATACACAGAAAAGTAGCATTTTTCTAAAAGAAAAAGAGTCTTCAGAGATGCAAGAAGCCAATAACATAAACATTCACAGTTTAGTTCCTCAGAGTCACAGCCTCTCAAACACCTGACCATGGTGTACATTACATTTACCTAATAAAATTGCATATTTGGTTTCTTTCCAAAACAAAGAAACAGGCTACTTTCAAAAATGTATTCCAGTCATTATTTCATGTGAGATAGAAAATTGCTTGGAGCTTTGAAATGCAGGTTGATCAGCTTCTGTCTCTTCCCGGGAGGTTTTGAGACTCTCAGGGTCAGATTTCAGTCAAGATTCCAATCACAGCACTCAGTGCTTCTCATCTTGCCAAGTTTCTCTGGTAAACAGAAGCACAGAGCTCAGCAGTGACAACTCAGACCTGATCTTACTGCGGCTGAATATCTATTTTCCTCCCCACCAACGTGCTCTATAGATTGTGGCTTTTCCACTCTGCAATTGATTACTGAACTTTCTGGAAAACCCATACTTAGCCTCTTCAGCTTAGAACTTCTGATTTTACCCAAAGTAGCAGTTGGACACGACTGAGCGACTTCATTTTCACTTTTTACTTTCATACATTGGAGAAGGAAATGGCAACCCACTCCAGTGTGCTTGCCTGGAGAATCTCAGGGACGGGGGAGCCTGCTGGGCTGCTGTCTATGGGGTCGCACAGAGTCGGACACGACTGACACGACTTAGCAGCAGCAGCAGCAGTTCAGAATAAGCCTCCCCCAAATGTGTCACTTTTGTGTGAGGATTATCTTTAGCTAAAGGCAACTGAGACCCCGTGGATTCAAGAGAAACCACTGCCCCTCCTGTAACTACCCAGAAGAATTTAAATTGGGGATTTTTCCCAGAAAAGAGTTATGACTGAAGATAAATTGACTTAATGGCCCCATCTATGTGGCAGGGCAAACTACTAATTACCAAACATCTACTTTTCTCCTTATTGTCCTGTGAATGGCCCTCCTGTTCTTGGAAGTCCCAGGCCCCTGTCCCATTCTTTAGCTCAGGATGACATCTATACCTCATTTTATATTTCTCTCACCCTTTCATGCATATGGTATCTCTGACCCTCTCATGTATGTAGGATTCCCATATGGATGGAATTCAGTTTGTTTTTGTCCTATTAACCCATCTCAGGTCAATTTAACTCTTAGACCAGCCGGAAGAAACTAGAAACGTTCCTTCCCTAGAAGGGAAAGTTTTCTTCCTCCCCAACACCTACTTTAGAGCCCAAGAAGTGTCTGATGATACCGGCTTCTGCCATTTCAGACACTGAGAAGGGCAAAATCTCCTTGTCCCCAAAGCAAAATGTCTTATAGAAATTCAATCTCTAAGAAAAGTCCTTATTTTGACACAAATTATATAGAAGGAAGAGCGGAAGGCCTTGAAAAACAAATGAGCAACTTTTTCAAAAGCTTTCAGAATCAAATGTAAAATTCATTAAGAAAAGTAATGGAAATTTTATGGCTGGTGCACAGATAAATTCATTGCTGCCTCTTAATTCATCAAGCACACATACAAGAGTATATGCCAAATTGATTGGAACTAACAGCCTCTTAGACGCTCTAACCAGCTGCAGACTCAGGGTAAACTAGTTGGAACAAAACAAAGAATGCCTCCTCCTTTCCCTTCTTCTCCCAGGTGCTGACTGAATTAAGGGTTAAACTTTCTCAACTCTAAAAATGCTGAACAACTCTGTTCTTCCATGACGGCCAAGCCCTTAGCTGCTCTTCAGGCCCAAGCAAGGTCAGAACTAACACAAAGGAAGTTTCATTGGTTGTTAGGAATCCCAATTCTATTTTTACCATGGCTCTAAAGACACGATTGAAGAATTCTGGAAAAAGGAAAAAGGAAGATGTAGTAACACACTGATACTAGGCGTTGTTCTGATCCAGGTGCACAGGTTAGGGAAAGGAATGTTGAATGAGTCACTGCTTTTTGTTTTTTTTAATTGGCCACACCACACGGCATGTGAGATCTTAGTTCCCAGGCCAGGGATCAAACCCAGGCCCCCCTGCTTTGGAAGCAGAGCGTCTTAACCACCAGTTCAGTTCAGTTCAGTTGCTCAGTCGTGTCCGACTCTGCGACCCCGTGAACCACAGCACGCCAGGCCTCTGTGTCCATCACCAACTCCCAGAGTCCACCCAAGCCCATGTCCACTGTGTTGGTGATGCCATTCAACCATCTCATCCTCTGTCGTCCCCTTCTCCTCCTGCCCTCAATCTTTCCCAGCATCAAGGTCTTTTCAGTGAGTCAGCTCTTCACATCAGGTGGCCAAAGTATTGGAGCTTCAGCTTCAACATCAGTCCCTCCAATGAACACCCAGGACTGATCTCCTTTAGGATGGACTGGTTGGATCTCCTTGCAGTCCAAGGGACTTTCAAGAGTCTTCTCCAACACCACACTTTAAAAGCATCAATTCTTCAGCACTCAGCTTTCTTTATAGTCCATTTCTCACATCCATACGTGACTACTGGAAAAACCATAGCCTTGACTAGATGGACCTTTGCTGGCGAAATAATGTCTCTGCTTTTTAATATGCTGTCTAGGTTGGTCATAACTTTCCTTCCAAGGAGTAAGCGTCTTTTAATTTCATGGCTGCAACCACCATCCATAATGATTTTGGAGTCCAAGAAAATAAAGTCAGCCACTGTTTCCACTGTTTCCCCATTTATTTGCCATGAAGTGATGGGACCAGATGCCATGATCTTAGTTTTCTGAATGTTGAGTTTTAAGCCAACTGTTTCACTCTCCTCTTTCACTTTCATCAAGAGGCTCTTTAGTTCTTCACTTTCTGTCATAAGGGTGGTTTCATGTGCATATCTGAGGTTATTGATATTTCTCCCGGCAATCTTGATTCTAGCTTGTGCTTCCTCCAGCCCAGCGTTTCTCATGATGTACTCTGCATATAAGGTAAATAAGCAGGGTGACAATATACAGCCTTGATGTACTCCTTTTCCTATTTGGAAAGTTCCTATTTGTCCAGTTCTAACTGTTGCTTCCTGACCTGCATAGGTTTCTCAAGAGGCACGTCAAGTGGTCTGGTATTCCCATCTCTTGAAGAATTTTCCACAGTTTATTGTGATCCACACAGGGAATCCTAAATTAACCACAAGGGAAGTCCTAAATGACTCACTTCTCATTACTTTTTAGGATAACCCGGAAAGAAAGCTCTTAACCTCTTCCTTCAAGTTGATGCTTTAGTTCTTGGACATAGTTTCTAAATTAGCCATTCAGCAGATCCAACAAGAGAACCAAAGGGACTCTGAAGGTCATCATAATAATTTGTTGTTTTTTTTTTAAAGTGGAGGTCATGTCCTCCTGTAAACAAATCAGCACTACATACCTTAATCTAAAATAAATTCTTGTCAGAGTTGTGAACATTATTTTACTAGGAAATATAAATTATTCAAAATTAACAATTTAATACAATCTGAGGGCTTGGTCTACACAACGCACTGTGCTAAGCCTTATATATGTATTATCTCATTGAACCGTCACAACAACCTCATGAGACTGATACTATCATAATTCCCATTTTTAAAGATGAGAAAACTGACACTCAATAAGTTACATAACTTCTCCAAGGTCAGACAGCTAGCATATCTGTTCCAACCTAAAGCTAAGCTGCTCAGCCATCAAGTGATGGCTGACAGGTAAAAGTGGAAGGCGGAAGCTTGTAGGTATTTGTCCTCAGAGAAACCACAGACAATTTGGACGAGCAAACAGAGAAGCTTCTTTTAACAATGATTTTATAATATTTGTAATATTTTTATAACAATATATAATATGTATCTGTAATATATATATATAATATTTTAATGATTTTTTAATGTACAATATTTTAATAATATTTCAACCCTGGAAGGTGGATTTGGTCAGAAAGTGTTAAGACTGGATTTTGATCCTCCTGTTTGGGATCCAAATCCCTGAGGCTTCCATCCTCCAACAGTAGGTGTCTTCAGGGTCACCCTCATGCAGAAGGGAGAAAAGGTCCACATGGTTCTAAATGGTTGGAGGGCATCATCATCGACTCCATGAACATGAGTTTGAGCAAACTCCAGGAGATGGTGAAGGACAGGGAAGCCTGGCATGCTGCAGTCCATGGGGTCGCCAAGAGTCAGACCTGACTGAGCGACTGAACAACAATGGTTCTAAGAGGTACTCATTTGGGGTTATTTGTTTCAGAAAGTGAAGATGACATGGAAAGTAACAGATTCTTAGTTACAGTTATTAGAAGTGCTGGGCAGTCACCCTGGGAGGGGAAAATCTTCAGAGGAAAACAACCCCCTAATTTAGGCTGCCTGTTGCTTTTGTCTGTTCACCTCCCTGCCCCATGGGAAGGTCTCAGACAAGTTCCAGAAGGCATCTTTGGGGTAGTGACATCCTGAGCCAATATAGTCTGTGGGCTGGGGCAGCTACTAAAAGCTTGAGGAAGCTTTCCTCAAAAGGGATAAAAATGAACAAATCCTGAATAAGAAGTTATTTTTATTTGCATGACTCTGTCAACTTATTGATGTGATAAACATTTGCTGATTGCTTTCTATATGCCAGGCTCAAGCAAGATCTGGAGACCCAAGGGTGAGTAATCCTAAATGATTTTTTTTTCTCCCCTTTAAATGAACAGAGTGATGATTTGAGTAAGAAATTATTGTCATTTCAAATAAGTGGTTTCTGGGCTGGAACACAAAGGTAAATGATTTGTTTAGTCTTTACCTTTTCAAAGAAATATCTAATTGGGTCTCTGGAGAATTGCTAACTTCAGACTTGTAGTGTTTCGTGTATTTGTTTTAATTGTGTTTCTGGGTGGCTGCTTAATTAGCCATTTGTAGGGATGGGCAAGAAAGCAAAGGCATACTTTGTTTCAGCGGTGGTTCTGTCAGGGCCTCTACATTAGACAGAAATTCATTTTTCTGTCGGTATAAGGAAAGCCAATTAACAGTGGTTTAAACATAAAGTTGTTTGTCTCATGTAACAAGAAGTCTGAAAGTAGTTACGGGGCTGGCAAAGAAGCTCAAAATTGCCATCAGATACCAAATCTATCTTTTTCTCTACCATCTGCAGGGTACTGGCCTTCATCCTCATGCCACCTGCCTCCTGGTGGCCAAAGGGCTGCCACATTGCCAGCCATCGTGTTTGAGTTCCAAAAAGGAATAAGGAAGAAGAGACATTAGCAGATTTGAGCTAATATCTCACTGGCCAACATTATCACATGGCCACCTACTGACTTCAAGGGAGACAAGAAAACTAATGTTTGTTCTTATTGTCTTAATAGCCTAATAGAGTCAGAGAAAAAAAGAGAGAGAGAGAAAGAGATTGGAAGTAAGAGGTTAGTCAGGTAAGAGGATCTGTTATTCTGTTCACCTATAAAGAAAGGCCATTTTTAAAGTTCCTAGATATTTTTCAAAGGGAGAAGTATCAAAAAAAGAGTTGCAATAATTATAACATAGTTCAAATATATATATTTTTACTAACATGTAATCTTTCTTTTCAGTGCAATAACTATAGGTAGAATCTTGTTTGGTGGTACCAGCCTTTGACAAGCCAGGTCAAATGGAGCCCTGCCTTCCCAGTGTTCCTCCAGACCTCCACAGCAAGTACTGGCTAAGAGCCCCATAGCTGTAAATAATGATCAATGTCCTCAAGAAAAATTCATCATGACAGTCTTCACTGCAGAAACCAGAAGGGAATCTGAAATCAAAAGGACAGAGAAAGTTCCTAAAAAGGTCTATAAAGAGAGATCATTTAGTAATGCCACAAAATAAGAAAGGATAACCCTAAGACATTTAGGGGAGATTATGACTTCAATGTTGACATTTGAAAGAAAAGCACAGGTTTTTGCTTTATGCCATTTCCAAATGAGTGTCCTTCTTATAATCATCTAGAACTGTGTGGCCCAGTATCTATGAGCCACGTGTGGTTATTCTGCACTTGAAATGTGGCTGGTCCAAACCAAGATGTCCTATGGGTGCAAAATCCATACGAGATTTCAAAGGCTTCAGCTCAGTTCAGTCGCTCAGTTGTGTCTGACTCTTTGCACCCCCATGGATTGCAGCACACCAGGCTTCTCTGTCCATCACCAACTCCCAGAGTTTGTTCAAACTCATCCATGGAGCCGGTGATGCTGTAGTAAGCAAAAAAAAAAAAAAGTAAGATATTTCATTAGTAATTCCTTATACTGAATAAATATTGAAATGATAACCATTTGGGCATAGAGAGTTAAATAAAATATTGTTAAAATTAGTGTCACCTGTTTCTTCTTTTTTTTTTTAATGTAGCTAATGTAAAATGTAAAACTAGGGACTTCTCTGGTGGTCCAGTCACTAAGACTCCACACTCCCAATGCAAGGGGCCTGGTTCGATCCCAGGTCAGGGATCCCACGTGCCACAACTAGGAGCCTGCCTGCCACAAGAATCAAAGACCCCACGTGTCACAGAGAAGACCCAGCACAGCCAAATAAATGATAAACAAGTAAATGAAGATTCCATACGCCACAGCTAAAGATTCTGCACACCACAAGTAAGGCCCGATGCAGTCAATTGAAAGGGAAAGAAAATATAAAACAACACATATGGCTTATATTTGGGTCTTACATTATATTTCCATTGTACGGTGCTGGTCTCAGAAGGATGACATCTTACTAAAATGAAAGAAAGTGAAGTCGCTTAGTCGTGTCTGACTCTTTGCAACCCCATGGACTGTGTAGCCCACCAGGCTCCTCCATCCACAGGATTTTCCAGGCAAGAATACTGGAGTGGGTTGCTATTTCCTTCTCCAGGGGATCGTCCCGACCCAGGGATCGAACCCGGGTCTCCCGCATTGCGGGCGGACGCTTTACCGTCTGAGCCACCAGGGAAGTCACATCTTACTAAAGCCTATCTGTAATAGATGCTGTTGGTGTCCCTGCCCGTGGCCCCATGGCCAATTTCTGAGTTCACCAGCCACCTCCAAGGACATGCAGACCAACAGGTTCCCAGCTGCCCCCTCAAGGAGATGTCCCTCTGCTTCTCAGCTTACAGGCCTGCTCTGGGGCCTAGGAGCTTGTCAGGCAGCTCAGAAGGGCCCAGTAATGCTCCCAAGAGGAGCCCTGAGCCAAGAGGGGCTGGTGAGTAAACGCCGCCTTCAGCAGCCCCTCAGCAGTGATTTCTACGGTCCCCCTGGGCCCCCAGCAGATCAAGCCCTGAGGTCCACAGCACAGCTTCCTCACTAACACAGATGGTGATCCTTCGTTCCTACCTTCCCTCCCCTCACTAACAGCTCCTGGAAGCTCTCTTTGTCTCAGCTCTGCTTCAGGGAGTCCAAACCAAGAGAACAATTCGAACATTCTCACAATCCCTCCTTCTAGGACCCATGCCAAGTATCCTTTGACTTAACAACTTACACTGAGCTTTTCTTCCTGGGCTATTATCAAAGCTGTCTTTAATTACTATTGTTTTCCATCAATTCATTTTGGAGTCCATTGTTAATGGCTTTAAAAGACAAACGAAAGGATTCTGCTCTAATTACACACAAAGCAAATCATTTGAGTTTGCTTATACTTTTTTTTCTTGCCAAGTCATTTGCTTACATTTAAACTATACTTATGTAGTGTTGTCTTCATTATCAAGTCATTAAGGACATTGATGTGGCCCTTTGAAACATTTTGTTCTGCTCTGGGGCAAAGGCAGATTCTTTTTGCCTGACAAAATCAAAATGCACAAGACTCTCAAACACATTTCTCATCTGATCTGAAAAAAAAGTCATGACCAGCAGGGAATCGGTGTTGGTAGGGGACAGCCACCATTCCCTGGGCCCTGTGAGCAAGGATCAAACACTGATACAGCTGTGGGGTGTTCTGGATGCTCTGATCAGCAACACAGCCCTTGCTGACTGATCCAGTGCTGCTTTGACTATGTGATAGAGTTTTTTTAAAAAAATAGGCTTTAGATTCTGACAGATCCAGGTTCAATCCCGTTGTCTACAGCTTACCAGTGTGACCTTCTTCCAGTCACTCATTCTTTCTGAGCCTCAGTTTCCCTATCAGTCATATGAGGATCAGGGCTCTCATAGAGTGAGCATGGGAGGAACACTGGCTCACGTTTAAGAGTCTTAGGGGCTTCTCTGGTGGTTTAGTGGAAAAGAATCCTCCTGCAATGAAGGAGACACAGGTTCGATCCTTGGCTGGGGAAGATCCCCTGGAGAAGAAAATGGCAACCCACTCCCAGTATTCTTGCCTGGAAAATGCCATGGACACAGGAGACTGGCAGGCTATAGTCCATGGGGTCGCAAAAAGTCTTTACACTGTCTTCAAAAATCTCTATTTGGATACATATTTTAAGGTTTTTTTTTTTTAAAAAACTTACTTTTTAATATACTTTTGTGCATTTCTTCAGTCATTTGCACACTTGTACCTTCCGTGTATCCCAGACCTCTCTTAACCCAGACCATGATGAGAATAGCAATCCTATCTATCCAGCAGTTAGTTCCTTTAACACTAGAAAACATGGGGCTTGTTCCAAACCACTCATCCTTATCTTTCTTCTCATCAAGGTCCATGCATGCCTCTCCCCAGAGCCTCCCACTGTGGTCTTTCTGTGGTCCCCGGAATCCCCTGTACCCTAACTTCACTCTTCTGTGAGGCTCTCCAGTTGGACATTCATGGACTGTCATTCCGGGAGTCAATAAATACTTGGTATGCCCTCAGAATGTTCTCCCTCATGAATTATCGCTATGGAGGGCCTTGACAGTCTCTCTCCCAATTCCTAGAACGAGACCCCAGACCCTGTCCCCCTTAGATAATGTATCCAGCAAGGTCCCCGGCATGCAGTGCTCAGTCATCACAAGGTGTTTCTCTCTTGTACCTAGTAAATTTCTTCCAGTCTGAAACCTTCTCAGGAAGCTGGGACCTTATTCAGTGTCTCATTTAACTAGAAATAACTATCGAGTGCCTATGAAGTGTGGAGCCCATTGCTAGATTCTAAAATAAGGATGAGAAGAGCTGCAGAGAAAAATGTAGCCTCTTGTCCTTCCAGGAATTTACAATCCACCTGACTCTAGCACAGAGAAACCTATTAAGTCCTCAATCAAAGCTTGTTAAAGGAAAAACAGACATAAACACAATGAAAAGTTTAAAATTATTGTCAGGGCTTTGATGGGGCTTAAGACACACTTGTCAAAGGGATCTAGCAATACCCAAATCCTGCCAGCCTTCCTTCCACACCTTGAGGTCCCTCACACGAGGGGCGATGACAAATAGGACTTGAAGAACTGTGCCATTTTTAATTACCTGAAATTAGGCTCTAAAATCCTACGACGAGTTGGTGGGAAGCCTGAAGGGTGCCCATGTTCTACCCGAAGGTCAAATGGGCCTTTGCCATCTTCCTAAACCCAAACCCAAATCTTGGGATTGCATGCCCTCTGACTAGAAGCACAGCCGGGTCACAGAAGATGGGGAAGAAGGAGGGTAAGGCCTCTCCAATTGCTGGTTCAGTACCTGAGCCTTCTTAACACACAGGTACCCTGACCTTGATAAATGTGGCCCTATTGGTGGATAGAAATCTCACCTCTTTCCCCTATGCTAATATGAAACAATACATCATAAACTGATAAGAAAATGGTAGACAGAGAACACTATAAAACAAAGAAGAATGAATTCACTTTGCACCAAGATAATAAAAGAGGTAATGAGATGTTATTTGACAGAGTTGCTTTTGCCTTGAACATAAAAATAGTTCCTCCCATCACAGAAGGCCAGAAATCAACCTGTTCCTCCCCTTCTCCCCCCTCACACATTCTCACAAGGGAGCCCGCTCTGTACTACTCAGCCCGTGCCATCGCAACAAACACGCGCTCAATGCACAGCCCAGTTCTGCGGTCAATTACCAGCAAATTCACAAGCTGCTCCCTCTCTGAAACATGCACGCGAGAGGAGAGCTGCTTGGTTGGTTAATGAAATTCTTTTCTCAACTGCTTTCTGAGTATTTTCCGTAATTGAACTGTCGACAGACAAAACAAGGACGGCTGCTCCTAATAGCGTGTGGCATTTCGTAGACACCTTTGAAGGAACTATAACAAAGCATGTTAAACAAATGTTTATTAGCTGTGCAGTTCTTTTGGAAGGCAGCCCACTACACCTTTCTTAAATGAGAGTATGCCCAAGAAGCACTGAGTAACTCTTGATTCACGAAATATTATAGAAATGGAATCTTTTGACAAAAATTTTTAAGATGGTATTCTTTTTATTTCATTTAATTAATCCATGCATGTAGAAAAATATTACATTTCACATGAGCTAGAGGGAAACACCTTAAAATTTCTGGGATTCCGAACTCCCTTGATCTATTCTATTCCATTCTTTTATTTGCACATCTTTCTGTTTCCTGACATGAAGTGAAAGTCGCTCAGTCATGTCTGACTCTTTGCAACCCTATGGACTATCCAGTCCATGGAATTCTCCAGGCCAGAATACTGGAGTGGGTAGCCTTTCCCTTATCCAGGGGATCTTCCCAACCCAAGGATTGAACCCAGGTCTCTGCATTGCAGGCAGATTCTTTACCAGCTGAGCCACAAGGGAAGCCCAAGAATACTGGAGTGGGTAGCCTATCCCTTCTCCAGCGATCTTCCCAACCCAGGAATCGAACCAGGGTCTCCTGCATTGCAGGCGGATTCTTTACTAACTGAGCTATCAGGGAAGCCCTTCTGTTTCTTAGCCCAGGTCTATAGCCCAAATATGTTTTGCTCCCTCATCTCTGCCTTCATGGACTTGGAGACACTGATAAATGTAATGCAGGTTGAGAACCTATCTATTCCACAGTTACTCAGCTTCTCTATCTGGCATATGTTTGTACCTGTCAGTATTTGTGCGAATTATAATGTTGCCTGATTTCAAAAGAAACATAGTGTATAAGAAATGAAGAGAAAGGACCTTCAACCACTGGAAAACTCAGGCTCTTCTATTCCTACCTAAGGAAATTTGGAAAAACACTCAAAGTATATATATACTTGATACATTTATAATCAAAATGACCTTGAATAGTTTTGCTATTTATATATCTGAAGCATCACGTTTTGATGTTCCCCCAAAACTGGTAGGCAGAGTATGCAAATTTTTGCTAGGGATATATTGAATAGGATAATAATCCTATGTGGCGCTAGTGGTAAAGAACCTGCCTGCCAATGCAGGATATGTAAAAGATGTGGGTTTGATCCCTAGGTCTAGAAGATCCCCTGGAGAAGGGCAAAGGCAACCCACTCCAATATTCTTGCCTGGAGAATTCCCATGGACAGAGGAGCCCGGTGGGCTACAGTCCATGGGGTCACAAAGAATCGGACATGACTGAAGCAACTTAGCACACACTAGGAAAGCCAGTTAGGCTAGCAGTTGACAAATATGGGAACTGGAGATACCCCTATGTTTACCCCAATATTTGACCTGTTGCCTGGTTACAGTAGACACAGAAGTGGGCAGTTTAAGCAGCTGTCACATGATTTAAAAAATAACGCCACACTATAGATTATAGGGCACAAGAGGTGAGGGGAAGAAGACAAAGTGTTTAACCTGAATAATCCAGACCATCTATAGAGAGCACATGAACTACATAATTACCCAACTGACTAATTTGGTTGTTGCTGTGATATGCCGAGCAGATGGACAAAATCAACTGCAGGCACAATGCTAGACTCTAGGATTCAAAAATAAACGAACTATAGCACCTGCTCTTCACAAAGCCAGAACCTAATAGGGACGACCATGGAGGAAGGAAGGGAGGGAGGAAGAAAGGAAGTGGAGGAGGGAAAGGAGGGGGAAAGGGAGGAAATAAGGGATATAGAGAAATAAAAGAGGGGATTGAATCTACCGGGGGGGGGGGCAATAAAGAAAAAGGAGATGACGTTCAAACAGGCTCTAGAAAAAAGTGCCAGCATTTACTCAAAAGACAAGGTTGGTGTTCGAGGACTTTATGTTTGGGCAAGACATTTGCATCTCCTCTTTCCTAGAGTTTACAGTCTGAGTAATGAGAGGAAGACTTCAAAATCAGTAGAACATTCCTCAAAACCAGAAAACTGCTATTGTTGTTGTTTAGTCACTGAGTTGTGCCCAACTCTTTTGAGACCCCACGGACAGTAGCTAGCCAGACTCCTCTGTCCATGAGATTTCCCAGGCAAGAATACTGGACTGGGTTGCCATTTCCTTCTACAAGGGATCTTTCCATCCCAGGGATCAAATTCACATCTCCTGCAATGCAGGTTGATTCTTTACCACTGAGCCACCTGGCAAGCCCCCCAAACAGAAAATATGTTTGAACAATTGCCTCTTTTAATGATTTAGATGGAGAAGGAAATGGCAACCCACTCCAGTATTCTTGCCTGGAGAATCCCATGGACAGAGGAGGCTGGTGGGCTACTGTTCATGGGATCAAAGAGAGTCTGACATGACTGAGTGACTAAGCACAATGATCTATAATCACAAGCTGGAATCAAGATTGCCAGGAGAAATATCAATGACCTCAGATATGCAGATGACACCACCCTTATGGCATAAATCAAGGAATTAAAGAGCCCCTTGAAGAAAGTGAAAGAGGAGAGTGAAAAAGTTGACTTAAAACTCAACATTCAAAAAATGAAGATCATGGCATCTGGTCCCGTCACTTCATGGCACATAGATGGAAAAACAATGGAAACAGTGACAGACTTTATTTTCCAGGGCTCCAAAATCACTGCAGATGGTGACTGCAGTCATTAAATTAAAAGGCACTTGCTCCTTAGAAGAAAAGCTACAATCAACCTAAACAGCATATTAAAAAGCAGAGACATTACTTTGCCTACTAAGGTCCGAATAGTTAAAGCTATGGTTTTTCCAGTAGTCATGTACAGATATAAGAGCTGAACAATAAAAAAGGCTGAGCACTGAAGAACTGATGCCTTCAAACTGGTGGGTTGGAGAAGACTCTTGAAAGTCCCTTGGTCTGCAAGGAGATCAAACCAGCCAATCCTAAAGAAAATCAACCCTGAATTTTCATTGGAAGGTCTGATGTTGAAGCTGAAGCTCCAATACTTTCACCACCTGATGCAAAGAGCCTACTCATTGGGAAAGACCCTGATGCTGGAAAAGACTAAAGGCAGGAGAAGGGGGTGACAGAGGATGAGATGGTTGGATGGCATCACCAACTCTATGGATGTGAGTTTGATCATGCTCTGGGACATGGTGAAGGACAGGGAAGCCTGGTGTGCTGTAGTCCATGGGTTGCAAAGAGTTGGACATGACTGAGAAACCGAACAACAACAATGATCTAGAACAGTGGTTTTCAAAGTGTGAGCTCCAGGCAGGCAGCATGAACATCACCTGAGAACTTGTTAGAAACACAGGTTCTTGCCCTCAGCCACCGACTCAGAAACTTCATTGCTGGGGCAGCAGAGTGTTCTAAGGTGCTCCAGGGAGCGCTGATGCCAACGTTTGAGAACAGCTGCCCCAGAGCGAGTATCAACCTGTAATATGCTTTCTCCATCTTGCCAGTAGAAATAATGAAAGCTTTCTTAAATCTAATTCATAGAAATGCATCAAATTACTGGTTCCTAAACTTAAGAGAGTTCCAGAAAAACATCTATTTCTGCTTTATTGACTATGCCAAAGCCTTGGACTCTGTCGATCACAATAAACTGTGGAAAATTCTGAAAGAGATGGGAATACCAGACCACCTGATCTGCCTCTTGAGAAATCTATATGCAAGTCAGGAAGCAACAGTTAGAACTGGACATGGAACAACAGACTGGTTCCAAATAGGAAAAGGAGTTCGTCAAGGCTGTATATTGTCACCCTGCTTATTTAACTTACATGCAGAGTACATCATGAGAAACGCTGGACTGGAAGAAGCACAAGCTGGAATCAAGATTGCAGGGAGAAATATCAATAACCTCAGATATGCAGATGACACCACCCTCATGGCAGAAAGTGAAGAGGAACTCAAAAGCCTCTTGATGAAAGTGAAAGAGGAGAATGAAAAAGTTGGCTTAAAGCTCAGCATTCAGAAAATGAAGATCATGGCATCTGGTCCCATCACTTTATGGGAAATAGATGGGGAAACAGTGGAAACAGTGTCAGACTATTTTGGGGGGCTCCAAAATCACTGCAGATGGTGACTATAGCCATGAAATTAAAAGACGCTTACTCTTTGGAAGGAAAGTTATGACCAACCTAGATAGCATATTGAAAAGCAGAGACATTACTTTGCCAACAAAGGTCCGTCTAGTCAAGGCTATGGTTTTTCCAGTGGTCATGTATGGATGTGAGAGTTGGACTGTGAAGAAAGCTGAGCGCTGAAGAATTGATGCTTTTGAAGTGTGGTGTTGGAGAAGACTCTTGAGAGTCCCTTGGACTGCAAGGAGATCCAACAAGTCCCTTCTGAGGGAGATCAGCCCTGGGTTTTCTTTGGAAGGAATGATGCTAAAGCTGAAACTCCAGTACTTTGGCCACCTCATGTGACGAGTTGACTCATTGGAAAAGACTCTGATTCTGGGAAGGATTGGGGGCAAGAGGAGAAGGGGATGACAGAAGATGAGATGGTTGGATGGCATCATTGACTCGATGGATGTGAGTCTGAGTGAATTCCAGGAGTTGGTGATGGACAGGGAGGCCTGGCATGCTGCGATTCATGGAGTCGCAAAAAGTTGGACATGACTGAGCGACTGAACTGAACTGAACTGAAACTTCTATCCATGTACAAAATCAATGCTCATCTTGATAAAATTTTTCACTGATCTCCAATGAAATAAGTGAAAAAACCAAGACCTTCTCACAAAGCATATTCCTTTTTTTGACCAAGGAAATTGGGGCTTCCCCAGTGGACCAACAGTAAAGAATCTGCCTGCAGTGGAGAAGACGTGTGTTCGATCCCTGGGTTGGGAAGATCCCCTGGAGAGGTACTCGGCAACCCAGTCCAGTAGTCTTGCCTGGAGAATCTCATGGACAGAAGAGCCTGCTGGTGGGCTATATACTCCGTAGGGTCGCAGAGTCAGACACGACTGAAGCAACTTCGTACACATGCACCTTTTTTACTGTTAAATTTACATTCTTTTTATGGAATAACAGTAGTAAAAAAACAATGACTTTTTTCCAAATAAATTTAATTGGCAAAATAGATTGTTGCCTATGTTGATCCCTAAAAGGTTTTTTTTAATGTATTAGTCCAAAAACTTAGACATCTGTGAACCACTGAAATTGATAGGATATGCATAGCTTTGCCAGGGAGAAAAAAAACATATGAATGTATTTTTCTACCTGAGAATCAATAATGTTTCACTAAGATTTGTGTCTAGTTTTATTCTGGAAACATCTAAATCAAGTTTGAGATTCAAAAAAAACAAGCTTTAGTAGTATATAAATTTAATAAATATCCATCTCTGACTCTTATTCTAGGATGACCATTTTCTTTATGAATTGTCACTTGGAAAATTTCTTATTAGTGATATAATATTTATATACTATATCACCTATGTGTATGTGTGTGGAGGGATGTATTTATTTACTAGCTTTTTTGAGATCCCCAAGCACCTTGGGGAGAGTAGAAAGGGTAAGTAGAGACAGTATCATAAATAAACTATTATTATTTATAATGTACATTCTTCATTCTCACGCACTAATGCACAATGTTATTTATTAGTTTAATCACTGTTGTGAGAACTGTTATTATTATTTCATGATGTAAAACTGAAAATGGAAATTGGAAAAGAGGAAAGAGAAAAATACATTCTGAACTTGAGGACATGTAAGATTTACTATACCTAACTTGTGCATAGATAAACCATATTTATTCCTATTACAATCCCTTATTCATCAAGGTATTAAATTGCCTCCTACCCCAGGAGCCACTGGAGCATTAGTGACCACTGGAACACAAACCTCATCTCCTCTCATCATCTCCGCAACCTTCCTTTCTTATAGTTGCACTATAACATCCTTGTCCCAACTTAACCCTTCAAGCCTCAGATTACAGCAGGCCAGAACAGCTACTTCTGTAGATCCGGGGGGTCCAGGGGGCTCAGGGGATTAAAAAATCCTGAGTGAATCAGTTCAGACATCCCCATCCTATATCTCAGAGTCCTCTCTGCCCCCAGTGAGGGTCATGACCTGATGAAAGGCACCTGCCCAGCTGTGAAATCAACCTTCTTGGAGATCTGCAATTCTTGTCATTAAATACTGAACCTGCTCTTTAGCTTTTTCTGCCCTCTGGATGCAACAGAGAAGAATACAGTAAGTACCCTACCTATGAAAGAGTTCTGCTCTGAAAGCATGTTCATAAGTCCAATTTGTTTGTAAGTCCAATGACGTTAGCCTAGGTACCCACCCTAGGTACCCACACAATCAGCTATATATAGTACTATACTATAATAGGGGATTCCCAGAAGGCACCACTGGTAAAGAACCAGCCTGCCAATATAGGAGACAAAAGAGACATAGGTTCAATCCCTGGGTTGGGAAGATCCCCTGGAGGAGGGCATGGCAACCCACTCTGGTATTCTTGCCTGGAGAATCCCATGGACAGAGGAGCCTGGCAGGCTATAGTCCATAGGGTCGCAAAGAGTCAGACACTACTGAAGTGACTTAGCACATACGCATACTGTAATAGATTTATCATACTTTTCACACACAAAAAACAAATACAAAAAAATATAGAAAACATCTGCAATCTTACAGTACCTTAAAACATACAGTAATACATTCCTGTATTACTGGGCATGTTGGCATCTTTGAAAGTTCGCCACTTGAAGATTCATATATAGGGGACTTACTGTATTTCATCTATGAAAGAGGAACTCTAGCTTTCACTAGCTGGTGACCTTAAATGTGCCACTGATCACCCCCAGTTTCTCACCAGTGTGTACAGCCCCCAGCAAGAGCTATTCCGTTGGTGTTCTTGCAACAACCACTTCCCCCAAAGCATCCCTGTGCCTGAGCTACTGAGCCCACCAGTGTGCCCTCTTTCACTGGGGTCCCATCCCAGTTTACCACTGGTGACAGTTCTAAGAACTGCACCATCACTGCATGCCAAGAGCTAGCATCACTCCACCTGCCACCAGCAAAGGGTGGCAAATGGCCACGGCAAATGTTCGCTGCAAACGGCCTTCTTAGAATCTGCTTTCTAGAACACCTTTGAGCCCAACTGGCTTACGGCAGGTTCCCTAGCAAACAGGTCCTGAGGCAGGAGAACTGCATGTGTCCTGGGGACGCTCCCCTGAACCATACCTGTGAGGGAGTGAGGAGCAGGATCAGACAGAGGGAGACCTTGAACTTGGGCAGAGTACTTGGCCTACCCCAGGGGAGCTCTGAAGGTGAAATGGCTCTGAGGAGTTGGCCTACATTTGGGGGCAAGAGGACCAGTCCATTGCACGCCCACATCAACTAGTCATTGACTCGAGGGCAGACATGGAATGAGCCAGTTCCCTTCCTGGGGACGGGCTCAGACATGAGTTCGTAGCAAGTAGTACGCCTGACAGCTGGGGGAACACGTGTTCAGTCCCAAAGGGGGCCTCCGGGCAGCAGAGCCACTTCATCCCTGCAAGTCAAGAACCGGGATGATGCAAATGATAAAGATGCTCAGTTGCTTCCCAGCCTGGCATCCGCTGGCTTCTCCAACCTCATCTACCACAGCACCTCTACTCAGACCGCTTCGGCCAACTGGTCTCCCTCCAAGAAGCTCCCTAAAGAACCCACAAACCGTCCTGACTCTCAACCTTGGCTCACCGCCTGCCTCCTGCCTGGGACACCCTGCTCCTTCCACCGCTTCTCACTGTTTCTCATTCAGTCCAAGCCCCACCTTCTCCAGGAAGTCTTACGGGTGGCTCCAGCCTGCACCGCCCTCTCCTGTAACTCCTGTACTAATCCTGGGATGCTGAGGGACCCTGAACCCTCTAGTTCACTATTTTGAGATGCATTTTCCCTGACTTCCACCAGACTGAGAACTGCTACCTGCCAAGATGCAACCTTAGAGAGAGTGAGGTCTGGGAGCTTCGCCTTCTCCATTTGTGTTAAACCTAGAACTTATTTACTTGTTGCTGTTGTTTTAGTCGCTAAGTTGTGTCCAACTCTTTTCCAACCCTATGGATTGGACTGTAGCCTGCCAGGCTCCTTTGTCCATGGGGTTATCCAGGCAAGAATACTGGAGTGGACTGCTCTTTCCTTCTCCAGGGGATCCCCCCTACGGAGGAATCAAACCTGTGTCTTCTGCAATGGCAGGCAGATTCTTTACCACTGAGCCACCTGGGAAGCTCTTATTTACTTATTACTGGAATGACTATCTTAAGTACCTACTAAGCATCAGGCCTAACAACAATCCTTTTCTCAATGAGTTAGCAGTGGGGGTGGAGGGGTAATCTTGTTCATGGAATCTTTCGTTCAGAACAGAAAAGCCAGAGAGGCCAATGGACTTGCCACAGCCTCGGGAGGAGGCCAAAAGGGGAACAAGTTAAGGAAGAGAGAAATTCTGCAGAAAATGGACATGGAGGTGAGCCAACCCAACTCCACACCCACCCTCTTCGGCCGTGACCAACTTTGCGAAAGCCATCACTAATACCTGATGTCTGGAGCTATTAGTTTTTACTCAGTTCTCTCAAATCCCCAAGAACACATTCCTCCTCTCTCCAAACATAAAAAAGAAGTTCAGAAAAAAAAAAAGAGAAAGACAATGAAAATAGAAATTAAAGCTGGTGGGGAGGAAAGAGTAACTTTGAGAGTTCGTCTTTAAATCTGGGATAGTTCCTTTAGATTTCAGGGCCTCGGGGCAATGACCATTTCTTATTCCTAATTTAGTTTACACACACAGCTCCCTCACAGGTGTCTGTCTCACCAACTTTAAAACTGTGCCCTTAAAATGAACTTCTCCAGGGCTGGAGTAAATAAACATCCCTCTTCCATGAGATCATGTCTCCTTTTCATAAAGTATCTTTGTTCCGTGCTCCTGGAATTTCAAAATGTGTGCTTTCTGGATTTTGCAAATGGGAAGACCCTGGAGAAAGGAAAGAAGTGAGGGGAGAAGAGGACAGGTGGGCCTGAAGATAAAAATGCAGCAAAGCACAAGCCTCAGCCCAGTCCTGTCGCCAGGGGCTTGGCTCACGAGAAGCACAAACTTCCAAGACACAAGGTGCAGTCACACATGAGGGAATGGCAGTCGGTTAAATTCCCCTACATCTGGAAGGTGGTGGTGGTGGTGATGGTGGTAGTTCAGTCGCTAAGTCACGTCTGACTCTTTTATGACCCTATGGACTGTAGCCCACCAGGCTCCTCTGTCCATGGGATTCCCCAGGCAAGAATACTGCAGTGGGTTGCCATTTCCTTCTCCAGGGGATCTTCCCAGACCCAGGGATTGAACTTACCTTTTCTGTGTCTCCTACATTAGTAGGTGGATTCTTTACTACTGAGCCACCTGGGAAGCACCCTAAGAAGGTTGAAGAGACAACAAATCCTGCCTCCGTGGACCTGTTGATTCCCTTCAGTAAACCTCTTCACTAATCCTCTCATTCTCAGGTTATAAAAATAAACCCACAGAAGAGACCTCAACACTTATGTCTGCCAGCCACCCACTTTGTTTCTGACTATGCTTTTTTGAACTGTGGTGCTGGAGAAGACTCTTGAGAGTCCCTTGGACTGCAAGGAGATCCAACCAGTCCATCCCAAAGGAGATGAGTCCTGGGTATTCATTGGAAGGACTGATGCTGAAACTGAAGCTCCAATACTTTGGCCACCTGATGTGAAGAACTGACTCATTTGAAAAGACCCTGATGCTGGGAAAGATTGAAGGCAGGAGGAGAAGGGGACAACAGAGGATGAGATGGTTGGATGACTCTATGGACACGAATTTGAGCAAGCTCCAGGAGATGGTGATGGACAGGGAAGCCTGGTGTGCTGCAGTCCATGGGGTCACAAGAAGTCGGACACAAATGAGCTGAACTGAATTGATGCTGCTCCCAACCCTCTCACTGCCGATCACACCCTGTCCTTGGCTCCTTGCTTTTGTGTCCAGGAATGCTCCTTGTGCCATATCTGGCTGTATTCCTCCACATGTGTTTTCAAGGCTCAGAAATGCCCATGTTCAAGTCTATTCCACAGACACATCACAGAGAACAGTTATTGACCAGTGGTGCTTCTAGAAATGGACAATGTGCTGATCAGCAGGTGAACTGAGAAGAAGGGAAAAGACACCAATGCCCCCAGACAACAAGGGAGTGTCCCTTTTCCCACAGGGACATGAGCTGCTGGAATTACATCATCCTCATGGGTGGCCCAGAGGCTATGCGAGGAGTGTTCAGGGTCAACTCTCTCCTCCATCTAATTTCTAAGCTTCTGAACTTCTTTACAAGCCAGGCCTTACATTCAACCTGGAGGGTAAAGAGCAACCCACTGCAGTATTCTTGCCTAGAAAATTCCATGGACAGAGGACCCTGGTGGGCTACAGCCCACGGGGTCACAAGGAGTTGGACATGACTGAGCACTGCACAGCCTTCCATTCAAACTCCCCTCCTAACCCAAAGGAGAAGTGCTTATGCCAAGTCAGGACGCTAAGTACTTTTATCACAGCATCACTACCAGTTAGCAATACAGGAAGCAAGCCTCCTTCCCTCTGGGTCTCAGTGTGTTTACCTAGAAAGCAAGGATGGTGGACCAGCTCATCCCTGCACTCCCTCCAGCTCTTGGTACCCAAGCTAATACATGGGTCTCACACACACGTTCTTCTCTTACAGCATCAGGGCTAGAGCACCCCACCCCTCCCTCTGAATAAAGTTTAATTTGGTTTCATTTTGCAGGTGCCCCAGTGGCCTCCCTGTGTTGGTTTAGTCAGTTCAGTTGCTCAGTTGTGTCCAACTCTTTGCGACCGCATGGACCGCAGCACTCCAGGCTTCCCTGTCCATCACCAACTCCCGGAGTTTATTCAAACTCATGTCCATCGAGTCGGTGATGCCATCCAACCATCTCATCCTCTGTCATTCCCTTCTCTTCCTGCCTTCAATCTTCCCCAGGATCAGGGTCTTTTCAAATGAGTCAGCTCTTCACATCAGCTGGCCAAAGTATTGGAGTTTCAGCTTCAGCCTCAGTCCCTCCAATGAATATTCAGGACTGATTTCCTTTAGGATGGACTAGTTGGATCTCTTTGCAGTCCAAGGGACTCTCAAGAGTCTTCTCCAACCCCACAGTCCAAAAACATCGATTCTTCGGTGCTCAGCTTTCTTTATAGTCCAACTCTCATATCCATACATGACTACTGGAAAAACCATAGCCTTGACTAGACAGACCTTTGGTGGCAAAGGTCAACTGTGTGGGTTAGTAATCAGTCAATTTGGAAATCAAGACAGCAGTAAGGAAAAGAGATCATACTTTTCAGGTAACAGCTAGTCGGTGGTCATTCCAGAGAAAAGGAAGAGGTTTACCCTGCTCATCACGTGCATGAGTGCTATGTAGCTTCAGTTGTGTCCGACGCTTTGTGACCCCATGGACTGTAGCCCACCAGGCTCCTCTGTCCATGGGATTCTCCAGGCAAGAATACAAGAGTGAGTTGCCATGCCCTTCTCCAGGGGATCTTCCCTGGGTTGAACTCGCTTCTCTTAAGTCTCCTGCATTGGCAGATGGGATTTTTACCACTAGCACCACCTGGGAAGCTGCTCATCACGTGCTCAACAGCAATTACCTCCCTTGAACTGTTCACTCCTCTTTACATATAGGTCATCATCTGAATCAAACCCAGCAAAGTTGGGCGTAGGCTCTCCACTTCCTAGAGAGTGTAGGAAATAGAAGAGCTGGAGGTAGAAGAGTGGGAATTTGACTTTAAATTTCATGCTCTTTCGACTTTACCTTGCCTGCCTGTCTTAGAGCACCAAGGGAAGGGTCATTCCAGAGTGGCTAAGGACATCAGAACTTGCGATTACTTTTTTAGCCATAGTAGTTTAATGTTTTATTGTTTGGGCATCGTATCCTCTTCCTGTTAATGAAACAAAATCAATCTGCTCTTATTTTTGGTATAAAACTTTTGTTTCACCAGTTTTCATTGACACATTTCCACCCCCCATGATGAACACTTAATAAGCAGAATAAAATTCCATTACAAAGTCAATGAAAAAATTAACACCTATGAGTGTTTCCAGACTTTACTAGGTGTTATGCTTCAATGGGAAAATTGAGTCATGGCATATTTAAGTACATGCAATGATGAATGGGTCTGAGTGTTCTCCTGAAAGCTCTGTGATTCTCCCAGTGCTCTGAAAGGGACTCCCAGCACCCAGACGCTGTCCCCTTTTTCCTGGGCCACCCAAGAGTGGCCCTGTGCCACGCCAGCCCGCCGTCCTGGGGCTTACTATGACAGATGCACTCTGACTAGCCACTCCTATCAACCTGTCCTTGAGCTTCTTAGGCAGCCTATAAACGACACTCACATGATTGCTATTCAGTTGATTTAAGGCAGATATTCTCAGCTTATCCTTCTCACTGACTTCTACAAATTTTTTGAAAATTAAAAAAGAATACAGACAAGTACAAAGAAAAATCTAACAGTGGTCCAATCTCCACCTTCCTGGAGATAACCACTGTTAATGCATCGTATTAATTTCCTCTCTTTCTTTGGTTTTTAAATAAAAATCTACTCTTTTTGATAAAGATGGTACATACGTACTAGAAAAAGTGTAAAGAATGTAGAAAAATCACAAAGCCAAAAGCTAAAAAAAAATCCAAATCCCACAGCTAGGAATAACTGTTAATAAGTTAAAATGACCATATATGTCTTTCTAAGCATAAGTACAGAAAAAAGGAAAGATAAATAGCAAAAGAGAAAGAGGGGAAATGTGTTCATTAAAATGAGCTTATTTTTACATATGTATGTTTTTCATTTAAAAAATATTACTTTGAAATTTACTTTGATTTTACAAAAGTAAAAGAAACTGCAATGAAATAGAAGGAACTGTCGAACATCAAACAAATGTTTTCTTACTTTTTAAAATAACAATTTTAAGGTCTCTGAGGTTAAGAAATGAATTTATTAAAAACATCAGAGAATTTTAGTCTTTTTTAAGGCTGAATATTTCAGTAGAGTTTTCTTCACTCTATTTCCATATTTCTTCCTCTTCTACCCTCCCCTTTCTTGATATTTGCTAGTTATGTTATTTTTACATTGTCCATGTTTTATAACATTTACATTTTGTTCTTTACCTATATTTCCTGTAGTTGCTTAATTCTAAATTTATCTGAATTCAGTTTTCACCACCAGTATTCACCAGGGCTTAAAACACTCTTGTATTCTGTATGCTGATTCACACATTAAGTGGCTAACTTTATTTGCATGTATTGACAGTTTTTTTTTCCCCAAGAAGTTCCTACAGGTGCTGTTCTTTTTTGCTTCAAAATCGCTTTGCACCTGAACGTCATCTTAGGTAAAAGAATCTAAATATTTCCTCATCAGGATTGTAGAGCTCAGGTTCCACTGTCCTCTGACATTAACTATCATTGTGAGGAAATCTGGTGTTCTTCCTCCTTGTAGAGGACTTTATTTTCTCTCTCAATTCCTAAAGAGTTGTTGATCACTGAATTTCAGTTTCTTAACTAACATGTGTCTTAGCGTCGAGCTTTATGCTTCTAATTTCCCTAGAACACAATATAAAGCCAAAAGCCACAGTATTAGGCACACTCAGTCATGTCCGACTCTTTTTGACTCTATGGACTGTAGCCCGCCAGGCTCCTCTGTCCATGGAATTCTCCAGGCAAGAATACTGGAGTGGGCTGCCATTTCCTTCTCCAGAGGATCCTTCTGATCCAGGGATCTAACTCAGTTCTCCCACATTGCAAGCAGATTCTTTACCATCTGAGCCACCAGGGAAACCCTCGAACATAGTATATACCCTTTGGATTTGCAGAATCAGTTTTGTCTTCAATTCATAAAACAGTTTCTTCATTATTTTGTTATTTCATTAGGTTTTGGGGGAAAGATGCAGCTTGAGTATGCCACATTAAACCAAAGTCCTCAAATTTTTCTAGATGTGAAGTCGTACAGCAGCACCCCCATGTACGCTCAGGATTGTGAGAAATCTCTGGCACATGAGCTGTGCTTCCCTCCTTCCTACTCAAGAATGCATTTAAGAAAAGCAAGTGAGCAAACACCAGTTGAAAAACTACTCTGTGGTACCCACTTTCCTCCAGAGGCCCTTCCCAACCGAGGGATGGAGCCCGGGTCTCCTGCATTGCAGGCAGATTCTTTACCATCTGAGCCACTGGGGAAGCCCAGCACACACTATAACCGCCACCAAAACAGCAGTGAGGACGATGCGGCACAGTGCCAGCCCTCGAGGTGCTTAGAGCCTAGCAGGGCACACAGACATCAATCAAAGAACCACACAAATAACATGAAACGATTTCAACTTTGTAAAACGGGTAGAATTCTGAGGATGGATTGGTGGTGATGATGGCATGATGATATGAACGTACTTAATGCCCCTGAACTGTACACGTAAACATGGTTAAGATGGATGATTTTGTTATGTGTACTTTGCCATAATTTTTTTTTTTAATGAGAGTAAGTATTATGGGAGGGAGAAAAATTGTGCAATGAAAGCATAGATGAGGGTAGGTCAGAAGACCCTTCCCTGAGGAAGCAATGATTGAGCTGAAGTCCAGAGGAACAATAGGATGGAAGTTATTATAGGATAACCTTGAAACCACTCCAATTTATAAAAAAGATAAATCATTCACAAATGTGGGTGCTTTATTATTGGCGTGGCAGGATAATGGACTTGAAATATTAACCGGTACTTCCCCCCATGTTTCCTTTCACCCTCCTACCCTTCGCCTCACACCTGAGCAGCAAGCTTGGCCCGTGCTTACTCTGCAGGGAGAAGGAGGGCAGAGAGATGCAGCAAGAGAAAAGCGAACAGCCACTTTGGATTCATTCTAGGGACTTCCCTGGTGGTCCAGTGGTTAAGAATCCACCTGCCATTGCAGGGGACATGGGTTTGATCCCGGTCCAAGAACTAAGATCCCACGTGCCCAGAGTAACTAAGCCTACCACCCACCACAACTGCTGAAACCTGCACACCCTAGAACCCATGGTCTGCAATAAGAGAAGCCGCCGACACGGGAAGACTGCGCCCACAGCTAGAGAGAGTCCCTGTGCTGCAGCAAACATGCAGCGCAGACTACATAAATAAAAAAGAAAAGAAGGAAAACTAGCCTGTTTAAAAAAAAAACAAGAGATTCCTTCTAGATTTGGGGTTTTCCACAAGACTAGGGCTTCCCAGGTGGTGTGAGTGGGAAAGAACCCACCTGCCAACGCAGGAACTATAAGAGACACAAGTTCAATCCCTGGGCCAGGAAGATCCCCTGGAGGAGGGCATGGCAACCCACTCCAGTAGTCTTGCTGGGAGGATCCCATGGACATAGGAGCCTGGCGGGCTACAGTCCATAGGGTTGCCAAGAGTCCCACACAACTGAAGCGACTCAGCATATAGGAATGCAGGTGAACTCCTTCCGGTGAGATGAACTTATCACTGCAAGGAGATCCAACCGGTCCATCCTAAAGGAAATCAGTCCTGAATAGTCATTGGAAGGACTGATGCTGAAGCTGAAACTCCAATACTTTGGCCACCTGATGCGAAGAACAGACTCATTGGAAAAGACCCTGATGCTGGGAAAGATTGAAGGCAGGAGGACAAGGGGACGACAGAGGATGAGATGGTTGGATGGCATCACTAACTCTGTGGACATGAGAGTCTGAGTGAGCTCCAGAGATGGTGAAGGACAGGGAAGCCTGGCTTGCTGCAGTCCATGGGGTTGCAAAGAGTCAGGCACAACTGAGTGACTGGACAATGACACAGCTGTGTGTCGTGCCACATAGGTTTGTAGGCACTGATACAAATGCTCCCTGCTGGACATCACACTGGCAAAGTCTGGCCTCCGCCGTGGGTGAGCGCCAGCGCCGGATCACTCCAACAAGGACATCGACAACAGCCCCAGTTCCAGGGTTCAGCACATTGTGCTGCTTCTTTGTCACTTCTTACTCTCATTCAGGAATTTAATAAATCTCGTATGTTGCTTACTGATAGTGATGATGTGTTTCTTTTAACCTCCTGCTGAATATTTAACACCTGGATCAGCATCTAGTACATAGTAAGTAAAGTGAAAAAGTGAAAGTCACTCAGCCGTGTCCAACTCTTTGCGACCCCATGAATTGTAACCTACCAGGCTTCTCCGTCCACGGGATTTTCCAGGCAAGAGTACTAGAGTGGGTTGCCATTTCCTTCTCCAGGAGATCTTCCCGACCCAAGGATTGAACCTGGGTCTCCCTCATTGTAGGCAGACGCTTTACCATCTGAGCCACCAGGGAAGTTCAGTACATAGTAGGTCCTCAATAAATATCTGTTGAATAAAAGACTGTCTTACACAGAGTAAAGAATTTGCTTTTTTACATGACTGCCAGGAGGCCTGGGCTGAACAGCAGGACCAACTCTCCATAAAGCTCTGGATATACCCACAAACAGCCTGATGCTTTTAGATAAACTTGGCCTAATTTTTAAGATTCAAAAAGCCAGCTCTAGCTGAGTCTTAATGGCAAAAATATTCTCAACATCTGGGATACAGAATACTTAATTGATCATTCCCATCGATACCCAGTTGAACAGAAGCCTGGAGGTTAGAACCTGCCATGTTTAAAACATTGTAAGAAGCTGCTTAGGCCTTTAAATGTTGCTTTAAACTCACAGTAAGAGGGTAACGCTGTGTCCAGCGCTGAGCCCTGTGTGTGGGAAGAAAGGCGAGTTCCGAACACTGTGGTTATGCTGCCCTCTGGTGGTGAAAGGCCATACTATCCGAAACGCCTCTGCGGAAAAACCCACACTAACCATATTCTGTGACTCTCTAAACTTAACAGATGCTTTTTACTTCATTTAATCTTCCTAACAACCCTACTTTCAAGGATGCTACTAAAATTCCCACATTAAATATGAGAAAACTGCTGCTGCTGCTAAGTCGCTTCAGTCGTGTCCGACTCTGTGCGACCCCATAGTCGGCAGCCCACCAGGCTCCCCCGTCCCTGGGATTCTCCAGGCAAGAACACTGGAGTGGGTTGCCATTTCCTTCTCCAATGCATGAAAGTGAAAAGTGAAAGTGAAATCGCTCAGTCGTGTCCGACTCTTTGCGACCCCATGGACTGCAGCCCACCAGGCTCCTCCGTCCATGGGATTTTCCAGGCAAGAGTACTGGAGTGGGGTCCCATTGCCTTCTCCGAGAAAACAGGCTCAGAGAAGTCAGCACGCCCAAGTTCACACCGGAGAGAGTAAAGGAAACAGCTGGGAATCAGACCCAGGTGTGTCTGATTTCAAAGTCCATAGGCTTTCCACTGTTATCAGATGCTGATAGCTGCAACTCCAACTGTACACAAAGTGGGTACAAAATATGTGCTGGGTGGATGAGTAACACCAGCAGCAGCGTCACTTTGCAACAACAGCATTATACACACACACACACACACACACACACACACACACATACTGCTGCTGCTGCTGCTGCTAAGTCACTTCAGTCATGTCCGACTCTGTGCGACCCCATAGACGGAAGCCCACCAGACTCCCCTGTCCCTGGGATTCTCCAGGCAAGAACACTGGAGTGGGTTGCCATTTCCTTCTCCAATGCATGAAAGTGAAAAGTGAAAGTGAAGTCGTTCAGTTGTGTCCGACTCTTAGCGACCCCATGGACTGCAGCCTACCAGGCTCCTCCATCCATGGGAGTTTCCAGGCAAGAGTACTGGAGTGGGATGCCATTGCCTTCTCCGCATACATATACACATACATATAATTAGCATATACATCATGTGTTGAGTGCCTGCCATGCACACATGTCATTTGAGTATGGTGGCATCAGTGGTCAAGAACCCACCTGCCAATACAGGAGACATAAGATGCGGGTTAGAGCCCTGGGTCGGGAAGATGCCCTGGAGGAGGGCATGGCAACCCACCCCAGTATTCTTGCCTGGAGAATCCCTTGGATAGAGGAACCTGGCGGGTTACAGTCCATACGATTGTAAGGAGTCAGACACGACTGAAGTGACAACACGAACCCAAGCAGAGCAAAAGGTGACTTGTTCTGATATGTTTTTTAGCTCATTATTTAAAAGCATTTAAGCACCCTCTCAGAGACACACGCATTCATCATTCAACAAGTGTTCAAGAGGAACCTACTATGCGTGGAACACAGTTCAAGCCGCGGTGAAGCTCGGGTGGCATTCATCGAGCCTCACAGATGGCTGCTGCGTTCACGTCTCATCTACCGGCTGGAGCTGAACCACAGTCCTGCACCTCTTCGCTGCGTCTTGTTTCAGAGCACAGACCTTCGTTATTAACATCCTAGATCATCTAAATTACTTAACAGGCGGTAGCATGCAATAGTACTTTAAAAGGGGAAGGCGGGCCTTGTGTGGTGTTTGTTAATTGCATTCATCACAACAGCCCTGGCAAAACTCGTGTTTGTAAATCTGAACCTTGGGCAGTTTTTTGTTCACTGTCAAGGGACTGGCTTCAGAAGTCAGGAGCCCATGGCAAGACTCAGGTTTAAAGCATAAAGACCCCAAACCACCACCTGTTTCCTAACTGGATGAGCCACTCGACAGCCAGACATTCAGGAAGCCTGAGTAAGGAATTGAAAATCTGAGGGAAGGGCTGTTTGGGTATCCATCCAACAGATATTCAACTCAAAAATGAAAATATTTGAGTATATGTTACTGAACCAAGATTCAGACAGTGAGAAACATACGTCATTAAATAACTATTTGTAAAACAGCCAGGAGACCGAATAATCACTAAGATCCCTTTCATCTTCAAAATATTCCGATTGATACTAGAGGAAAATTGCCTTTCTGTTTTCTTTACTCTGAGATCAGAGAATCAATGTTAAACATACTCCACCATGTTCGGAAATCTCAATCTTCTTTTATTTTTTTTTAACCCAAAAATTTACTTTCAGTCAACGAAGGTCTGTTGAATAACACTATGGGCAGTACTGAGCCCAGCTCTGGGTGTGAATTTGACAGGGAAGGAAACTGACATCACTGCTTTACATTCTCCCTTCATCATCACTCCTGTGACCTCCCTGCCTCTGTCCTTCTCTCCTATTTAAGGGGAGGGGGCGCACAGTAGGTAAGCAGCTTTCCAAAGGCTGAAAGGCCTCCAAAGCATGGCAGAGAGGGAGTGAGGCTGCGGCTTTGGTAGTGAGTTGAAACCTGAAGAGGCTGCTCCCACCTGAGCAGTGGTCATGAGAAGTGGACAGGCGAGGCCGTCAGTCTCCAGACACACTGACCTGGAAGGTGTTAGTCACTCAGTCATGTCCAACTCTGGGACGGCATGGACCATAGCCCACCAGGCTCTTCCGTCCATGGGATTCTCCAGGCCAGAATACTGGAGTAGGTAGCCCTACCCTTCTCCAGAGGATCTTTCCCACCCAGGGATCGAACCCAGGTCTCCCACACTACAGGCAGATTTTTCACCATCTGAGCCACCAGGGAAGCACTGACCCTTCTCCTCCTCCTCAAATCCAAGGTCCCAACCCAATCCTTCCTTCCCCGCAGTGTCACTGCATACAAAGGATGCTTCCTGAGAGATGGTTAAGGAAAGAAAATGGCGAGAATGTCTCTGTGTTCTCCTAACCAGCTGGCCACAGGGGGCAGCCAGAGGCCAGGCTGCAGGGCAGTGCGCATGGGATTCACTTATACTCCCGGGGGCCCTCTGGAGTGTGCCCAGGGGTCAGGCAAGGAGGAGACTCCCCCAAGACAGGAGGGTGGGGGGATTTGAGGGCACCTTCAGAGACCCTGCTGCCCAGCTGGTGCTAGTGGTAAAGAACTCATCTGCCAATGTAGGAGACATAAGAGATGAGGGTTCAGTCCCTGGGTCAGGAAGATCCCCTGGAGGAGGGTATGGCAACCCACTCCAGGATTGTTGCCTGGAGAATCCCATGGACCCAGTAGCCCTAGCAGGCTCCAATCCTGAGGGTCGCAAAGAGTCGGACTTGACTAAAGCGACTTAGCCAGGACTCGGACACCCTGCTGCCCAGCCAGTCACATGAACGCCACAGACAGATTCCCCAGATTCCAGTCCAATAGAGGGCAATGCCTTCAGATGACCAGAGCCTGCCTGATTGTGAGCAAGGGCTTGTTATCCTTAGCAAAACTCTGCCCCAGTGTGGGCCTGTTATGTTTTCTGAAATGACAAGGTAGAACAATCACAACACAGTTAATCGGCCGTAGTCCAGTATTAAATAAAACATTTAAAAGGGGACTTACCTGGTGGTCCGGTGGATGGGAATCCACCTGCCCGTGTAGGGGACACAGGTTGGATCTCTGGTCCGGGAGAATTCCACATGCCCTGGAGCCACTGAAGCCCACCACAATGACTGGAACCCACACACTCTGGGGCCCGGGAGCCACAATGACTGAGGGCCCGACACCTAGAACCTGTGCTCCACAGCAGAGAGGCATCCCAACTGCCTGCAACTGGAGAAAGCCCATGTGCAGCAATGCAGACCAGTGCAACCAAAAATAAACAAAATAAATAATTAAAAAATAAAATCAGGTCAGTTCAGTCACTCAACCGTGTCTGACTCTTTGCAACCCCATGGACTGCAACATGCCAGGCCTCCCTGTCCATCACCAACACCCAGAGTTTACTCAAACTCGTGTCCATCAGGTCGGTGATGCCATCCAACCATCTCATCCTCTGGCGTCCCCTTCTCCTACCTTCAATCTTGCCCAGCATCAGGGTCTTTTCAAATGAGTCAGTTCTTTACATCAAGTGGCTAAGGTATTGGAGCTTCAGCTTCAGCATGTCATTCCAATGAATATTCACGACTGATTTCTTTCAGGATGGACTGGTTGGATCTCCTTGCAGTCCCAGGGACTCTCAAGAGTCTTCTCCAACCCCACAGTTCAAAAACATTAATTCTTTGGCACTCAGCTTTCTTTATAGTCCAACTCTCACATTCATAAATGACTATCGGAAAAACCATAACTTTGACTATGTTTGAAAACCAGACCTTTGTTGGCAAAGTAATGTCTCTGCTTTTTAATATGCTGTGTAGGTTGGTCATAGCTTTTCTTTCAAGTAGCAAGCGTCTTTTAATTTCATGGCTGCAGTCACCATCTACAGTGATTTTGAAGCCCAAAAAAATAAAGTCTGTCACTGTTTCCACTGTTTCCCCATCTATTTGACATGAAGTGATGGGAACAGATGCTATGATCTTAGTTTTCTGAATGATGAGTTTTAAGCCAACTTCTTCACTCTCCTCTTTCACTTTCATCAAGAGGCTTTTTAGTTTTTCTTTGCTTTCTGCCATAAGGGTGGTGTCATCTGCATATCTGAGGTTATTGATATTTCTCCCAGCAATCCTGATTCCAGCTTGTGCTTCCTCCAGCTCAGCATTTCTCATGATGTACTCTGCATATAAGTTAAATAAGCAGGGTGACAATATACAGCCTTGCTGTACTCCTTTCCCAATTTGGAACCAGTCTGTTGTTCCATATCCAGTTCTAACTGTTGCTTTTTGACCTGCATACAGATTTCTCAGGAAGCAGGTCAGGTGGTCTGGTATTCCCATCTCTTGAAGAATTCTCCACAGTTTGTTGTGATCCACACACTCAAAGGCTTTGGCATAGTCAATAAAGCAAAAATAGATGTTTTTCTGGAACTCTCTTGTTTTTCCAATGATCCAGTGGATGTTGGCAATTTGATCTCTGGTTCCTCTGCTTTTTCTAAATCCAGCTTGATCATCTGGAAGTTCATGGTTCATCAGTTCAGTTCAGGCACTCAGTCATGTCCGACTCTTTGCAACTCCATGAACTACAGCACACCAGGCCTCCCTGTCCATCACCAACTCCTGGAGTTCACTCAAACTCACATCCATCGAGTCGGTGATGTCATCCAGCCATCTCATCCTCTGTCATCCCCTTCTGCTCCTGCCCCCAATCCCTCCCAGCATCAGGGTCTTTTCCAATGAGTCAACTCTTTGCATGAGGTGGCCAAAGTACTGGAGTTCCAGCTTTAGCATCATTCCTTCCAAAGAAATCCCAGGGCTGATCTCCTTCAGAATGGACTGGTTGGATCTCCTTGCAGTCCAAGGGACTCTCAAGAGTCTTCTCCAACACCACAGTTCAAAAGCATCAATCCTTCAGTGCTCAGCCTTCTTCACAGTCCAACTCTCACATCCATACATGACCACTAGAAAAACCATAGCCTTGACTAGATGGAGCTTTGTTGGCAAAGTAATGTCTCTGCTTTCTATTATGCTATTTAGGTTGGTCATAACTTTCCTTCCAAGGAGTAAGCGTCTTTTAATTTCATGGCTGCAGTCACCATCTGCAGTGATTTTGGAGCCCAGAAAAATAAAGTCTGACACTGTTTCCCCATCTATTTCCCATGAAGTGATGGGACCAGATGCCATGATCTTCGTTTTCTGAATGTTGAATTTTAAGCCAACTTTTTCACTTTCCTCTTTCACTTTCATCAAGAGGCTTTTTAGTTCCTCTTCACTTTCTGCCATAATGGTGGTGTTATCTGCATATCTGAGGTTATTGATATTTCTCCTGGCAATCTTGATTCCAGCTTATGCTTCTTCCAGTCCAGCATTTCTCATGATGTACTCTACATAGAAGTTAAATAAGCAGGGTGACAATATACAGCCTTGACGTACTCCTTTTCCTATTTGGAACCAGTCTGTTGTTCCATGTCCAGTTCTAACTGTTGCTTCCTGACCTGCATACACATTTCTCAAGATGCAGGTCAGGTGGTCTGGTATTCCCATCTCTTTCAGAATTTCCCACAGTTTATTGTGATCCACATAGTCAAAGGCTTTGGCATAGTCAATAAAGCAGAAATAGATGTTTTTCTGGAACTCTCTTGCTTTTTCACATACATGGAAAAAAGAGAAGGTGGAATCAGATGATACCTCAGGATTAATCAAACCCTAAACTCTCCTTAAAAAAAAAAAAGTAAACTGACATTTTAGGTCACTCCTTAGTCTTTAAATGGTTCAGAAGCTGCAGATTTACAAATATTTACACATTGTTACTGCTGCAGTGGAAAGGAAATTAAAAAAAAAAAAGAGGAATTTTTTTTTTCATCCCCTTTCCTGAAAACAAAGATGACAAAGAGAATAGCAAGCAGATCTGAACATTCCTAGGTTTTTTTGTTTGTTTGTTTGTTTGTTTGTTTTTACTTTGTGTGAGTCACTCAGTCAGGTCTGACTCTTTGTGACCCCATGGACTGTAGCCAGCCAGGCTCCTCTGTCCATGGGATTCTCCAGGCAAGAATACTGAAGTGGGCAGCCATTTCGTTAACTGCTCCTAACTCTGCATGTCTGTAACAAAGTTTGCTTTTCTGCACCGTAACTGCAAGAGGTACACTTCACACCTATTTTCCTTTGACTCTATGTTAAATACATCCTGTATCTGGTGTTCACCTTGGTTGTAGTTACATATCAGAAAGAAGGCCACAGGGTCTCGAGCTGCCCGTCCCGTCTCAATTACTGGGTTAGTGATGCCACCTATGACTGTGAAACAACGCAAGAGGAAAAAGCCAAGGTCCTATCACCATTGTGCTTATCACCGACTCCTGACTGCAAGCCCTCATCTTATACAAGCCCTAGACTCCTCATGGAAGTGGGGCACATTTCTTGAGGCTTGAGGCTACAGTGTTCCACTCTCTGCCAGCACAGAATTAAAGCCACCTTTCTATTTCCTCCAAACTCTGTCTCCGTATTTTTTCATTCAGCTTCAGTGGGCAGAGAAGGCCAGGATTTGGGCCAGCAACATTACCTATTTCCCTGCCAAGCTGCACAAGACACGTACTGTTTGCTTGGCTACTACTAACATTTTGAAGGCCACGTTGTCCCTGGGGTTGGATTTTCAATCTCCTATGACAGCCTGGTAAAAATGGAATCCAACATAAAACTGGATGACTAAATAAGGACTGTGTACAGACTGGCTTACATAGAAATCCACTGTCTGAGCCGTGCTTAGGTCATTTTGGTTTGCGTTGCAGAGATGTCCTCCTTAAGTAAACCCTACTGAGCATTCTCCCTGGTGGCTCAGGCGGTAAAGCGTCTGCCTACAATGAGGGAGACCGGGGTTCAATCCCTGGGTTGGGAAGATCTTCTGGAGAAGGAAATGGCACCCCACTCCAGTACTCTTGCCTGGAAAATCCCATTGATGGAGGAGCCAGGTAGGCCCCAGTCCATGGGGTCGCAAAGAGTAGGACACGACTGAGCGACTTCACTTTCACTTTCACTGAGCACTCACTTAAAACTCCACATAACCTTGGATTTGCAGCAGTGTTTCTTAAGGCTCTGCAGGAAGGCAGTTTGGCCTCCAGGCCTAACTGAGAAGTTTCTCTACCTTGCTTTAGCAGTGGCTTTGTATTCAGCTCCCCTTGGAGCACAAGCTGTTCTGTTTTTGCCACCAGCAGGGACCCTTCATGTGAGTTGCAGGCTTCTGAATCTCAATTTCATTAGAGGTAACAATGGCACCCCACTCCAGTACTTTTGCCTGGAAAATCCCATGGACAGAGGAGCCTGGTAGGCTGCAGTCCATGAGGTTGCTAGAGTCAGACACAACTGAGTGACTTCACTTTCACTTTTCACTTTCATGCATTGGAGAAGGAAATGGCAACCCACTCCAGTGTTCTTGCCTGGAGAATCCCAGGGACCGGGGAGCCTGGTGGACTGCCGTCTCTTCGGTCGCACAAAGTCAGACACGACTGAAGTGACTCAGCAGTAACACTGTTTTTACTCGAGGGACAGAGGTTTATTTGGGAATATCTATGCCAGGTGAGGCCCCCATAGGAGGCCCCCACCTCCTCACTTAATTTACCTTCCCCAGCCAGGTTCAGCTCCTCCTGGTCACCTCCGGGGCCCAGCCAGGGCTGATCCTTGCCTGTCCACAGCCTCACTCAAGCAGCAATCTGACTGTGCGCACCCTCGCTCTGCAAACACATATAGTTTCTACTTGGTCTGAATATTCATCCCAAGCTACCCCCCCCCTTTCATTCTGTTCACCCCCTTCTCGTCTCCCAGTTCAAAGCCCCTGGTGACCTCAGATGACCTCACGAAGAGGCTAACTCTCTCAAGCCATCTTTTCCAGAGGAGTGAAAACCGGCATCTCTCTCATTTAAGCCAGAGATCCCCGATGCCTGCAGGCTCAGGACTCTGCAATCTGGGTGATTCTCTCTCCCCATGAACCCCCTCATTCGGACCTAAATATCCACCTCCCTTGTCCCTAGCTCAACATGCTAGAAAGAAGGGCCCAGCTGTCACAGGAAGTCATTGGAGGACGTGACCATCGGGCGACCCACCAGCCGGACCCGGGTCTTCGGGGACGCACCCCCACCCCCATATCTTCTGCCCTCTGGTTGTGGTTTTCAAGGATGCAGCCTCAAAGAAAGGGAAGGGTTGGGAGGCTACCTGGACAGACTGCACTACACACCTGTACCTTGTGAAGGTCGTGACATGAACTTGGAAGATTCTGGCAGTGGGGTGCGGAATCTTCCAGTCTGGGGGTCGCCCAACTCAAACCTCGGATTAAGTCCCCATGCATATTAAACCTGCCACCTACCGATCTGAAGTGTCTGCTTCCGTCTTCCGGCTCTCCTTGCCATCCAGGGACCCAGGCCAGTTGTAGATTTCACCTGGAGAACGCGCCGGGTTGCTGAACTGACACTGGCTAAGGCGCTGAAAGGAGCCCGTAGTGATCCCATGCGCGTCTGCGCAGGACGCTATACACGGCACGCGCCTCTGCTCTGACCCAGTCCAGATGGTGGTGCAGAGACGCCTAAGTCTTTCCCCTTGCAATTCTACTTCCAGCAGACCGCATGCCTTTTTATCTCCCCATTAAAAGATATTGCGATTAATTATTTTAACCTCTGGAAATGCTTACAGCATCTCCTGGAAAAAGTGGGGAATGGGGCATTGTAAGTACGACTTATACCTTCCCAGGACCCAGATGAACTTAGGAAAACTCAGGCATCTCTCTTTGAATGAGTCATAAACATCAGCACAAGTGGAACTGTCCCGACAGTGTCATCAACGCTTATGTTTTTATTCCTGTCTGACTTAAGTCTTTTATTTCTTAATGGATTCCGAACTCAGAGAAGAAAGGAGGTGGGATTTATTACCTCCCTCAAACCCCCAAAAGGAAAACAAATGGTAAACAGATAATATAAAAATTAAAAATTAATTACACATTGGAATAAGTGTCATGGAAAATAACATTGTGTATAACAAATACCCCAGTCTGTCTTCCGCATGTCTCCTTTTTTATGTACATACTGCTGCTAAGTTGATTCAGTCGTGTCCAGCTCTTTGTGACTCCATGGATTGTAGCCCACCAGGCTCTTCTGTCCATGAGGTTTATAATTTTGTTTTTGGCTGTGCTAGATTTTCCTGTAGTTGCAGCGAGCAGGGGCTTCTTATTTCGGTGGCTTCTTTTGTTGCAGAGCACCAGTGTTCGGGATTCAGTGGTTGTGGCTCACAAGCTCTAGAGCACTGGCTCAGTACTTTCAGTGCTTGGGCTTAGGAGTTGAAGTTCCTGGGCTTATAGTTGGGCTTATAGTTGCTCCGCCATACGTGGGATCTGCCCGGACCAGGGATCAAACCCACATCTCCTGCATTGGCAGGCAGATTCTTTACCACTGTGCCCACCATCCCCTTCCCCAGGAAGCCCTGTGTTTCTCCTTTACTCTCACACTTGCAACACTTCTGACACACATATGCAGACTTTTGCCCCACACCGCACTGTCCTCTGACATTATCTGACATCATCTGGGCATCCTACAACTGACCTCAGTTCAGACACTGTCTCCCGGGAGGCGGCACCGGATCCACAGAGGAAGGTCTCCATCCCACGAGACTGCTTCGCCCCCAACTGCAGGTACCAACCTCAGATCCACGTGGCCACCCATGCTTCTGACCAATCAGCTGCAAATCAGAGGCTCGCTCCACCCACTCCTCAGGTGTGACTAATTCACTAGTGCAGCTCACAGAACTCAGGAAAGCTGTTTACTTACTGTCTACCAGTCTACTGGGCTTCCCTGGTTGCTCAGCTGGTAAAGAATACTCCTGCAATGCGGGAGACCTGGGTTTGATCCCAGGGTTGGGAAGATCCCCTGGAGAAAGGAAAGGCTACCCATTCCAGTATTCTGGCCTGGAGAATTCCATGGATTGTATAGCCCATAGGGTCGCAAAGAGTCAGACATGACTGAGAGACTTTCACTCACCAGTTTATTATAAAAGGACATGATAAAAGACACAAGAGCATCCAGATGGAGGAAACGCCCAGGGTTGGGTCTTCCCTGCGCTCTCCAGGCTCCACTTCCCCAGCATGACCCCTGCCTTAGGGGGATATGGCAGAAAGGCATTTGTCTACAAGAAAGCTCCCACCAAAACCCAGACATGCTGGCACCCTGATCTCAGACTTCTAAGCCTCCGGAACTATGAACAATAAACTTTTGCTGTATATAAGTCACTCAATTAATGGTATTTTGTTAAAGCAGTCTGAGGAGGGACTAAGATTCCTTCAACATAAACTATTGTTTCCCAGTAACGACAAGCATCTATATTTTCCTCCTGCTGCTGCTGCTTCTAAGTCACTTCAGTTGTGTCCGACTCTGTGCGACCCCGTAGGTGGCAGCCCACCAGGCTCCCCCGTCCCTGGGATTCTCCAGGCAAGAACACTAGAGTGAGTAGCCATTTCCTTCTCCAATGCATGAAAGTGAAAAGTGAAAGTGAAGTTGCTCAGTCGTGTCCAACTCTTAGCAACCCCATGGACTGCAGCCTACCAGGCTCCTCCGTCCACAGGATTTTCCAGGCAAAAGTACTGGAGTGGGTCGCCAGTGCCTTCTCTGTATTTTTTCCTGACGCACTTCCTGTTCCAATTCACAGTTCAGAAGAGTCTCACAAATTTCAAGATGTTCACAGCAGTTACAAATGGCATTTTGCAATTTTCAGTAGTTTATATCACCCTTAAATTTGTGGAAATAGGTTTAGGTATAACATGTATGAAGCTTGATATTGATTCTTTAGGTTGGCAGCTATATGGACACTGGATGCTGGAAATGCATCTCGTTTTATTTTTATGAAATATTGAATGTGATATAATTAAATTTTAAGAAAAATTATATTAAAATGTTCTCACTCTTTTTTGTTAAAAGTTTATATTCATTCATTATAATGTATTCATCACCTTTCATTTTGACATAATTTTGAGTCCTTCAAAATAAACATGTTTAATATACATAAAATATTAACTTTTATTTTCAAATTTTAGATGAAAATGTGGCTAAATTCTACATATTTTGAGTTCTATTGCCTAATGCTATAGATCATCGAGATCATGAAAGAAAGGAAATATATGAATGTGGAACTCAGCATGTTGCTTAAATATTTTTAAGCTAGGAACCCAAAAAAATGAGCAAATTTCTGTCAAGCATGACTCACGTAAAATTCCTGAACAATTTACTATATATTCTCTAATGAAAATGTAATTGGTATTTAAAAAATGCAAATTAGCAATTTTTTCTCATCAATTCACAATATGAATAGGTCAGATGAAGTTGCTACAACCTCATGCACGCACGTGTGCTGAGTCACTTCAGTCCTGTCCGGCTGTGTGACCCTATGGACTGTAACCCACCAGGCTCCTCTGTCCATGGGATTCTCCAGGCAAGAATACTCCTCCAGGGCCTACAACCTCATATTCTTTACCAAATAAAGGTACAACTACACAGCGCAAAATATAATTCTCACACAGAAAAAATACATATGCAATTATAGCACTGAAAAAGGGATGTATAAAGTACAGTTGATAATATTCAGTAAACATAAGTGATTCCAACTGAGACCCTTACTGTGATGTTCTTTTAAAAAAATGACCCTCTGTGTCTAAAGCTTGCCAAACATAATAATGCTTTTTGGCTGAATAAAAGTGAAGTATTTACAGAAAACAATGGAAAATGTTCAGGTTTAGTACAAATGGTTTCAATTTGGGGTGCTAAAATAAACAAAAATATAATGCAGATAAACACAATGAAGTGAATGAACATTCTTAAGGACTGAAAATTCAAGATGAGGCCATGAATCTGATGAGTAATAAAGTGAGAAAAGAAAACATATACAACTTTAAAAAGTTATTATTACTCAGTTCAGTCAGGCTGTAGAAGCATCAAAATTCATATCACAGAAATGTGTCTTCATTACATGTATGGCTGCTGAACTACAAGAAAAGGAAAACAAGTCAACATTTATGTATTTCACTGGGTTTTACAGCAGTTGTGAAAATAAGTTTAGACTTTACTGGCAAACTGAGAAAATAGCTTTCAGTTTTAGGGACTGACTTAGGAGACTGATGAAAAAAACAGGTTGAAAGGCTTGCCCAATCTCACTAACATAGCTGGCACAGAAGAAGATGAGTCAGCCAGAATTTTTACCAAAAGTCCAGAAGCATCTGTGCTGTGTGGAACATAGTTAGAACTTACTGCTGGGAGAAATGGGCTTATCTGAACCAACAGGAATGCTGCTCTTTGGAACAATTCCAGAGATTGAATGTAGTGTTTTCTGGACCTGCCCAAAGATGGACTACCATGATGGAACATGAAATTGGACACTAAACCAAAATTTAACACCTCATTACATATGAGGTGTGGAATACATTCTCCTTAAAGTAACTAGATCCCATTTAGACAAGACTAAGATGTACTAGGAGAATTCAGTAAAATAATATTCCCAAATAAAAAGTGAATAATCATCAAAATTGAAATTAATTTTGAATGTGTGCTATCTCTATTCATTTGAATGAATACAAATGATCCATTGCTTATTTTTTAAAAAGAAACAAAACAGATCTATTATAATATTCCACTTCCAAAGCTTTTAAACTATGTATTTTTAATTTCGGAGATTTTTTTTTTCCAAATTGAAAGAAACTGATATAAAATAGACAACGAAGTGAGATTCTAATAAACTATAAAGAATTTAGAAAAATAAAATGAAAATATTTTCATGACTATATATAAACATTTTCAAAACAAACGTTAGAAACCCTCAGTTCAGTTCAGTCTCTCAGTCGTGTCCGACTCTTTGTGACCCCATGAATCGCAGCACGCCAGGCCTCCCTGTCCATCACCAACTCCCGGAGTTCACTCAAACTCACGTCCATCGAGTCGGTGATGCCATCCAGCCATCTCATCCTGTGTCGTCCCCTTTTCTTCCTGCCCCCAATCCCTCCAGCATCAGAGTCTTTTCCAATGAGTCAACTCTTCACACGAGGTGGCCAAAGTACTGGAGTTTCAGCTTTATCATCAGTCCTTCCGAAGAACACCCAGGACTGATCTCCTTTTAGAATGGACTGGTTGGATCTCCTTGCAGTCCAAGGGACTCTCAGGAGTCTTCTCCAACACCACAGTTCAAAAGCATCAATTCTTCGGCGCTCAGCCTTCTTCATAGTCCAACTCTCACGTCCATACATGATCACTATCTTCTGACAAATCATAGATCAGGGTATTTTGTTAATTGAACACAGATTTTTAACAAATTGAATATCTAACCACTACTTTTAAGTTCTATTTATAACACCTCCACATTGAGAAATTTGAAAGAAGATCCATGAATGGACCTAATTATTACTCTAAGGAAAAAATTTAAATTATGATCTAAAATAGCAATTTTGTCATGAATTAAAATATGTAATATTTTCTATAATAGATGCAATTTACCACATGCAACCCTATCACAATATTTGAACATGTTGTATAATATTAGTGGTATATTTCTGAATTTAAGTAGTGCTTTAAGAACTTTATTGGCAATTCAAATTGCTATAGCCTCAGCAAACTGGTTTCCCCAACTTGGAATAAAAAACTCTAAAATCTTCAATGCCTTAAGAAGGATTACCTAATTTGGCACTCTTTAACAAAGCAGAAATGTTGTGAAAAATCATGATTAAACAACCCAAGTGGAGATATTGCTGAATCCAAGACAGGAAAAATTAAAATTTTGGAATAAATGTGTAACTTGTAAATTATCTATGTCTTTATGACTCACCTAAACATGACCATCAACAGAACACCTGGGCATGTGTGATAATAATTAAATTCAGCTGCCTTTGATATTTGCCAGCTTGCAATTATTGACATCCCTAGCTTTGCACATGTTTTTGTGAAGGAGTATTTCTTTTGGCAGGAGGATAGAATATAATTCAACAGCTGGTTTGCTTAATTTATAATTTTTACTTCATTGGAAACACAGTCTATAAGCCTCCACTTCTACTCGCCCCAATCCCTGAAATGCCTGGCACAGGCCTGGCAGGCTTGTCCATTGGTGTCTGTCAAATGAGGAACACGAGTGTGACACGGGCTTAGCATTACCAGTGAAGGCTTCCTTCCTCCTTATGCCCAGCACAAGGCAAATACACCATCTTCTCTTTGCAAGGCAAGAGCCTTCAGGAGCCTGGGTAGCTCTGTTGGTAGAGCATCAGACTTTTAATCTGAGGGTCCAGGGTTCATGTCCCTGTCCAGGCGGGAGGTTTACGCATCCTCTTGTGCTTAGAGGATACCAAGCTTTTGGGCTTCCCTTGTGGCTCAGCTGCTAAAGAATTCCACCTGCAATGTGGGAGGCCTCGGTTCAACCCCATGGTTGGGAAGATCCCGTGGAGAAGGGAAAGGCTACCCACTCCAGTATTCTGGCCTGGAGAATTCCATGGACTGTAGAGTCAGACACGACTGAGCAACTTTCACTTTCACTAGTCATACATGAAAATGGGTCCAAGTATTGTTTTGTAATGTTCCAAACCAGTCAGTCCTAAAGGAAATCCACCCTGAATATTCATCGGAAGGACTGATACTGAAGATGAAGCTCCTATACTTCAGCCACCTGACATGAAGAGCCAACTCATTAGAAAAGACTCTAATGCTGGGAAAGCGGATGAGATGACTGGATGGCATCATCAACTCAATGGACATGAGTTTGAACAAACTCCAGGACATAGTGAAGGACAGGGAAGCCTGGCGTGCTGCAGTCTGTGGGGTTGCAAAGAGTGGGACACGACTGAGTGACTGAACAACAACAATGTTCCTTGCACCACAAATAATAAATTGCTTATGGAGAACCCTGTTAAACAATCATCGCTGGAGACACGGGCTCTTTTCTTTGAGACTCTAAAGTGACAGAAAGGCTTCTTCCTCAGAGTACAGTACAGAAAGGGAAACAATGAGCAAACTTTCAGTGGAGCAAGCTGACAAACATGACCTCGGTCAGGTGAGATCAAGGTCAACCTGAACCTCAGTGATCAGCCATATCGATCGAGTTGATGTGAGTGCCCTCTGTGACCTTCCTCACAAAACCCAATCTAACCATGAGAAAAACATTAGACGAGTCCTAATTGAGGGAGATCCTACAAAATACCCTGCCCGTATCTCTCAAAAAAATAAAATAATATCTCAAAAAATCTCAATCTCAAGTTATCTAGATATTACCTCAATAATATCTCCATCTCAAAAAAAATAAAATAAGTAACAAACAACAACAACAAAGGAAGATCTAAGAAATTCTCACAGGGAAGAGGAGCCAAGTAAGATAAGGTTAAATTCAATATGGTGTCCTGGGTGGGCTGCTGGGCCAGAAGGACATTAGGTAAAAACTACTGGAAACTGAAAGAAGTATGTGCTGTGCTAAGTTGCTTCAGTCATGTCCATCTCTTTGTGACCCCATGGACTGTAGCCCTCCAGGCTCCTCTGTCCATGCAATTCTCCAGGCAAGAATACTGGAGTGGGTGGCCATTTCCTTCTCCAAGGGATCTTCCTGACCCAGGGATCGAACCCACATCTCTCAAATCTCCTGCATTGACAGGCGGTTCTTTGCCACTAACGCCACCTTAGAAGTCTTATGAACTTCAGCTAATAATAATGTATCCATGGTGGTTCTTTCACTGTGACAAGGGTACCTCGTTAACGTAAGAACACATTCACATTAGGGGAAACCAGGTGTGCAGCAATGGGAACTCTGTACTACCTTTGCAAGTTTTCTATACACCTGAAACTATTCTGATTAAAAGTTAAGTTTTAAAAAATGTAACAGAATGTGTCTGAAGGACAAAATGACCTAAAATGAAGCCTCCTAGCCTGCAAGGGATGGACTTCTCTGGTGGTTCAGATGGTAAAGAACCTGCCTGCAGTGCAGAAGATGTTTTGATCCCTGGCTCGGGAAGATTCCCTGGAGAAGGAAATGGCAACTCATTCCAGTGTTCTTACCTGAAGAATCCCATGGACAGAGGAGCCTGGCAGGCTACAGTCCATGGAGTCACAGAGTCAGACACAGCTGAGCACACACACAGCCAGCAAAGAAAACATAAGAAGACACCCCAGAGAGAGAAGGATGGGCTTGGGACAGAGTTATCCAGGGTTCAGATAATCCTAGAAGATGCCTAGTCTGGGCAGAGCAAGGCATCGACTGTGAAACCGTCCTGCTCGGACACCCTGATGCCATGGACATGCTGTCTAGGAAATAGTCGTGTGTATGTCACCAAGATCAGCAACCCCTCAGGACCTTAGATCATTTTTCCTCTGAGCAGCCTCTGACCTTACAGACACTGAGGGAAGGAACATTCTCTCTCCTGCGATGTCAGTCAGTTCAATTGCTCAGTCATGTCCGACTCTTTTCAACTCCACGGACTGCAGCACGCCAGGCTTCCCTGTCCATCGCCAACTCCTGGAGCTTGCTCAAAGTCATGTCCATCGAGTCAGTGATGTCATCCAACCAGCTCATCCTCTGTATCCCCTACTCCTCCCACCTTCAATCTTTCCCAGCATCAGACTCTTTTCCAATGAGTCAGCTCTTTGCATCAGATGGCCAAAGTATTGGAGTTTCAGCTTCAGCATCAGTCCTTCCAATGAATATTCAGGTCTGATTTCCCTTAGGATGGACTGGTTGGATCTCCTTGCAGTCCAAGGGACTCTCAAGAGTCTTCTCTAACACCACAGTGCAAAAGCATCAATTCTTCAGCATTCAGCTTTCTTTATAGTCCAACTCACATTCATACATGACTACTAGAAAAGCCATAACTTTGACTATGTTTGACAACCAGACCTTTGTTGGCAAAGTAATGTCTCTGCTTTTTAATATGCTGTCTAGGTCAGAGAAAGCAATGGCAACCCACTCCAGTACTTTTGCCTGGACGGAGGAGCCTGGTAGGCTGCAGTCCACGGGGTCGCTAGGAGTCGGACACGACTGAAGCGATTTAGCAGCAGCAGTAGGAGGGCTAATCTGGAGAAGGCAATGGCATCCCACTCCAGTACTCTTGCCTGGAAAATCCCACGGATGGAGGAGCCTGGTAGGCTGCAGTCCAAGGGATCGCTAAGAGTTGGACACGACTGAGCGACTTCACTTTCACTTTTCACTTTCATGCATTGGAGAAGGAAATGGCAACCCACTCCAATGTTCTTGCCTGAAGAATCCCAGGGACCGGGGAGCCTGGTGGGCTTCTGTCTATGGGGTCACACAGAGTCTGACACGACTGAAGTAACAGCAGCAGCAGCAGCAGGTTGGCCATAGCTTTTCTTTCAAGGAGTAAGCGACTTTTCATTTCATGGCTGCAGTCACCATCTGCAGTGATGATGGAGCCCCCAGAAATAAAGTCTCTCACTGTTTCCATTGTTTCTCCATCTATTTGCAATGAAGTGATGGGACCAGATGCCATGATCTTAGTTTTTTGAATGTTGAGTTTTAAGCCAACGTTTTAACTCTCCTCTTTCACTTTCATCAAGAGGCTCTTTAGTTCTTCACTTTCTGTCATAAGGGTGGTGTCATCTGCATATCTGGTAGTACATTACGGCCTAAAAAATGAGGGGAATATAACCATTCTAATACATATATTTTTTGAGCGTCTTTGGAGAAAAGAACTGCGGATGCAAACGGGCACCCAGGTAGCAAGGCCAGCCTCAACTGAGAATGTGGGTGAGGAAAACGATCTACAAATTGGGAGGTTAAATGGGCATTAATAGTAGATAATGTTCTATCCAATTTGGGTGTTTTGAGAATAGAAGCTGAAGGTGATTTTAATTATTTTAATAATTTGTAAAAAGGAGCCAACATATCAGTAGTGATTTGTATGTAGGGTCGGGCCCAATTAAGATGACCCAAAAATTGTTGTAATTGTACACAAGAAAATTTGGCAGGCAATGTGAGTTGAGGAATAGCAGGAGTGGCAGCATCTTCAAGAACTTTATGTCCCAAGTATAAATCTGGATAATTTCTTTGACTTTCCTCTATTCTCTATGGCTATGTAAGGCCATAAGAAAGTGACATTTTTTGTAATGTTATAAGGTGAACTTCAGAGAGAGATTTGCCTGCCAACAAAATATGATCCATATAATGATAAACTACAAGATCAGGAAATCAGGATCAAAAAGGATTTAAAGCTTGAGCAACAAAATATGGACATAAGATGGGACTGCTAAGCATGCCCAGAGGGAGAACTTTCCAATGATACCTTTTAGTAGGTTGAATATTATTTAATATTGGTAAAGTAAATGCAAAATTTTTCGATCCTTCTCTGACAAAGGGATGGTAAAGAAACAATCTTTTCAGTCTATTCTCATAAATTGATAATCTAAAGGAATCAAGTTAGGGTCAGGAAATCCACATTGAAGTGTCCCCATAGGTTGTATTACTTTATTAATTTCTCTTAAGTCTTGCAATAGCCTACATTTACCAGATTTCTTCTTTATAACAAAAATGGGAGTGTTCCAAGCAGAAGTAGTCTCTTCTATATGTCCTAATTGTAATTGTTCATTAATAAGGGCCTATGCAGCTTGTAATTGCTCTAATGTTAATGGCCACTGATCAATCCATATGGGCATTTCTGTCAGCCATTTTAAAGGTACTGCTGTCCTTTCTCCTGCAGAAGCCCCTACAAAAACAGCATAATAATCTTTGTATTTAATTGCTGTAGTAAACCTCTCCCCCATACCACAAAGGGAATGTTTAAAATATAAGGTTGTATATGGGCGATTACTTTAGAGGGTTCATTCCCGGCTGCACATGAGACCCTAAGGTGCTCTGTTGAGATAGGGTGTTGCCCCTAATGCCCCAGAGGGGCTTTGTATGTTCCCAAGGCCAGGCCGCAGGCCAGCAAGAAGGAGGGAAATCAGCGCCCGTATCCAATAGACCATTGATTAGTTTCCTGTTAACTGATTGACAAGGTAAGTACTGGCTTATCTGATTTTACAGGTATGGTAGTAGCAACAATGGTAGAACCAAAACCATGATCACGCTGATAATTATCCAGTTTGTTTACAGAAACATAAGGGAGTAAAACCAGTTGGGATATAGATAATCCTGAAATTTATTTTGGGGGGTAAATATGTCCATTCTTGAGCCTTTATAATACCAGTAAAATCCCAATCTGTAACCACCGGGATAACAAAAATGCCTTTTTTTCGTGCATGAGAACGAGGCAATAAAAGTCCCACCGTATCTTGTGGTAGAGGTCCCCGTAACTGAGTAGGAATCAAATATACTCCCCCAGGCAATTGAATGTTGACTTCCTCACCATTTATAAGACCTATTCCTGCACTTCCATGGGTGGCATGAATGGATTGAGAGACGGAGAATTGACCAGGGCAGAGCTGTTTATCGGATAAATCTGAATTCTTTGATTGTTCTTGTATGGAGGGCTCCTTTGGACGGGGGCTGGAGATGTTTCCGTTTTTTTGATTCCCTAATTCTGACTTGGTGATCAGCATTGATTAGCCCAATGATATCCTTTCCCACATTTGGGACATATTTTTTAATATAAATTTATATATTTTAATTGGAGGCTAATTACAATATTGTATTGGTTGTCTTGGGTCTACCAGCTCTCTTATTTCGACATTCCCAGAGTAAATGTCCAATCTTCCCACAATTAAAACAAGTTTTGCCAGGAGGTTTTAAAGCGGCCGCCAATAATGTAGCCCGATGAGTTTCAGAATCTACTGTTTGGCATGCTTGAATCATAGTGGCCAGAGTAGTATCGGGCTTAGTATAGATACCCTTCAAAACCTCCTGGCAGTCTTTATTAGTGTTCTCAAAGGCCAATCGTTTAAGTAAGATCTCAGCAGCCTCAGGATTTTCTATTTGTCTTTGAATTGTGAGTTGCAAGCGATTTACAAAAGCATAATAAGATTCATTATTCTCCCGTCTAACGCTAGAAAAGGATTGAGTAGCACTCCTTCCATTCGGCATCCTTCTCCAAGCTTTAACAGCTATTTCAGCAGCCTGTTGGATGGCCTCCTGTGGAAAGGCCAGCTGTTTTTGAAGGCTGGCAAATGGCCTAATTCCCATTAACATATTATGGTCCACATTAATGCCAGCAGTTAGATTGTTCATGGAGGCAATGGCGGCTAACTCAGAGTATTCTTGTTGCCATACCATGTACTGTGCAGGCATCACCACCATTTTTATTAACTGTTTCCAATCCCAAGGTGTCATCTCATATCCTTCTGCAACTCCCTCCAAAATGCCAGCAGTCAAACAGCTGCTGCTGCTGCTGCTGCTAAGTCGCTTCAGTCGTGCCCGACTCTGTGTGACCCCATAGACAGTAGCCCACCAGGCTCTCCCATCCCTGGGATTCTCCAGGCAAGAATACTGGAGTGGGTTGCCATTTCCTTATCCAATGCATGAAAGTGAAAAGTCAAAGTGAAGTTGCTCAGTCGTGTCCAACTCTTCGAGACCCCATGGACTGCAGCCTTCCAGGCTCCTCCGCCCATGGGATTTTCCAGGCAAGAGTACTGGAGTGGGATGCCATTGCCTTCAACCCATTATCATTTATACTCCTTTTTAACTCTTTAAAAACTGAATAAGGAAGATGCTCAGAGAGGGACTTTCGACCTGGGGCGCGTAGTATTGGACAAACAGCGAATGGAGATAGATCCCCCTGATTGAGAGCTTCCTGCATGCATCCAGTCATGGAGGACTTCCTAGGAGGCGTCTCCATTAGCTTGGGAGAGGGATCGTGAGAGACAAAGGGAGCAACGGAAAGAGGGGGTTGATATTCCACAGCAGGGGTAATAGGGACACCAAAACGAGAAATGGCGTCCCGGCAGAGATGCCATGCAAGAATTGCAACTGGTGCACGAGGCTCCTCATGTAACTTTTGCCCCATTTGTTCCCAATCCTTGATACTCAAGGAACCCACCTCGGGGTACCAAGGACAATGGGAATCGATCTCCATCAACAGCTGGGCACGTATCTTGTGACTTCCTTCATGCCCTGCCTTGAGTAATAAAAACTGAAACTCAAGCCTATGCGCGTCTTGTTTTTCAGAACGGGCATTTCCCATGATGTAGACTCACCGGGATCCTACCATATAGGATGGGCGACGCCCGGAGCCTGCTCCAGGCGGATGAGTCCATCAGGTCCCTGTTCGAGCACCATTTGTCGGGGATGAGGAGTGGTGTCACAGCAAAGAAAAACACGGAGATGATGTAGCGAAGTGGCCACCTATCCACCAGGCAGAATAGGCGCGCCGGTGGAGGCTCGCCGTGTCCTTTTATTGATAACTGCGCATGTGTACGATGTTTATTGCGCATGCAGTGAAATGCCACGCATACAGAGTATCTGTGTGGCGTCTGCCTAAAAGTTTTCTGCGGTTATATTAATACAGACTATTCTTGCCAAGTTTTATCTAATAGCCTAATGTTCTTGATTATAACGTTCCCTTGTCATTTCTTAGGAGACAGACAATGAGTCAGCTGTCTGGAAGTGTGCTGCAACAGACTGCTTCAGAATGTGTCCTGAGGTGACTCTCGGTCTGAGTCCTTTATATCTGAACTAATATTTTTCCATCCAGCAGAGGCAAATAGCCCCTACCACTTTCCTGAACCTTCCTTAATGCCCATATACATCAGGGTCTTTTCCAATTCTCCGCTCTTCACACCAGGTGGCCAAAGTATACCAGTGAATATTCAGGGTTGATTTCCTTTTAGGATTGACTGGTTTGATCTCCTTGCAGTCCAAGGGACTCTCAAGAGTCTTCTCCAGCACCACAATTGGAAAGCAGGAATTCTTCAGTGCTCAACCTTCCCTTGTAGCTCAGTTGGTAAGGAATCTGCCTACAGTGCAAGAGACCTTGGTTCGATTCCTGGGTCGGGAAGATCCCCTGGAGAAGGAAATGGCAACCCACTCCAGTATTCTTACCTGGAGAATCCCCATGAACAGAGGAGCCTGGCAGATTACAGTCCATGGTGTCGCAAGAGTAACGACACGACTCAGCAACTAAACCACCACCACCTCAGCCTTTTTTATGGTCCAACTCTCATATCCGTACATGACTACTGGAAAAACCATAGCTTTGACTATACAGATCTTTGTTGGCAAAGTGATATCTCTGCTTTTTAATGTGCTGTCTAGGTTTGTCATAGCTTTCCATCCAAGGAGAAAGTGTCTTAAATTTCATGGCTGCAGTCACCATCTGCAGTGATTTTGGAGCCCAGGAAAATAAAACATGTCACTGCTTTCACTTTTTTCCCCTTCTATTTGCCGTAAAGTGATGGGACCAGATGCCATGATCTTACTTTTTTTTAATGTTGAGTTTTAAGCCAGCTTTTTCACTCTCTTCTTTTACCTTCATCAAGAGACTCTAGTTCCTCTTTGCTTTCTGCCATTAGAGTGGTGTCATCTGCATGTCTGAAGTTGTTGATGTTTCTCCCAGCAATCTTGATTCCAGCTTTTGATTCATCCAGCTCAGCATTTCACATGATGTATAAGTTAAATAAGCAGAGTGACAACATACAGCCTTGTTGTACTTCTTTCCCAATTTGGAACCAGTCTGTTGTTCCATATCCAATTCTAACTGTTGCTTCTTGACCTGCATACAGGTTTCTCAGGAGACAGGTAAGGTGGTCTGCTATGCTCATCTTTTTAAGAATTTTCCACAGTTTGTTGTAATCCATGTGATCAAAGGCTTTGGCATAGTCAAACGAAGCAAGAGATGTTTCTCTGAAATTCTGTTGCTTTATCTAGATCCAGAGGATGTTGGCAATTTGATCCCTGGTTCCTCTGCCTTTTCTAAATCCAGCTTGTACACCTGTAAGTTCTCAGTTCTTGTATTGCTGAAGCCTGGCTTGAAGAATTTTGAACATAACCTTGCTAACATGAAATGAATGAAATTATATAGTTTGAACCTTCTTTGGCTTTGCCCTTCTTTGAGATTGGAATGAAAACTGATCTTTTCCATTTCTGTGGCCACTGTGGAATTTTCTAAACTTGCTGACATATTGAGTACAGCACTTTCACAGCATCGTCTTTTAGGATTTTAAATAGCTCAACTGGAATTCCATCACCTCCACTAACTTTGTTTCTAGTAATGCTCCCTAAAGCCCACTTGACTTCACACTCCAGGATGTCTGCTCTAGGTAAGTGACCACACCATCGTATATATATGGGTTATTAAGACCTTTTTGTGTGTAGTTCTGTGTATTCTTGCTACCTCTTAGTCTCTTCTGCTCCTATTAGGTCCCTGCCATTTCTTTCCTTTATTGTGCCCATCCTTGCATGAAATGTTCCCTTGATATCTCCAATTTTGTTCAAGAGATCTCTAGTCTTTCCCATTCTATTGTTTTCCTCTGTTTCTGTGTGTTATTCACTTAAGAAGGCTTTTTTTTTAAGTTAATTTTAATAACATTTTATTTAACCATTACATTTCAAATAATCATTCAACATGTAATTAATATTTTAAAATATTGAAATATCTTTCATTCTTCTTGCCATATGAAGTCTTTTAAATCTGTTGTATATTTTACATTTACATTTTTACAGCACATCTCAATGCAGATACTAAGTTTTCATCACAAATCCTTGATTTGTAGTTAGAGTTCATAAAATTCACAATTGAGAAACTACATTTTTTATACACACAAATTGTTTGGGACATATTGTAAAGTTTTCTACTAACCGAATCAAGTACCAAAATATCATATCCCTTTCAAATCTTCACATTTTAAAAACTTGTTCATCCAAAAAGGCTTTCTTAGCTCTCCTTGCTATTCTCTCAAACTCTGCATTCAGTTGAGTATATCTTTCCCTTTCTCCCTTGTCTTTCACGTCTCTTCTTTTCTCAGCTGTTTGTAAATCCTCCTCAGGCAACAGCATAATAATTCAGTATGTTTACAGATTATATTCCATTAAAAGTTATTATGAGATACTGGCTATAACTCTATGCCTTACAATGCATCTTTGTTGCTTATCCATGTTATACATAGTAGTTTGTATCTGTTACTCCCACATCCCTTCCTGCCCCTCCTTCTTCTCTCCCTGCTGGTACCTACTAGTCTGCTTTCTACATCTGTGTGTCTGTTTCTGCTTTGCATATACATTTATTTTGCATATACATTTATTGATGAAAGTGAAAGAGAAGAGTGAAAAGTTGGCTTAAAGCTCAAAATTCAGAAAACAAAGATCATGGCACCCGGTCCCATCACTTCATGGCAAATAGAAGGAGAAACAGTGGAAACCATGGCAGGCTTTATTTTCTTGGGCTCCAAAATCACTGCAGATGGTGACTGCAGCCATGAAATAAAAAGGTGCTTACTCCTTGGAGAAAAGTTATGACCAATCTAGACAGCATATTAAAAAGCAGAAACATTACTTTGCCAACAGAGGTCCATCTAGTCAAGGCTATGGTTTTTCCAGTGGTCATGTATGGACGTGAGAGTTGGACTATAAAGAAAGCTGAGTGCTGAAGAATTGATGCTTTTGAACTGTGGTGTTGGAGAAGACTCTTGAGAGTGCCTTGGACTGCAAGGAGATCCAACCAGTCCATCCTAAACGAAATCAGTCCTGGGTGTTCATTGGAAGGAATGATGCTGAAGCTGAAACTCCAATACTTTGGCCACCTGATGTGAAGAACTGACTTATTTGAAAAGACCCTGATGCTGGGAAAGACTGAAGGTGGGAGGAGAAGGTGATGACAGAGGATGAGATGGTTGGATGGCATCACCAATTCAATGGACATGAGTTTGAGTAAATTCCAGGAGTTGGTGATGGACAGGGAGGCCTGGCATGCTGCAGTCCAGGGGGTCGCAAAGAGTCGGACATGACTGAGCAACTCAACTGAACTGATACATTTATTTGTATTATTTTTTGGATTTTATCCCATGTATAACTGATATCCTACAGTGTTTGTTTTTCTCTGTCCAACTTATCTCACAAAGCATGTTATTTTCTATGTCTGTCCATGTTGGCAGAATTTCATTCTTGTTTATGGTATATCACATCCAGGGAAGACTTTCTGAAGCCAGGGAGTGAAACAGAGCTTCATGTGGGAAGGCAATATTCATGAGAGGTCCAAGCACCCACCGCCTGCAGAGTATACTTTTTCCAGGTATGTTGTGGCCTTGTGTGCAGCTGTAGCAAGACCTGTGTTGCTCAGTGTGCCAAAATCTACAACCAGTGAGGAAAACAAGTTGGTGTTAAAGCAATATGCATCCTATGGCCCCATGCAGTGGCCATGGAGGTGAGGGGTGCACTGTGCTGAACCCCCTTCCAAAGGACCTGTGACAAGGGCACCCTCGGTACGCTGTGAATTCATACAGAGACTATGCTTTTCCCGGGGCTTCCCTGGTGGGTCAGTGTTAAAGAACCCCCTGCTGATGTGGGATATGCAGGTTTGATCACTGGTTCGGGAAGATCCCGTGGAGAAGGCATCGGCCACCCACTCTAGTATTCTTGCCTGGGAAATCCCATGGACAGAGGGACCTAGCAGGCTACTGTCCCTGGGGTCACAAGGAGGTAGACACGACTGAGCAACTAAACAACAACAACAACATGTCTTTCCCAGCTTGGCTTCAGCCAGAACATGCAGGAGACTTGAGTCAGCCACTGTGCCCAATGAGGAATCTATTAGCCTTTGCTCTGGGCACCCCATCAGCTGATACTTTCTCAGACTACAGCTCAAGGAAGGATTTTTAAAGGCAACATTTTGGGTAAGGGTTGCATCATACGGACTTTTTTCTGATTGGGTGGTGGTATTGCCGGGAGAAATATCAATAACCTCAGATATGCAGATGACACCACCCTTACGGCAGAAAGTGAAGAGGAACTCAAAAGCCTCTTCATGAAAGTGAAAGAGGAGAGTGAAAGAGTTGGCTTAAAGCTCAACATTCAGAAAACGAAGATCATGGCATCTGGTCCCATCACTTCATGGCAAATAGATGGGGAAACAGTGGAAACAGTGGCAGACTTTATTTTTCTGGGCTCCAAAATCACTGCAGATGGTGACTGCAGCCATGAAATTAAAAGACGCTTACTCCTTGGAAGGAAAGTCATGACCAACCTAGCTAGCATATTGAAAAGCAGAGACATTACTTTGCCAACAAAGGTCCATCTAGTCAAGGCTATGGTTTCTCCTGTGGTCATGTATGGATGTGAGAGTTGGACTGTGAGGAAAGCTGAGCACCGAAGAATTGATGCTTTTGAACTGTGGTGTTGGAGAAGACTCTTAAGAGTTCCTTGGACTGCAAGGAGATTCAACCAGTCCATCCTAAAGGAGATCAGCCCTGGGTGTTCTTTGGAAGGAATGATGCTAAAGCTGAAACTCCAATACTTTGGCCACCACATGCGAAGAGTTGACCCATTGGAAAAGACTCTGATGCTGGGAGGGATTGGGGGCAGGAGGAGAAGGGGATGACAGAGGATGAGACGGCTGGATGACATCACCGACTCGATGGACGTGAGTCTGAGTGAACTCCAGGAGTTGGTGATGGACAGGGAGGCCTGGCGTGCTGCAATTCATGGGGTCGCAGAGAGTCAGACATGACTGAGCGACTAAACTGAACTGAACTGTACTTGCCCTTCTCTGAAGTCTTGATATCATCAAACATCCTGGAACTCAGGCCTTCACCTTACCCCTCAAAGAGCTATCAAAATCTTTTCCCTGAGTGATGTGACTTCTAAATATTGCAATTTCAGTTGATTTGTTTTTTTCTCTTTTGCTTATCTATATTTTCCACCCCCGCCACCACTGGAAAGACATTTTTAATAAAAGAAAACAGTAGGTCAGGGGGTAGGGGAGGGTGCTGGCATGGAATATATAACAACATTTTTAAATTCTTATAAAATAAAACCAAATGAATGAAGTGTCAAATTTAGTTGTATATATTATATGACTCTGTTTAGTTGTATATACTCTACGACTCTATGTTTATAGAGCTTCCCTGGTGGCTTGGAAGGTAAAGAATCTGCCTGCAGTTTCGATCCTTGGGTTGGGAAGATTCACCGGAGAAGGGACTGGCAACCCACTCCAGTATTCTTGCCTGGAGAATCCCATGGACAGAGGAGCCTGGCAGGCTACAGTCCATGGAGTCACAAAGAGTCGGACATGTCTGAGCGACTGACACTTTCCACTTTCCATATTCCACACACTATGTGACTCTCTGTGAGTCATATAGTGAAAAACAAAGCCCTAGTGGACACAAGGGACAGAAATAAGTACAAATGGCTAGAAAGAAACGCATCAATAAGGTGTTTGGTTTAGGAAATCAAACAGGAAGTGACTTTGTTTTTCTCTGTGGCTGCTTTGCCTAGTTTTTAAACACTAACACTGTGTACCTACCCTGGCCTGGAGCATGGAAGCAAGGCCTTTGGTTATGATGGATGTCACTGCCATGATTAGGTTACATGATATAGCATAAGGGAAGGGGTTTTTACCAATATGAGACCTCTAATCTGTTGGCGCTGAGTTCATCAAAAGGCGGGTTATCCTGTGAGGGCCTGACTTGGTCCAGTGAGCCCTTTGAAAGTTTACTGTACTGGGATTTGAAGCAATAGACTCTTCTGCCGGCTTTGAAAAAGCAGTGAGTTTGCTGCCTTACTCAACTTCTCATTCATTTTCAAAGATATGAATTCTACCAACATCCACATGCACTCAGAGAAGGAAACCAAGTCTGAGACCCCTCAGACCCCTCAGCTACAACCTTGCAAGACCCTAACCAAAAGACTCATTTAAACTGTTCCAGAACTCCTGATCCATGGAAACAATGAGATGATAAATGTGTTTTTAAGCTGCTAAATTTGTTATAATTTGTTTATCAGCAATAGATAAAGATTGTTTACTAGCCAATGAAAAAACATTTTAATAAATAACTTTAAACTGGAAATCAAGAGATCAAGGTTTACATCACCATCATTAACTTGCTATATGATCTTAAAGTCACTCCTTAAGGCATGAGGTTTTAAAAATGCATAATGTGAGAGATAAATCTTGAAAATTCTATGATTGTGAATCTTGCCACAACAGACTCCCAGTTACTGTGCATTTTTCCCTATCTTGCTTATAATGGAGTCTTGTAGTCCTAAAGATAAGTAGTCCATTAGTTAGGTTGTAAAAATCTTTTCATAATAAAGAGATTCTCTTTATAACAGTATTTATTCTGCAAGAAATGGCACTTGCCTCATTACAACCCAGTTATAATTTTGGAATAAAATATGTAGCAAAATGCTTAAGATCAAATACATGCAAACTAAAATAGCACAAAGGAATATTTTATGAAAAGGGAGACGTCCAACAAGAGATGGATTAAACTGGATGTATGCCCACTCCAGTACTCCTGCCTGGAAAATCCCATGGATGGAGGAGCCTGGTAGGCTGCAATCCATGGGGTCACTGAGGGTCAGACACGACTGAGTGACTTCACTTTCACTTTTCACTTTCATGCATTGGAGAAGGAAATGGCAACCCACTCCAGTGTTCTTGCCTGGAGAATCCCAGGGACGGTGAAGCCTGGTGGGCTGCCGTCTATGGGGTCGCACAGAGTCGGACACGACTGAAGCGACTTAGCAGTAGCAGCAATGATTCTTAGACTTTAGAATTTATCTTTGGAAAGGAAGTTTATCAGAAAATAAGGGCAAATAATGCAGCTAGAGGAGAGATAGGGGAAGTACAGGAGAGTCCACGCAGTATTATTGCACCTGAAGCAGAATGTAGTTCTATGGACTGAGTTGTGTGCCCCTGCCACCCAAATTCATGTGTCAAAGCCCTAAACCTCCAATGTGATGGCGTTTGGAGATGGAGACTTTGGGAGGTGATTAGGGTTAGATGAGAACATGAGGGTGGGGTCCTGTGGAACAATTAGTGCCCTTCTAAAAAGAGACATCAGAATTGGAGGGCATGCTTACTCACTTTCCGTGCCTTATGAGGACACAACAAAAAGGCATCTGTCTGCAAGAAAGCTTTCACCAGAACCCAGCAGCATGCACCCTAATCTCGGACTTCCAGTGTTCAGAACTGTGAGAAGTAAATTCTGTTCTTTAAGCCACCCCTGTGTGCATGCTAAGTCATGTCAGTCATGTCCAACTCTTAGCCCACCAGGCTCCTCTGTCCATAGGATTCTCCAAGCAAGAATATTGGAGTGGGTTGCCATACCCTCCTCCACAGGATCTTCCTGACCCAACAGTTGAACCCTAGTCTCTTATGTCTCCTGCATTGGCAGGTGGATTCTTTACCACCAGTGACCCCTGGAAGTCCCTTAACCCACCCAGTCTATATTATTTTGTACAGCAGCCCAAGCTGCCCTAATCCAAATATATTAGGGGAAAAAATATAAGATTGGAGATGTAGAGGGCAGGAGAGAAAAAAGATGCTTGGTGGTCACATGGGGGAATTTGAACTCATTGCCTGTGATTACAGGAAACCCTCATAGCTTCTTTTCTTTTTTAATTATTTATGTCTGGCTGTGCTGGGTCTTCGTTGCTGCATGGACTTTTCTCTAGTTTCAGTGCACAGTCTTGTCACTGTGGTAGCTTCTCTTGTTGCAAAGCACGAGCTCTAGGGGGTGTGGACTTCAGTACTTGGAGCCCATGGGCTCAGTAGTTTCCACTCCCGGGTGCTAGAACTCAGACTCAGTAGTTGTGGCACACAGACTTAGTTGCTCTGTGGCATGTGGGATCTTCCCAGATAAGGGATTGAATCCATGTGTCGTGCATTGTCAGGAAGATTCTTTACTGAATCACCAGGGAAGCGCCCCTTTATAACTTCTTAAGCAAGAGAGTTTGAGGAAAATACATCTGATGAGTGATGGTCCCATCGGCTAGTTTATGTAGCATGAAGTAATGGGAGTTGTGACTAGGACGGTGGCCACTGAAATAGAAAAGGGAGCAAAACTTTAAAGAAACATTAGGGGACAAGACTTGCCAGAACTTGGAGATGAAATTAATTGCTATTAAGCAATGAACTCATCTCTTAAGCCTGACAAGTGAGAGATTCTGATGAGGAAAATGGTGGAGGCCTGGCCAATGAGCACAGAGGAGTGGACATAGGGACCTGGCCCTCTTTCCTAGAGGCCCCTGTTCTGCCTGCTCCCCAACTAAACTCCCAAGGTGTTCTGGAGAATTCATGAATAACTGAAAATGGTGTCAGGTATCTTTAGTGAGACTAAAAAGCAGAGACATTACTTTGCCAACAAAGGTCCATCTAGTCAAAGCTACGGTTTTTCCAGTGGTCATGTATAGATGTGAGAGTTGGACTATAAAGAAAGCTAAGGCCGGAAGAATTGATGCTTTTTAACTGTGGTGTTGGAGAAGACTCTTGAGAGTTCCTTGGACTGCAAGGAGATCCAACCAGTCCATCCTAAAGGAAATCCATCCTGAACGTTCATTGGAAGGACTAATGTTGAAGCTGAAACTCCAATACTTTGGCCACCTGATGTGAAGAACTGACTCATTTGAAAAGACCCTGATGCTGGGAAAGATTGAAGGCAGGAGGAGAAGGGGACGACAGAGGATAAGATCCTTGAATGACATCACCAACTCAATGGACATGAGTTTGAGTGAACTCCGGGAGTTGGTGATGGACAGGGAAGCCTGGCGTGCTGCAGTCCATGGGGTCACAAGGAGTCGGACATCACTGAGCGACTGAACTGAACTGAAATGAACTGAGTGAGACTGCCCTAGGACAAAACACCCAGGTCACCCTCTGTCTTAGTTGCCAACTAATCAGTGCCTCTATTTTTATTTTTGAAGATTTTTTGATGCAGACCATTTTTAAAGTCTTTACTGAATTTATTACCTCATTGCTTCTGTTTTATTTTTTAGCCCCAAGGCATGTGGGATCTTGGCTCCCTGACCAGAGTTTGAATCCCCCACTCCCCCACGCCCCACATTGGAAGGCGAAATCTTGACTACTGGATAGCCAGGAAAGTCCCAAGGGCTTCTGAAAAATTGCTAAAGTTGCTTACTGTTTTCAGATGGTCTCCAATTTTTTCCTCCCCTCTTTTTATCATATATCCTTTTTTGCCTTTATTCCTTGACTTAGCACAAAAACCCACCCCTCATATGTGTGCGTGCACTCCTTTTGCACCTATCATTGTTTAGTTGCTCAATCACATCCTACTCTTCATGACCCCATGGACTGTAGCCCGCCAGGCTCCTCTGCCCATGGGATTTTCCAGGCAAGAATATTGGAGTGGGCTGCCATTTCCTTCTTCAGGGGATCTTCCCGATCCAGGAATAGAACCCACAACTCCTGCATTGGAAGGCAGATTCTTTACCACTGAGCCACCAAGGAAGCTCTCTTGCATGTATATTTGTGTATAAAATATAGAAATGTCTCTAAGTGATTCTGTGATATGGGGAAGATACCTTCTTCCTGTTTGTGCTTGGTCTCTAAAGTCAGGAGCCAGGCTGAAATCCTGGTGCCCACACCCAGCTTGGGGAAGTTACTAACCGTTTCTATGCCTCAGTTTCTCTGTCTACAAAATAGGAAAAACGGAAGCACCCCTCTCGTGTTACCATTAGCATCAAGTGTAAATGACAACCAAGTGTGTAAAGTGGGAGTTCACAGCAAACCTTAGTTACTTTTGTTACTTAGTTACTCCAATATGATTGGACACTGAGCAAATCTAGGATCCGCCCAGATTGCCAGTAGGAGTGGAATGCTGCTGCTGCTGCTGCTGCTAAGTCTCTTCAGTCGTGTCCGACTCTGTGCAACCCCATAGATGGCAGCCCACCAGGCTCCCCCATCCCTGGGATTCTCCAGGCAAGAACACTGGAGTGAGTTGCCATTTTCTTCTCCAATGCATGAAAGTGAAAAGTGAAAGCAAAGTCACTCAGTCGTGCCTGACCCTCAGCGACCCCATGGACTGCAGCCTTCCAGGCTCCTCCGTCCCTGGGATTTTCCAGGCAAGAGTACTGGAGTGGGGTGCCATTGCCTTCTCCAAGGAGTGTAATAAGTAGAAGTAATAAGCACCTTTGAAAATGAATAGATAACCTATTTTGCAATGTCTTTTGAGTCTTAAAGTATTTCAAAATAAAAAGTTGTTTTTAAAAAATGAACAAGAACAGCCTGATAAGTTCTCCACGTGACCTTTGCCCCTCTACTCTAATTATCTTTCGTACCAGAGGGAAAATTCAAACTGCCCAATCACCATTAGTCAGTCATGCATTTGTGATGAATGACAAGTCCAGCAATAATGAAGTTTACCTTTTCGGTCTTCTGTGGACAGAATCTTTTCTTATTTTATTGCTTATAGTATTCATGACAAGTCTGAGAAGCAAGGCAATAGTGATTTAGTGATTCTGAGTTCGTAGATTAAGAAACTGAGCCTCAGGGATGTTGCATAACTTGGCAAAGGTTCCCTGGCTGAGCTAGCAGGTGACACAGTCCAGAATGGAACCCAGGTCTGTTCTACAATGGGGATTTTTTTTTTGGTACCATCTGAGACTGCTCTTTAAGAGCTGTATTTTTAAATAAATTTTAAAATGAGGTATAAATTAGTCTCCTATTGTGGCTATGGACTTTATGGTAGCTCAGCTGGTGAAGAATCCACCTGTAATGCAGGAGACCCCGGTTCCATTTCTGGGTCAGGAAGATCCGCTGGAGAAGGGAATGGCTGCCCACTCCAGTATTCGTGGGCTTCCCTGGTGGCTCAGATGGTAAAGAATCAGCCCACAATGCGAGAGACCTGGGTTAGATCCCTGGGTTGGAAAGATCCCCTGCAGAAGAGAATGGCAGCCCACTCCAGTACTCTTGCCTAGAGAAGTCCATGGACATAGGAGGCTGGTGGGCTACAGTCCATGGGGTTGCAAAGAGTCGGACATGACTGACTGACTTTCACTTTTACTTTTTAACAAACTACCAAAAATTCAGTGGTTTGGGACACAGATTTATACTCTTACAGTTCTGGATGTCAGAAGTCCAAAACTAGACCTTCTAAGGCTGAAATCAAGAAACTAGCATGGCCGTGTTACTTCTGGAGGTTCTAAGGGAAAACCCATCCCTTGCCTTTTCCAGCTTTTAGAGGCTGTCTCCCCCTGGACACATGACTCCCTTTCAGCAATGGCATCACCCCTGCCTCCATCGTCACATCTTCTCCTTCTGACACGGAGCCTCCTGCCTCCCTCTTGTAAGAATGATTGTGATTTAGACCATCCGGATAATCCAGGAGAATCTTCCCATCTCCAGACCCTTAACTTGATCCATCAGCAAAGCCCTACACCTTATAAGGTAACATAGTCATAGGTTTGGGGATTAGGACACCTTCTGGGAGGGTTCCTTATTTTGCCTGCCCCAATGTATTGTTTGCATACAGTAAAATGTATGGATCTGTGAATTCCGACAAATGTATCTACTCATGTGAACTACCCACTAATTAGACTATTGAAGGTGCCATTATCCAAAATTTCCCTCCTGCCTCTTGCCAGTGGCCCTACCCACCCTTACACCAAGCAGCTGCTATTCTGAGTCTCCTCACTATAATTAGTCTCACCTGTTCTTCAGCTCTACATGAATAAAATCATGAAAGATGTACTCTCTTTTCTGTCTGGTTTCTGTCACTCGACATAAGATTCTTATGATTTATCAATGATGTGTACAAACCAGTCTGTCTTTTCCTTTTTTTTTTTTGCTGAGTAGTATTCCATTTGTTTATCCATTCACCAGAAGGTGGGTATTTTGAAAGTGTATGTTTTGATGTATAAGAACTACTATCAAACAATTTTCCTCAGCAGTTGAAAGCCTTTGCAGTCCCACCAGTTATATCCACTTTAAAACATATCTACAACACTTGCACTACAGGTGAACATTCGGGTTGCAAACTTTCAAAGATATGAACACATGTTCTTATGTCCAATCGTGATAAGTTAGTTCACGTGTCTGGCGTTCATTGACATATGCATGCATCCTCTGTGAGTGGTTTTGCTTTGTGTACTTTACTGTATAATACTGTACAGCATACAATAGTATAGTATCTTTCTTTCAGCCCAGGATGTCTAGAAGCAGGCACAAAAGCAGTGGTGATGTAGCTGGTCCTGCTAAGAAGCACCAAGCGATAACGATGGAAACTAAGGTGAAAATCATTGAGAGAGTGGGGCAAGGTGAAAAGATGGTGCACACGAATTCCTTGCTGTGCAGCGTGAGGAGCTCACTAATGAAGGCCTGGTGTGAGTAGAGGGCCAGAGAAAGAACAGAGAGAGAGAAGAGAAAGGAGAAGCAACTGAAGAACTGCAGAGTCATGATGCAGCAAAGGGCAGGGGAGTTGTCTTTATTTGAAGAGGCGCTGTGAGTTTTTGAAGCACAAGACCCAAGTGCAGGCCGGTGCACGAAGTTTGAAGCAGCTGTTCAGAATGCAATCCATTGCTACCGTGTCATCTATGTCGAGAAAAGAAGAGCTAGTACCCTGATATCACTGGATCATTTTTTTCAAGAGTACAGTACTACAGATACTTTCTTCTATTTTTTCTACGGCTCAGCTCTGGATGTCAGATGTTCATTTCCTCAGAGGTTTTAATATATAGAAAGATAAATACAGAAACAGGTACAGATGTGTATGGCTATGTATATGTGAATTATAGGTGTGTGTGTGCATTCACAAGCTTATACACATACAAAGACACACAGACACTCACTTCCCAACTGAGTCCACTCAGAGATTTTAGAAACATTTAACGCCACATAGCGATGGGTATTCCTGGAATGTAAACACCTTCTCCACTGAAAGAAAGCAGGCTTCTCTGGAGAAATGTCTGGTTCCAGTACTGGGTTAGGAAAAGCAAAAAAAAAAAAATGATGGGGACATGTCAAAAAGATGTAGGAGTCAGTTTGAAGGAGTACTCACTGGCCAAATCTGAGGCGATCTGAACATCAAAATAATAATGATAATGAAGATTATAAGCTATTGAATAAAGAAATGGGAATACCAGACCACCTAACCTGCCTCTTGAGAAATCTGTATGCAGGTCAGGAAGCAACAGTTAGAACTGGACATGGAACAACAGACTGGTTTCAAATAGGAAAAGGAGTACGTCAAGGCTGTATATTGTCACCCTGCTTATTTAACTTCTATGCAGAGTACCTCATGAGAAATGCTGGGCTGGAAGAAGCACAAGCTGAAATCAAGATTGTTGGGAGAAATATCGATAACCTCAGATATGCAGATGACATCACCCTTATGGCAGAAAGTGAAGAAGAACTAAAGAGCCTCTTGATGAAAGTGAAAGAGGAGAGTGAAAAAGTTGGCTTAAAGCTTAACATTCAGAAAACAAAGATCAAGGCATCCGATCCCATCACTTCACGACAAATAGATGGGGAAACAGTGGAAACAGTGGCAGACTTTATTTTTTGGAGCTCCCAAATCACTGCAGATGGTGATTGCAGCCATGAAATTAAAAGATGTTTACTCCTTGGAAGGAATGTTATGACCAACCTAGACAGCATATTAAAGAGCAGAGACATTACTTTGCCAACAGAGGTCCGTCTAGTCAAGGCTGTGGTTTTTCCAGTAGTCACATATGGATGTGAGAGTTGGACTATAAAGAAAGCTGAGTGCCGAAGAATTGATGCTTTTGAACTGTGGTGTTGGAGAAGACTCTTGAGAGTCCCTTGCACTGCAAGGAGATTCAACCAGTCCATCCTAAAGGAGATTAGTCCTTGTGTTCACTGGAAGGACTGATATTGAAGCTGAAACTCCAATACCTTGGCCACCTGATTCAAAGAGCTGACTCATTGGAAAAGACCCTGATGCTGGGAAAGACTGAAGGGAGGAGAAGGGGACAAAAGAGGATAAGATGGTTGGATGGCATCTCAAACTCAATGGACATGAGTTTGAGTAAACTCCGGATGGACAGGGAGGCCTGGCGTGCTGCGGTCCATGGGGTCACAAAGAGTCGGACACGACTGAGTGACTGAACTGAACTGAACTGAACTGAAAGAATACATGGGTCTGTACCAATGTAAATTAATTAAATGAATAAATAAAAGATAATGCTCTGCCTACACTAGAAAGCTAATAATAAATACAGAAAGAATGATGGAATTAAAAAATAACCATTTGTCAATCACCATAGTAATTATTGATTCAGGCAAGAAACATGAATACACTGGTAAAGCTAGTAGGTGAATGTTTGAGAGCTAATGAGATGGTTACAAAGTCTCAAAGTACCTTCTACAAGATACATATTAATTACAAATCAAAAATATAGTGGAGGCATCTCTCCTTAACCAATTGATCAAAGTTATTATTGCCAGGATTTGGACTAACCACCAGCATTTGGTTCCTGACGTGATGTACTGAGAAGAATTCAGCATCACCTCTAAGGTATTCTTACCAAGTGTGTGTAATGGCACAAACTGAAATTAGGGCACATTCTAGGAAATAACTTATTTAAACACTTTAAAAACGTCAATATAGTGAGGTTCAGGGAAACACAGTAGCACACACACCTTCAAGAACTGCACCACATTAAAGGATTACGGCATTAAAGGATGTACCACGTTAAATGTACCACATTAAAGGGTGACTAATGAGACATGCAGAGAAGGCAATGGCACCCCACTCCAGTACTCTTGCCTGGAAAATCCCATGGACGGAGGAGCCTGGTAGGCTCCAGTCCATGAGGTCGCTAAGAGTCAGGCACGACTTCACTTTCACTTTCACTTTCACTTTTCACTTTCGTGCATTGGAGAAGGAAATGGCAACCCACTCCAGTATTCTTGCCTGGAGAATCCCAGGGACAGAGGAGCCTGGTGGGCTGCCATCTATGGGGTTGCACAGAGTCAGACACGGCTGAAGCGACTTAGCAGCAGCAGCAGCAGCAGTAATGGGACATGACAAACCAGGACAATCTGAATAACATTGGTAGATTAGATGACAGTGTTTGAATCAGTGGTAAATTCCTAACTTTGTTAACAGTTCTGTGATTATCTGTTGTTGTTGTTTAATAGGTATGTGGTGTGACTCTTTTGTGACCCCCATGGACTGTAGCCTGCCACGCTCACACTCATCTCTCCATGGGATTTCCAAGGCTTTGTTTTCAAAAAATACACACTAATACATGTAGGGATAAAGAGGTATCATGTCTGCAATTCATTCTCAATTGTTTTAATTATATACATGTGTGTTTATGTATACACATGTTTACCATGAATATATGAATATATATTTGATTTCTTAATATATACTTAATTTACTATTTTTATTTAATTTATTGACATTTATTTAGTTAATTGTTTAATTATTAAATTTATTGATATTGATATTTAGTGATTGTTATTTTAATATATGTAACATATAATGAGTTAGATTTATACAAAGTCATCCCAGCATAGGTGGGGCCTATTCAAGTATAGGAGATAATCAAAATTCCTAATTTACTTCAAAACGGATTGTATTTACAGTATTACTTCAATATTTTGAAAATACTTATTTGACCATCCTTCTCTTGATAATGGCTATTTTACACTTATCTATCTCAATTTCTAACCAGTGTAAGAACTTCCTATGAATCAAACTTTTGAATACAATTGTTTTAATTGGTTGCTTTAGCATATGGCTGCGTGCTTATTCGCTTGGTCCTGACAAACTCTTGCAACCCCATAGACCATAGCCCACCAGGCTCCTCTGTCCACGGGATTTTCCAGGTAAGAATACTGGAATGGGTTGCCATTTCCTTCTCCAGGGGATCTTCCCTACCCGGAAATCTAACCCGGGTCTCCTGTATTGCAGGCAGACTCTTTACCGACGGAGCTACGAGGGAAACGGCCACGGTAGCATATGGCCAAACGATGAACAAAGACTTTGTGTAATTAATTGGTCATTGCAGCGCGGCACAGGGGAAAACTCTAGGCCCTTATTCAAGCCACACTTCCAGATAGTCAGTCTCTGAGTATTAAATAGTAGTGTTCTGATTACCCCTTAACATTGACGGCAAATCCCTAAACCATCCGGCCCCATCTCTTCTCTGACCTCCCCTTCACTTGCAAGTCCCTCTGCAACACTGGCCTTCTTGCTGTTCTTAGAGCACAGCAGGTGGGGTTTTCCCCTGGAATCTTTGTTTCCTTCTCCTTATTCCCGAAGGTTCCTCACTCTCACATCTTTATGGCTTAATACGCTCATCAATATAAATCTTTGTTCAAACATGTGTATTACAGGGAAACCTCCTGACCTCCCTTCTTTAAATTTAAGTGGTTCCAACCCTCCCCTTCGAATCCTAATTCCTTCTGTTCTATGTTTTTTCTCTAGAGCATTTATCATCTTCTAATATAGTATATTCTTTTTTTCTCCTCCTACTAGAATATAAACTCCGTAACTTTTGTGTGTTGTGTGCATTGCAGAATCCCCAGCATCAAGGGCCTCCTGGGAAGGGCTGAGAAGGATAAACAAAGAGCAGCCCACGGCATTCAGAAACCGCCCTTGGCTCGCACACCTAGGCCCTGTTGTTCTCCCATTGGACATAAACAGTGTCACAGAATACCACCCGCAGACAGGTTACCCTGAGACCAAGATACAATTATTTCATAATTTTACCCAAACACAAACAAAAACAAGTTCCCTGTGCCACTCGCAAAACACTAAATACGTCCTCTCTTGGCCCAAATGAGTAACTGCTGCTTCTTCACCAATGACAGCTTTATCCTCCTTCTAGTCTCATCTCCCTTAAGATAAGGTTTATCGATTCAGTTCAATTCAGTTCAGTCGCTCGGTCATATCCGATTCTTTGCAACCCCATGAACTGCAGCACGCCAGGCCTCCCTGTCCATCACCAACTCCCGGAGTCCACCCAAACCCATGTCCATCGAGTCGGTGATGCCATCCAACCATCTCATCCTCTGTTGTCCCCTTCTCCTCCTGCCCTCAATCTTTCCCAGCATCAGGGTCTTTTCAAATGAGTCAGCTCTTTGCATCAGGTGGACAAAGTGTTGGAGTTTCAGCTTCAACACCAGTCCTACCAATGAACACTCAGGACTGATCTCCTTTAGGATGGACTGGCTGAATCTCCTTGCAGTCCAAGGGGGTTTATCAATAGATTTCTACCAAATTATAGAAATCAGGGGTACTTCTAATAGCATCCAGTCGAGAGTAAACCTGGCTTCCCTGGATTCTCCCACAAATCACTCAGCTAAATCCCAAATCCTATAACAGTTTTCATTTAAATCCCCCATCCTGAAACACCCTTCAGTGTGTGTGTTCTTCCTCATTGCAGTAAGTACTAAACCCAGTATGTTCAATGACTGGTGTATTCCTTTGGTTGATCTTTGGCTGGAGGCCATTGACTGTGCCACCCAAATATTTGTTGAACCAATGAAGGAAGAAAGGAAAGATTATCCTATGAACATAATGTTCCTAACCCAACATTCACAAATGAAACACACTGCCATCTACAGAGGAGCTAACAATGGGAGCTCCCATTGGTTTATCTCCATTTTCTAAGATTCCCTTAATCAAATTCTTACTGAAATTTAATTATAACCCAGACTTTCTCCAGAAAGAAGTGAAAAGAAAGTGAAGTCACTCAGCTGTGTCCGACTCTTTGCAACCCCATGGACTGCAGCCTATCAGGCTCCTCAGTTCATGGGATTTTCCAGGCAAGAATACCGGAGTGGGTTACCATTTCCTTCTCCAGGGGGATCTTCCCAACCCAGGGATCGAACCCAGGTTTCCTGCATTGTACACAGACACTCTACCGTCTGAGCCACCAGGGAAGTTAAATTTATGAAAAAAAAACAGGTCAAATGATGCCTGTCTGTTTATTCAAGGTATAAAGCTATCCTGACTTTTCCTTTATCTGTTGTGAGTCAATGCTGCTCAGAAAGAATACACACCTCCAAAGTAAATGTCAGTTCTGGATGAAACTTGGTAAACAGAGCCTTACACTCACACACCCAACCCCATTCATTCTGTTGCTACACACTTAGGTAGTATACTGCATACACTTCTCTGCAATCTTGGATCTACACTTGACTTCTACGAGACAGTTATAGAAAGTGAGTGGAACATTTAAAGCTTGTTTGTTTTGATTACTAATTATTGACTTGCCATATACAATCTGGAATTCCAGGTGATACAATGGGATATAAAACCATTATCCACTTACTCAAGGAGCTCAGAATGTGCAGAAAGAGATGCCAGGTTCTACCTTACAATACGATGCAAAGACCTATATTTTCATTTATCCATGAAAAACAAACATAAAAATAATGACTTTGATTCCCCTCATCTACCTGAAAGAAAATATCTTCTTTTCCAAGCCCTGAGGGGAAAACCTACAATTCCTCCTCTCTCCCTAATCCTGCACTGGCAGATACAATAATTCAAGCACTGGCAGCCTTCACACATTTTTGCCAACTCAAATAGATCTCTAAAAATAACATGGGTAAGGATACTTGACTAGAAATACTGATCATCACTCTGTTCTCAGGAAAAGGCTCTGAAGGCTATCTCACCATCCTTAAACGAAGAGCAAGCTGAATTCACATGCTCAACACATTGCAGAGGTTCTGAATAGTTATGGATTGTTTGATTCATTTCAATAGAATAAGGTCACATCAATTTCAACGGAATAACAAGCCACTTATTGTCTACCTCCTCTGGGTCCTATGCTGTGTCGTAATGCAGAGCAAAAAGGTGTTCTGTAACTTGGAAATCTGTAACAATGAACTAGAACACTGACATTAGCAAGTAGAACAGGGTACAGACAGCTGAGCAAATAGTAAAGCAGTCTATGAATTAATAAATAATGCTAACATTTTGTGCAAATTGACTGAGTACACAACTTAACTGGGAATGCTGGCAGGAAACCTTGAGGAATGTGTGCTCAGTCTGGATAAAGCCATGGAAAATCTACTACCTTTTCACTAATTAATCATCATGCAAGGTAGCAGACTGACAAAATAAACCTGGCTTTCCCACACCATTTTAAAGACCTGCTCAGGAGGCTTAGAATTTCCCCAGGGTGTTAAGGTCTCAGAACATGTCAGTAACTCATTGCTGGCCTAAGACAATAGCTTTAGCAGCTCTAAACCCTTTTCAAATTAAGGTAATAAAGTTAACTTTATAAGTCTTAATAAAAACTAATTTTAACTTGTTTTGCTCCTTTGCCTCAAAGAATCAGTAAGAAATAACATGTGTAGGCAATTCTATAACGAAGAAATCACTCCTCCTCACCCCATATCTCTTTTGAACTTCACGATAGACCTAGTGACTTGGTGAAGAGGGAATGAACAACATATCTGGTTTTCAGATGAGGTGAATAGGAGTGAGGTGAATTTCCTGTGTAATAGGGGCACAAGGGCTCCTTAATATTTCCTGTAAGATAAAATTATGGTAGATATTTTAAGACTAATCTATGGTACACAACATGTGCTTTGAAAATATTGTTAGAACACTTTATCGGTAAGGTGTATCTATTAATCAGGGCTTCCCAGGAGGCAATAGTGGTAAAGAATCCACCTGCCATGCAGGAGACTTGGGTTCAATCCCTGGGTCTGGAAGCTCCCCTGGAGTAGGAGGAAATGGCACCCCATTCCAATATTCTTGCCTGGAATATTCCACGGGCAGAGGAGCCTGGCAGGCTATAGTCCATGGGCTCACAAAGAGCTGGACACAATGGAGCAACTGAGCACACACACACATCATTAATCAAAGATCATCTAAGGCTAGTAGATGTTCAATGCTATATACCTATACACTTAATTGTATAATTGTCTTTGGTCTCAGCAAACTACCACAAATTTAAAAGGCAAGTTTGTGACTGTTCTGCAGACACTCAGAGAAATAAGGATTAATGAAGACTGGCCTGAAAGGAGAAGGCTCAGCTAAAATGAACTGCCAGTGAAACTGGGAAGATGCCAGCGTTGTGGCTAAGAAGCAGCAGCAGAGCAGTGGGCAGACAGCAAAGGAGCCCAAGAGAAAACAAGAGAGTGTTAATACAGAAATCGAGAAAATAGTAAAGGAGAAGTTGGCAATTTATCAGTGCAGTGCCTAGCACAGGGCTTGCAATGTAAGAAGCACTCAGTAAAGAAAAAAGATGAAAAAAGATGAAGTTAGATTTTAACCAAGCAGTGAGCTTTCCTCAATCTTATCAATCAGATAATCACTGCTTCTCTTGTGGAAGGCAGAAGTTTCTTTCCCAATAATCCTCCTGAGAAAGTAGAACTATCTGTACAAGTTTCTATTTTGTCAGATGTTCTAATTTTTTTTTATTCTATGACAAAGCCAGCCATTGGAAATTTTTGGAAAAGCAGATGAAAGCAGTGTTTAAGGGAAATTAATCTGGCTGTGGTATGTAGTTTAGGTTAGAGAGAAGATAGAATGGTGTTGGTGAATATGGCTAGAACTCAGGTGCATCAGGCAGGTAAGGGAAAATGAGGGCCAGCAGGGAAGTTTTCAGTGAGAAAGGGGAAAATGGCCACATAATATACTAGATTTTACTCTATAATTTAAAAATCAGAGGAACTCTAAGGAAGCACTTAGTGACAAAAATAGAGATGAATCGTGCTAATACTTTTTAGTATTAGAAAAGAGAACTCTTTTTCATGGGACAGCATTTGTCCTTCGTCCTCTCCAATGTGAATGTTGAACAAGTTTTTTTTTTTATCCTTTTCCTGGAAAAGAGGACTCTTCATCAGAGAAGATGGAACACAAATGGTATGAAGATTCTTGTCCAGAGTGAACTTCTCCAAAATCCCGAACTCAGAATGTCTAGGTTCCAGACCTAAGAGTTGCCTGTGGGTGAATGCTAAGGAAAACAGAATGACCCAGTTTTTGAAGGAGCAGGAGCATTAAGCCACTGCCCTGCTACCTCATGAGAGCATGCTGGAGTTGGTACTTAATACACAAGACTATTTCCACTTCCGCAATGTAATCACTGTCACCTTTATCTCCAAATATGTCAACCTAGATACCTGAACCTAGTCAACCTAAGACCTAGGTAGTCAATGAAGAGAACAATGTAACTGACAAAAGGAGAGTGATGAGCACAAATACGTGAAAGGGTTTTTCAAAGACTGTTGGCCCCCTTTTCAAGATTATTATTATCTGGTGACCCTTGTAAAAATAACTAGTATTGACATGATCTGTTAGTCAGTTCAGTTGCTCAGTTGTGTCTGGCTCTTTGCGACCGCATGGACTGCAGCACGCCAGGCTTCCCTGTCCATCAATAACTCTTGGAGCTTGCTCAAACTCATGTCCATCAACTCGGTAATATCATCCAACCATCTCATCCTCTGTCGACCCCTTCTCCTCCTGCCCTCAATCTTTCCCAGCATCAGGGTCTTTCCCAATAAGTCTGTTCTTCGCATTAAGTGACCAAAGGATCAGAGTTTCAGCTTCAGCATCAGTCCTTCCAATGAATATTCAGGGTTGATTTTTCTTTAGGATTGACTAGTTGGATCTCCTTGCAGTCCAAGGGACTCTCAAGAGTCTTCTCCAATACCACAGCTCAAAAGCATCAATTCTTTGGTGCTCAGCTTCCTTTACAGTACCACTCTCACATCCATACACGACTACTGGAAAAACCATAGCTTTGACTAGATCAACCTTTGTCAGCAAAGTAATGTCTCTGCTTTTTAATATGCTTTCTAGGTTGGTCATAGCTTTTCTTCCAAGGATCAAGCATCTTTTAGTTTCATGGCTGCAGTCACCATCTGCAGTGATTTTGAAACCCAAGAAAATAAAGTCTGTCACTGTTTCTTTCCATTGTTTCCCCATCTATTTGCCATGAAGTGATGGGACCAGATGCCATGATCTTTGTTTTTTGAACGCTGAGTTTTAAGCCAGCTTTTTCACTCTTTCACTTTCATCAAGTGCCTCTTTAGTTCTTCTTCGCTTTCTGCCATAAGAGTGGTGTCATCTGCATATCTGAGGTTATTGATATTTCTCCTGGCAATCTTGATTCCAGCTTGTGCTTCATCCAGCCCAGCATTTCACATGATGTTCTCTGCATGTAAGTTAAATAAGCAGGGTGACAACATACAGCCATGATGTACTCCTTTTCTAATTTGGAACCAGTCTGTTGTTCCATGTTCGGTTCCAACTGTTGGTTCTTGACCTGCATACAGATTTCTCAGGAGGCAGGTAAGGTAATCTGGTATTCCCATCTCTTGAAAAATTTTCCACAGTTTGTTGTGATCTACACAGTCAAAGGCTTTGGTGTAATCAATAAAGCAGAAGTAGATGTTTTTCTGATACTGGGTAGGATTTATTTCCTTTTGTTTTGTAGGGGAAAGGAGGCCGGTTAGTGAGTGCCAACCTGGTATCCCTATACCAGGTACTGTTTCATTTAAGTTAAAAAGAAATACCTCGCGTTCAGTCTAGCCATTGTATTTTTTCCTCAGTGCTGTTATCACTAAGCCCAATCCAAACTCTCTAAATAAAACTAAGAGGAAGAAGAGCTTTCAGTTCAGTTCAGTTCAGTCGCTCAGTCGTGTCCGACTCTTTGCGACCCCATGAATCGCAGCACGCCAGGCCTCCCTGTCCATCACCAACTCCCGGAGTTCACTCAGACTCACGTCCATCGAGTCGGTGATGCCATCCAGCCATCTCATCCTCTGTCGTCCCCTTCTCCTCCTGCCCCCAATCCCTCCCAGAATCAGAGTCTTTTCCAATGAGTTAACACACCACAAACTCTTATTAATCTTATAATGTGTGTTTCTTAATATTTGTGCACTCGGTCGCTTAGTCCCGGGGGACTCTTTGAGGGCCCCACAAACTGTTGCCTGCCCGGCTCCTTTGTTCATGGAATTTTCCAGGCAAGAATACTGAAGTAGGGTGCCATTTCCTCCTCTAGGGGTTCTTCTGCGACACAGGGATCGAACCCAGGTCTCCTGCATTGGCAGGATTCTTTACCACTAGCACCACACCGGAGAAGCCCCTTCTTGATAATTACTTGGCGCCCAAAAAAATAAAACAACAACCTCTGGGTTCATGGCCTTGAGAGGGCGTCTGGTTCAGGTGTTAGCTAAGTTCTCTTAACTTCTACAGAACCGGCGCTTTTAGATATTGCCCCACAACGGACTACGTTTCCCAAGAGGCCACACCGGAGAGAGAGGCCCATGAAGTGCATTGTGGGAATTGTAGTCTCCTGGGTGACTACCCTCGTCCAATTCCGGGCTCTCGCTCCGATTCCGGGATGGTTAAACCAAGGAGCTTACCAATTAGCTGGGGCCATGTCGCTGAGGCCGTGGTCCAACCGAGACAGCCAGTGTGAGAATCGCGCATAGCGATTGGTCGAATCCTTGACCTAGGGGGCGGGGAAATTAGGTGGGCGGGGAGGGCCGCGACGATTGGGCGAGGCGTACGCGGCGGCGGGCGTGGATTGGCTGCCCGCTGGGACAGGGAGGTCTGGGAAGGGGTGGAGGAAGGAGACCAGAGCAGGAAGCCCAGCGGCCAGGCGGCGGCGGCGGCGGAGGAGGAGGCTGAGCTGGTGGTGGCCGAGGCGGAAGAGACAGCACCAGGGGGTGGCAGCGGCCCTTGGGAGCAGGATGCGGGTCTGGGTCGGGCTGACGCTGCTGCTCTGGGCAGTGCTGCTGGGCTCGGCCTTGGCGTCCTCGGGTCAGTATCCGCCCCCCTCGGACTGGAGGCCGGGAGCCACCGCCCCCCGCTCCGGCCTCCTTCCCGTGGCAGGGCCGTGGGGGCTCCAGCCTCGCCCTCGCCTGTCACTCACGGTCCTCTGTTGGGTTTGGGATGCCCGGGGCCAGAGTGTTTGTTGAGGGGAGCTTGCGAGGGAAGGAAGAGAAGGGTCCCCCCCGCCCAACACACTGCCCACGCCTCTCCTCACTTGACAAACTTGCACGACTCCTTAGGAAGGAGGACTGATTCGATGGGCGTGAACCCCGACAGCTTAGGGACCCACGACTGCCACGGAGATGCTGTGCTCCGTCGCTTTAGAAACTTCGCACAACCTGAGCTTGTCCCCTGGGCAGAGCCAGGTCCATCAAAAAAGCAGGATGTTGACAGTGTTTGGTTGGGTTTGCATGGCACCTCAGATGATCCTGTCTCTGTTTATTGAAAAAAAAAAAACAACGAACGAAGGCTTTTGATCTGATCGTCCCTAGTCTGGTACCCCTTTTAAAGAAAAAATTCCTGAGAAAGGGTTTTTTGTTTTTGTTTTTTCACTGTGTCACAGGGTTTCTGAGCTGTGACCCATGTTTGCTGACGGTCATTTTTCAAGAAAAGAAAAAACTTGTTTTTTTTTTTTTTCCATCAGTGTAACATGTATAGCCTCTAGATTTAACTTTTTTTTTTTTTTCATAAATAGATTCATGTGCCTTTGAATTGTTTTCCCAATTAGCTAATTTATACCCTGGCTGTGGAAATTATCATTTCCCTTCTTTAATAGTTTAATCTGCCAACATCTGAAAACGTCTGTTTTGAGAGTGTTGGTAAAGAAGCACTTAGTGTTTCCAAGTGTTGGTAAAGAAAGAATTAGTACAGTAAAGCTTTTGAATTTTAATTGGTTTCAGTTAACGAAACAGCTGTTCCGTGGCTTTAAATTTTTTTGGAACAAGGCAGGGTATAAATGTCAACGCTTTTTTTTTTCCCCAACAGAAAATTTCCCAGATGGTTATTTGAATCCTCAAATTATCTGTCCTAGTTGTAAGTCAGTGTTGTAACGTCATTCTGCTTCTAAAATAAGAGATCTAAACCTAAAATTCTATCCATAATGTGGTGTAAGACACCGTTTCAAAAGCAACAAGCAAGCATATGCCAGTTCCTTTACTGCCAACATCAAGCTTTAAAGTCTGCCCCCGCCTCCCCTTTTCTTGTTAATCTGTGTTCATGACCAGATCTTTAAAACTCGGTGTAACTCCTGAAGCACTGCTCGTAGTTATTTGATCAAAGGAAGTATGAAATCAGTGCAGTGAAGTCCCTGTGGTCCAGGAGCCACCTGCATCATGATTTGTCTTATGTGTTTGTTAAAAATGCAGTTTTAGGTCTGGAATGGGTTAGCAGATCTGTTTGTTTAACAAGCTGCACAAGTGATTCTTCACACTAAAGTGTAAGAAATAGGTAAGAACACAATGTGTATCCCTCTGAATTCAGTTTGCAGAATTTAAAGAAAAAGCATATAAACATTTTCCTGCATTTTCTTTTGACCAGATTTCACATATCCAAAGTGTCATTTCAGTGGAGATGATGACTGAAGAAGTCTTTTAATCAACAGTTGGGATTCCCAGTAGATTATAATAGAAGACTGTTAATAATAAAATTGTTAAATCTTTGGGTTGTGTTGATACAAGCAAAGGACTAGGTTCACAAAACGTCTGCTCTGATTTCCATTATATTAAACTGCAGAAACATTTCTCTGGTAGAGGCTAAAGCCTTACTTAACTCGAACTAGAACAATGTTAGATGTGCATGCTGACATGAAGAGCAAATATGATAAGACACTTAAGTGAGATAGTTTTATAAATTGAGTACATGGACTTTCAGTTGGCTTTTTTATTCATTAAATAGCTTATTTATACAACGTGTTGGCCTCATTTTTAGCTTAAAAAGTTTTGCTCCTATTTAAAAATGAGGTTCACAATTTAGTGTTGACTTAAAATGTTTGACTGTTAGCAGTTACCCGGGGCGAGTCGCATTTTTGCCAGGTAGAATTTGATCAGCCAGCAAAGGGAATCTTGGTCCTGTCGTGGTTAGTAGCTATTATCTAATAACTTACCTTGAAGCTGTGTAAAAATTTTGTACTTTTATTATAAACATTTTCTTTTCCTTCTGAATAAATAAATTTAAAGGAGGAGATTTAAAAGATATTTCTCCTTCAATTTCTCCAGATTATAATGAAACATGCTTTAACTTCTCACATGTTTTCTTGATTTTGACAGGAAGTGGCTTACTGGTTAAAATAGTTTACTGTTCGTTTCTGGTTTTGTTTGTTTTTTTAATGCCAAATAATAATATGGAGTCTTGTGAATTAGGTCCACTGCTAGGTATTTCAGGTAATAGTCACGCCATATATTTCAGATTGCAAAATATGTTTCCTTTCACTCTCCTTTGTTCCTTAAAACTTTATCGAGAGTCAACAGGGCAGGTGATGTTCTTCCCTTTGACACTTGGGATAAGAAGCTGAGCAGGCTTGCCGCATTGAACTGCGTGTGTAACACTGACATGCCATGAAGCCAGGTTTTGAGCCTAGTTGCCAGGCCTTGGATTTGGAGTAGTTAAGAATCAACAGTATCCTAGGATCTGCACAGATTCAGTGGCAAATCCGAAAACAGGATGTCTGATCTCTTTTCACTAAACTTTCCAGACTTTCTGTGTTTAAAAGTGTATCCGTCTGTCTGTTTAATCTACATGACAATTAGAAGATGAATTTGTAGTGACCACTTTCCCTTGAAAGATGATCCTTGATACTAAGCAGTTTTGTTAACTAATATAATAAAACTGAAAATTGGTCTTTCTCAAAGCAGGGGATATGATTACCAAAGTAATGTAAACCATGATATTTGGATACAGTACTGTTGAGTGAGAAATCCTTAACTCTTCGCTGTATCCTTTTTGCATTTTTCTTCTTGCTTGATATATGTAATCTGATAAAAGCACTACTGTATTCTTTTTATTTATATGTAACTTCAGTATTTTTCATCCTTACCTGACTGCCTATCAGAAGTTTCTAGGTTATGAGAAACTTATTTGTAAAGTATTATGTGAATGGACCTATTAGTTTGACAAAGAAAATAGCTGATGCTTTCAGATTACCATCTGGAGTAGGCTTTCCCAGTTTAGTAAGTGAGAATTTTCTTAATTTTCCAGTAACCCGAGTATATATTCCTGGTTTGTTAGAAGAGAAAGAGAAGCATGATGCAATTCGTATGAAATACCCTGATGTCACAAGTTTCCATGTCTCTGGGAGTTCAAAAACATACCCTGCTACTCTGATGCCTAACAGCTTGTAGTGTCTCAAATATACATTTTTTATAATTTATTTATAGGCATCTATATTATTTACCTATTAGCTACATACATGACCTGTTGTGGCAAGGTACTCAGCTGGGTGGTTAATGATTTAAGAGTTCTGACTAATAGAATAAGTTTCAGAATTTGGGGGTATACCCTATACATTTCACATTTAATATCTGCCCTTGATATATTAACTAGTTAAAATTTGTAACTAATTAAATACATTCACACATACAATGTAGTTGTGTAATAGAGGTGAATTTTTTTTCCTTTTTCCAAAGATTTGCTGAAAATGGACTTTGAACCATATGTTAGAACTTGGGCTTTGGGTAATACTTGTGAAGAAGTGAGCCTAAAGAATGACTGTTTATTAATTGACATCACTACCCATAAACCTAAAAGTTATAGGCCCTATGGGACTGATATATGCTGTTCTCCTCTTTTCCCCACCCACCAGAAATAAAATATTTGGAAGGTAATCTAAAAGTAGTGAATGTGAAAATAATGATCATTTAAGTTTTCTTTGAATTAATAGCACCTTTATATGTGGCAGAACCTCACCACTAGACCGATTTCTGAAATATTCAACGGAGACAAAACCTGAAATAGAGTTGAGTATTTGGTACATAATGAGTTTCTTATACTTCTTAAAGTTTAGTTCAGTGCTTTGCTAACACAAACTCCAAAACATGTTTTTGCTGTACTTTGAAGAGTTACAAGTTACCAATAATATTTAGGTTATAATCATATGAAGTAAAGGTAAATGGCAACCATAGCACCACATTTTCTAGTAAAAATCACATAGTTTATAGCATTTTTGCCTATGGTTAATTTCTCACATAACTTGTGGAGCTGGCAGTACTGAAGCGAGTAAGAAGGAAATTTAAAGATCATCTGACACTTGTTTTTTTAATTGGAATACAAAGATCAAATATTTGTGAATGGCCAGTTGGGTTGCTGAATGTGTTTATATAAGGCAGTAAAAAGAATAAGAAGCAGCTAGAATAGAATTAACAGAGAAATACAGAGAGAATAACAGAAGTAATCTTAATCTAATCTGACAAAGCCAAAACAGCTAATATGAATTTGGAAGAAAGATACAAGTAGTGATTGGATTTATTGTTAATATAGGCTATTGATTTCCTAATAATTAGATCTCATGTGAATGGATACATGACAGTGTGATGTTATCTGGTTATATCTTTAGTGAAGTCAAACACAGATCCTAACTGTCTTTGGCAACTCCGCTAATCATTCTCGATGTCCATCTTTAGTAGTCTTGAAAGTGAAGTGAAGTTGCTCAGTTGTATCCGACTCTTTGCAACCCCGTGGACTGTAGCCCACCAGGCTCCTCCGTCCATGGGATTCTCCAGGCAAGAATACTGGAGTGGGTTGCCATTTCCTTCTCCAGAGGATCTTCCCAACCCAGGGATCGAAACCAGGTCTCCCGCATTGCAGGCAGACGCTTTAACCTCTGAGCCACCAGGGAAGCCCATTAGTGAAAGTGGTCTTAGTGAATACTAAAATGCTAGTCATCACTAAAATAAGCTACAGTAACTTCAGATTCTGAGCAGAGGAAAAGAAGGAGTGGAATCCCAAACCACACAATGAGGGCTCTATTTTTATAAATTTAGTAACTCATGCTCAATAGTGGACTAACTGTATACAAAAGAACTGGATGGTATCTGAAGAAATACCTGGTTTTGGTGGTGGTGGTCTTGGTCTTCCTGTCTGTGTAACAGATGAAGCTACTGTCCTTCCTGGATAAAGAGGAAGAAATACCACCCCCAACACCCCTTTTTCCTTTCACTTAGTTTTTTCTGAACAGTTGTTGAATACAACAAATTTTTAAATAATTCTAGATTATCCAGTGTCTGATTATTATTTATTATACTTATCAACTGCTTTCACTTAGTAATACCTGTGATTGCCAAACAAGAAAGACGACTAAATTGTCTTAAAATTTCTTTACAGATGAAGAGGGCAACCAGGATGAATCCGTAGATTCCAAGGTGTGTACTCAGATTTGCATTGACCAGTGTTTGATGCCCAATTTAAAAGCATGAATTATGTATCTTAGAAAGGATATGAAATCTGCATCTTATGAGGAACAGAATTGGATTTCAAAAAGAAAAAGATAGCTAGCATCATTACTAATTCTTCTGGGGGCAGGGAAGGGTGGAAATCACTGACCTGTTGGAGTGCTCAGTCACTCAGTCACATCCGACTCTTTGTGACCCCATGGACTCTAGTCCACCAGGCTCATCTGTCCATGGAATTTTCCTGGCCAGAATACTGGAGGGGGTGGCCATTTCCTCCTCCAGAGGATCTTCCCACCCTGGGATCGAACCTGCATCTCCTGTGGCATCTGCATTGGCAGGTGGATTCTTTACCACTGAGCCACCTGGGAAGCCCCCAGAGAATAATAAATATTTCTGTTAAGAGTGTTGGTTACTAGGTTTAATTTCAACTTAAATGTGTATGTATCTGTGTGTTGAAGAGCCTTAAGGTAGTTATGTTTTACTGCCTAATGAGAGATTGATTTTATTCATTTTTTTTAGTTTTTTAATTTGAAGATTTAACCTCTGTCATTGTTTCCACTTATATAAGTTCTTTAAAAACAAAATCTATTAATGCCCTTAAATTGATTGGTTGAATGAATGAGGTTGATTATTGCCTATTCAAAGAGACCAGTCACAGATGATCCCTGATCTCTAGACTAGGAGGAATGCAGGTAAGAAACAGGAAGTTGTACAGGGCTGTCATACTGGGAAGTATGAGATATACTGGGAGTAAGGAGGGGAACCAAGACTTAAGGGATTTAAGGAAGGCTTCTTGCAGGGGAGGTAACATCCAAGTTGAAATCCGCACAATCAGGTTTAGGCAGGTGACGAGGACACACGATAGGCAGATAACCAAAGTCTGAAGAGGCAAGTAAGTAGGACACGTTCAAGGAGCTGAAGGAGCTATGTCTGGATTAGTGAAAGTAATGGTCAGATTAGATTGGAAGGAGTCTGATTACTATTGGTAACTGAAAATACTTTATATTCTCAGACTTCTGTGCCGTCAGATGAGTCGGTAGAGAACCATAGCCCAGCAAGCAGAGTAATCGCTGGTCAGATATTCCTTGATTCAGAAGAGTCCGAATTGGAATCACCTCCTCAAGAAGAGGAAGGCAACCTCAGAAGCCAAGAAGGGGAAAGCATTGCAGAAGAAATCAGCTTTCTAGAATCTCCAAATCCAGAAAACAAGGACTATGAAGAGCTGACGAAAGTACGGAAACCAGGTAGTCGACATTTTGTTTGCTTTTGTCTGATTTAGCAAGGAGGCAACTGAAATTTTAAAGCTAGTGTAGAGGGTATAGAAGTCCTGTTTTACTGATTATTCATCACATATAATGTGTAGAGTATAATTTTACAGGGTGTGTTACATAAGCTGAATTTGACAGTCAGTATTGCACTTGTGTTTTATTAATATTCAGAACTTCAGTATGTAATAATCCATCAGTTCAGTTCAGTCGCTCAGTCGTGTCCAACTCTTTGTGACCCCATGAGTCACAACATGCCAGGCCTCCCTGTCCATCTCCAACTCCCGAAGTTCACCCAAACTCATGTGCATCGAGTCAGTGATGCCATCCAGCCATCTCATCCTCTGTCGTCCCCCTTCTCCTCCTGCCCTCAATCTTTCCCAGCATCAGGGTCTTTTCAAATGAGTCAGCTCTTCACATGAGGTGGCCAAAGTATTGGAGTTTCAGCTTTAGCATCAGTCCTTCCAATGAACACCCAGAACTGGTATCCTTTAGGATGGACTGGTTGGATCTCCTTGCAGTCCAAGGGACTCTCAAGAGTCTTCTCCAGCGCCACAGTTCAAAAGCATCAATTCTTTGGTGCTCAGCTTTCTTCACAGTCTCATGACCACTGGAAAAACCATAGCCTTGACTAGATGGACCTTTGTTGGCAAAGTAATATCTCTGCTTTTGAATATGCTATCTAGGTTGGTCATAACTTTCCTTCCAAGGAGTAAGCGTCTTTTAATGTCATGGCTGCAATCACCATCTGCAGTGATTTTAGAGCCCCAGAAAATAAAGTCTGACACTGTTTCCACTGTTTCCCCATCTATTTCCCATGAACTGATGGGACCTGATGCCATGATCTTCATTTTCTGAATGTTGAGCTTTAAGCCAGCTTTTTCACTCTCCTCTTTCACTTTCATCAAGAGGCTTTTGAGTTCCTCTTCACTTTCTGCCCTAAGAGTGGTGTCATCTGCATATCCGAGGTTATTGATATTTCTCCCAGCAATCTTGATTCCAGCTGTGCTTCTTCCAGCCCAGCGTTTCTCATGATGTACTCTGCATAGAAGTTAAATAAGCAGGGTGGTACACTAAATAGAAACTCAGACAGGGAGGGTTGTCTAATGTTCTGCTTTGGTTACTTTCAGAACTGTGTTAGGATTTTCACTACAGTAATCTTTTCAGTCATCCTGGATTATTTGATTTAGGTGTTTATCCCTCTCTAGTTGAAGCCTACATAAAAACTTTAATCCAATTCTAATTTTCACTTTCTTGACACTGTAATTTTTAAATTTACGACTTGCTCTTTCTCACAATAGTGTGCTAAATAACCTGTTCTTCTAAAAATTCACTGTTAATGTGTCCCTGCTGCCCTGTCCCACCCCCCTTCTGTCATTTAGTTCATCATTTCAAAGATCAGCAACATTTGCGCTTACTCTGTTAGCAGGCAGTCTCGAGAACTGGTCCAGATTTGACCTTTTAAAAATACAGTTTATTGCAAATATACAAAAAGAGAAACCACTGTTTAAAAATTAAAAGTACCTTAATCCCATCAATTAGAAGTAACAGCCGTTAACATAATGGAGACTCTTTCAGGCTTTTTTCTAGATGTTTGGTTTTAAGACTAAATTGGTTCAGAATGTGTATACTGTTTTACAGCCTGCATTTGCACATAACAGTTAATCTTGAACGTTTCCCCATATTATTCAACATTCTTTTACAATTTGACGGTTAATGCCTATAAATATTTTTTCATGTAAATGTACCGTAACAGTATTTTTTTTTAATGTTTGAAAGTTTCCTTCAGATCAGGTCAGTCGCTCAGTCATGTCCGACTCTTTGCACCCCATGAATCACAGCACGCCAGGCCTCCCTGTCCATCACCATCTCCCGGAGTTCACTCAGACTCACGTCCATCGAGTCAGTGATGCCATCCAGCCATCTCATCCTCTGTCGTCCCCTTCTCCTCCTGCCCCCAATCCCTCCCAGCATCAGTCTTTTCCAATGAGTCAACTCTTCGCATGAGGTGGCCAAAGTACTGGAGTTTCAGCTTTAGCATTATTCCTTCCAAAGAAATCCCAGGGCTGATCTCCTTCAGAATGGACTAGTTGGATCTCCTTGCAGTCCAAGGGACTCTCAAGAGTCTTCTCCAACACCACAGTTCAAAAGCATCAATTCTTCGGTGCTCAGCCTTCTTCACAGTCCCAACTCTCACATCCATACATGAACACAGGAAAAACCACAGCCTTGACTAGATGGACCTTTGTTGGCAAAGTAATGTCTCTGCTTTTGAACATGCTATCTAGGTTGGTCATAACCTTCCTTCCAAGGAGTAAGCGTCTTTTAATTTCATGGCTGCAGTCACCATCTGTAGTGATTTTAGAGCCCAGAAAAATAAAGTCTGACACTGTTTCCACTGTTTCCCCATCTATTTCCCATGAAGTGGTGGGACCGCATGCTATGATCTTCGTTTTCTGAACATTGAGCTTGAAGCCAACTTTTTCACTCTCCACTGTCACTTTCATCAAGAGGCTTTTGAGTTCCTCTTCACTTTCTGCCATAAGGGTGGTGTCATCTGCATATCTGAGCTTATTGATATTTCTCCCGGCAATCTTGATTCCAGCTTGTGTTTCTTCCAGTCTAGCGTTTCTCATGATGTACTCTGCATATAAGTTAAATAAACAGGATGACAATATACAGCCTTGACAAACTCCTTTTCCTATTTGGAACCAGTCTGTTGTTCCATGTCCAGTTCTAACTGTTGCTTCCTGACCTGCATACAGATTTCTCAAGAGGCAGATCAGGTGGTCTGGTATTCCCATCTCTTTCAGAATTTTCCACAGTTTATTGTGATCCACACAGTCAAAGGCTTTGACATCGTCAATAAAGCAGAAATAGATGCTTTTCTGAAACTCTCTTGCTTTTTCTATGATCCAGCAGACGTTGGCAATTTGATCTCTGGTTCCTCTGCCTTTTCTAAAACCAGCTTGAACATCAGGAAGTTCACGGTTCACATATTGCTGAAGCCTGGCTTGGAGAATTTTGAGCATTACTTTACTAGCATGTGCAGTAGTTTGAGCATTCTTTGGCATTGCCTTTCTTTGGGATTGGAAAGAAAACACCTTTTCCAGTCCTGTGGCCACTGCTGAGTTTTCCAAATTTGCTGGCATATTGAGTGCAGCACTTTCACAGCATCATCTTTCAGGATTTGAAATAGTTCAACTGGAATTCCATCACCTCCACTAGCTTTGTTCGTAGTGATGCTTTCTAAGGCCCACTTGACTTCACATTCCCGAATGTCTGGCTCTAGGTGAGTGATCACACCATTGTGATTATCTGGGTCGTGAAGATCTTTTTTGTACAGTTCTTCTGTGTATTCTTGCCATCTGTTCTTAATATCTTCTGCTTCTGTTAGGTCCATACCATTTCTGTCCTTTATCAAGCTCATCTTTGCACGAAATGTTCCTTTGGTATCTCTGATTTTCTTGAAGAGATCCCTAGTTTTTCCCATTCTGTTGTTTTCCTGTATTTCTTTGCATTGATTGCTGAAGAAGGCTTTCTTATCTCTTCTTGCTATTTTTTGGAACTCTGCATTCAGATGTTTATATCTTTCCTTTTCTCCTTTGCTTTTCGCTTCTCTTCTTTTCACAGCTATTTGTAAGGCCTCCCCAGACAGCCATTTTGCTTTTTTGCACTTCTTTTCTATGGGAATGGAAAGTTTCCTTAGAGTTGTTAAAAGTAAACTTTGAAAGTAAAATATAAAATTTTAAGACATTTTTGAGTCATATTGCTCAGTTCTGCAGAAAAATAAGTCTCTTTAGTTTCTTTGAAACCACTCCTTTTCTTCTCCCTCAGTCAGATGTGTATTACCATTTTTAAGTTTTTGCCCAATATTTCTTTTCATTGCTTTCTTTTTTATCAGGGAGACTTCCCAGCAAGTACAAAAGTAGAGCGTGTACTGAGCCCGGCGTGCCCAGTCCCCAGCTTCAGCAGCCGTCAGCGCTTGTGCTCGCTGTGTCTTTGCTACTCCGTGTCCACTTACTCTCTCTTTCTCCTGGAGTAGTAAGCAAATGCCACACTGTTTTACCTGCATACATATCTCTAAAAGTAAGAAATTTTTTTTTTTAACAAAACAAAAATTATAGGTGTTAAAACACTCACAGGATTATCTATTATTCCTATTCCTATCCCCCGACACCCAGATTCTGCTCTGTTTTCCCAGTTGTTTCCAGTGTCTTCTTGGAATTGGTGTCTTTCAGTCAGGATCCACACTAAGAGCTTAGATCTCTCTTATTCTGTAACAAGTCTCCCTCCCTGTTTTCAAGTGCTATTTTATTTGCTAAAGAAAGAATGTCCTTTGTCCTATAGGATTTCCCGCATTCTAGATCTAGTGGATCATATTATGTAACGTAATCGAACTTATTCCACTATCTGCTGTCTGGTCTGTGAACTAGAAATTCAATCCAAAGTCTTGGGTAGGTTTAGTCGTGTGTGTGTGTGTGTGATTTAATATATGTTTATGTTATGAAATGACTACCACAAATTTAGTTAACATCCATTACCACATAGTTAAAATTCTTTTTCTTGTGAAGAAAACTTTAAAGATCTACTCTCTCAGCAACTTACAGATATACAGTATTGTTAACTATACTCAATGTGTTGTATATCTTTGAAGTCAGTTTTTTAATTTATTATTTTTTATCTAGAATCTTTTTTTATTTTTTAAATTATGAAAGTATGATTACATATTTACAGGAGACTTAGAAAATACAGAACAAAGTTACATATAGTTCCACTATTTTTTCCAGTAGATAAATTGAGATTTTTTAGTAGAAATCTCAATATAAAACTCAAAAAATAACAATAAATATACAGAAAAGTAGAAGGATATTGTAGACCTGAAAAGCACCATGAACTAATTCAACATAATTAAGATTTTTGTAATTTCACACAACAGTAGGATACAGGTTCTGTTCAAGTTCCCGTATACTGTAAACTAGGAGACACGGGAACGTATCCAGCGACATGAAACACAGTGCACACATTTCATGGTCTAAAGGCATTGCAGCCATGTAGAGTCTGTTCTCTGATCTCTGTGAGACTGTTTTAACCGATAACATTCATAGACAGTGCCACACACTTGCCGTCGCATTACCTGGGAGGGATGGAGTATTTGTCCCACTTCAGGGATTTGTCAGCAGGCTTGGGTGTTGTCAGCTGATCCAGCCATTGGAAGCTTCCTCACTGACCTTTCACCCAGAGGTTTTGAGAACCATTGCATTCTTTGTATGGATCCATTTTTTTCAGTGGGAGTTGCAGAATATGGCTTTCTAACTTATTCCTTCTGCATTTGTTATCTGGGATTCTTTCATAAAGAACTCTTCCTCATCAACTATTTGGTTACCCAGAAATATAGTCCATACAGTAGGATAAATGCTCGATTCTTTCCCCTGCTGCTGCTGCTGCTAAGTCGCTTCAGTCGTGTCCGACTCTGTGCGACCCCATAGACGGCAGCTCACCAGGCTCCCCCGTCCCTGGGATTCTCCAGGCAAGAACACTGGAGTGGGTTGCCATTTCCCTCTCCAGTGCAAGAAAGTGAAAAGTGAAAGTGAAGTCGCTCAGTCGTGTCCGACTTTTCGCGACCCCATGGACTACAGCCCACCAGGCTCCTCCATCCATGGGGTTTTCCAGGCAAGAGTACTGGAGTGGGTTGCCATTGCCTTCTCCGTCTTTCCCCTGAAATATTTTCAAATAATGATTTGGTAGCCTGCTGCTGCTGCTGCTGCTAAGTCACTTCAGTTGTGTCCGACTCTGTACGACCCTATAGACGGCCTCCTACCAGGTTCCTCTGTCTCTGGGATTCTCCAGGCAAGAACACTGGAGTGGGTTGCCATTTCCTTCTCCAATGCATGAAAGTGAAAAGAGAAAGTGAAGTTGCTCAGTCTTAGCGACCTCGTGGACTGCAGCCTACCAGGCTCCTCCGTCCATGGGATTTTCCAGGCAAGAGTACTGGAGTGGGTTGCCGTTGCCTTCTCTGGATTTGGTACCCTAGCAACCTGCAAAAGAGACCTGTGAATATGTTTTCATTTCTGTTTGTTTTGCTTTGCTTTTGAGCATCATTAGAAATCCATGGGTTTTATATATCTATGCATTACTCTTTTGTAATCATTCTTTTTTATTGTTTACATTTTTCCATTTTTGGCTATTGAGAGTCCCTTTAAGTTTATTCCTTTGTGCTTTTGACTAATTGTAGGTAACTTTTAAAGTGTTTTTCTTTTTAGGCGGCACAAAACGTCCCAAATTCACCTTATATGTTTCCTGACCTAAAAATGAATCTCAGCCTTCCTTTTAGTGGGAAATTTGTTTATTTTGGAGAGTATAATGTAGACACCAAGGATATGCATTGCAGCTGCGTTATCATTACTAATAGGCTTTTTTTTGGTGAAAGGCTTAGGAAATATAACATTCATATTGATTTTTTTCCAGTTCAGATTAAATATTACAGGTGAGATAACAAACGATCAGACTGACAAATTGAGTTCATAAGAATCCAAGATCCTACCTACTGTCCGACTTTACTAATATTTTCATAGATGTGACTATCACAAGACACAAGTCACAGGTCTTAGGCCACCAGAGCCGCTCCCAGGTCCTGTCTTGCCTCATTTAAGATGTGCCCTGGCTGATTTTCACATGCGATTTTAACTTACAACGGCTTTGACCGATGCTGTGGAGTGTCAGCCCCACAGTAGGGAGCTGTTTCGGTTATCAGACATCTTCAGGGTATTCCCTGATAACTGCATGACTTGTGTGGTGTTCTCTAGGAAGTTGTGCCTGGTAGATACTGACATCCTGGGTCTCCACACAGTGAGCAGTCTGATCACACCAGCTGCAGCCGGCTACAGTGCACAAGTAGGGGCGCTCCCGGTGGTAACGGGAAGGCCTCGTGGCGTGTTTCTTAGATGATCTGCCCCCACCGCTCGCTGTCTCTCTGTTTCTCAGACAGTGAAAGGAGAGAATGGATTTCAGGGGATTTCTACCTGTCAGGATCTTTGCTGCTTTATTTTTATGTTGGGGTCTCCTTGCCCTGGTGCTGGTATCTAACAATATGTATGTTATCTTCAATCAGACAAGCAAACAAAGTATATATCATTTCAAAATAACAATGGCAACCGTACTGCTAACAGTAAGGTCACTGAATGTCATTTTAAGATTTCGTTGTGGTTCTTTTTGTTCTTGGTGTATATTTTACTAGTGATTTGTAACATGATGTGTTTTAAAATCACTTCAGTAATGCTGTGTGTGGTCATACCAAGAACTTTTTAAACATTTAGATTGTTCAGCTTTCAGTAATTGTTTTTTTCTTTTCATTCACGCTTGTTTTTAATGTGTTCTCAGTACATGAGAGGACTTACGTATGTACACGAAACTTGCGTTGTGTCTGCATGGCTTGGTGTGTGCGTGTGGTCGCAGTTGGATTAGAACTGGGTTATATGACAGTTAACTTCCAGACTTGCTTCCTCTGGCAGCCTCTCATCCATGTCTCTGCCATACTGATCTTCCTAAAACCCAAATGTGATCCTGTCACTTCGCTGTTTACAACTCCCATTAGCTCCCATTCACCTGTGAAATGAAGTCCTTGCTCCCAGGGTGACTGACAGAGCCTCTCTATGCGCGTGGCCGCCACCTTCTGTGGCTTCATCTCCCGAACCTTCCCCTCCATGTGCCTTTTTCCAAGGAGACTAAGCCCATCACCCTTCTTCAGAGGTGTGTGCCTCTGGGCCTTTGTACAAATTCGCCCCACCGCTTGGGATTCCTTGCTCAACTCCTTGCCCAGATCCATGTGTCACATTTCTGCTCATCTTGAAAGCCAAACTTAGGCTTCTCTTTTCTGAAGCAGTTCCTGAGGGTAGCTGAGAGTCTCTTGTGTGTAAAGACTTCCTATCCAGTGCTCCCATTTGCACTCTCCCGCTGAGGTCAGTTATCTAACAGCAGCCAGACTGGTCTTCCTTCCTTTTCACAAGCCACAGGTGGCTTCCTGCCACGTTGAGAATAAAATCCAAACAAGGCTTTGAATGATCAGGCCCCTCCTGTCTGACCTCATCTTCTGTCACTCACGTGACACAGTCACACTTGCCTTCTGCTGCGTGTTGAACCTTTCACACTTAATTCACAGCTGTCAGGGATCCCTAACACTACACCCCTGGGCTTGATGATTCTCTGGAGAGACTCAACAGGACTCAGCATATAGTCATACCTACAGCCATAGTTTATTACAGAAAAAGAATACAAAGCAAAATCAGCAAAGGGAAGGGTGCACAGAGTGAGTCTGGGGAAGCCAGACACAAGTTGCAGGGGTCCTCCCCCAGGGGAGTCACACGGGACGTGTTTAATTTCCCTACAAGGAGCTGTGACCACACGTGTGAAGTGTCAGGGAAAGCGTTAGAGGCCCAGGACCCGGAGTTTCTGCAGGGGCCGGGTCACTTAAGTGCTCCATGCCTCGCGTTCACCCAGAAGGGAAGCAGGTGTTCAGCATAAGCATGTTGTTTATACAGCTGGGGTGAGTTGCTGGTAACTGTGAGGGTGGTGGGAACCCTTCCATGATCTTAAGTTCTCAGACACGAGCCAAGGGCCAGCCTGGTAAACAGGCCTTTTCAAGGATAGAACTTCAGGCCTGCCGTGCTCACTCTTCTCTGTGTCCCCGCAGACCCCCTTGGTCACTGGCCAGGTTGTCTTTACAGCAAAATTATTATCAGTGTGACCCAGACAGCAAGAATAAGGAGACCCCCTGCAGTATTGATTTCAGCTGTGTTCTTTAACATGTTTTAGCCAACTGAGAAATCCCATTAATCGTAAAGATCTCCCTTGGAAAGGCGGGTTAGCACCCTCCTCAAGTTTCTGTATCAGCCTTTTTTACCTGACTCTAGGCATCAGTTTCCTGGTGGCCCAGTGGTAAAGAATCCACCTGCCAATGCAGGAGACATGGGTTCAATCCCTGGGAAAGATCCCGTAGAGAAGGAAATGGCAACCAGGAATTGCCAGTATTCTTGCCTGGAAAATCCCATGGACAGAGAAGCCTGGTGGGCCACAGTCCATGGGATCGCAAAAGAGTTAAACATGACTGAGCAACTAAACACCACCAGCAGCATGAGTTCAGGCCAAGTACAAGTCTGGCCAGTAAGTTGAAGCTGGCTTGAAAGCCTTCTAGGGCTGAGGCAGTGTCGTGATAGTCAGGGCGCACATACAGAAGTCCCATCCCAGAAGAAATTGCCGGGATTCCCACGGAATCCCAAAAAAACAGTTTATGATCGCCGGGCACCCAGAACAAGACGTTAACTAGCAGTATGATAGACAGGGAGTTCTGGCGTGCTGTGGTCCATGGGGTCGCGAAGAGTCGGACACGACTGAGCGACTGAACTGACTAACGATGCAGCTGCCCACGTGGGTTTCTTGTCCTGAGTTCCCGGTCCATCCCAGGTCATTTAAGTTCAGTGCTTGGTTTCCAAGGGACCGCCAGTCAGTTCCCTAGAGTTTTGTTGTCTGTGACGACAGTTGGTCCACCTCACGAGTGTGATCGACATCTGGAGGTCTTCTGCGTGGAAAGTGCAGCGCCTGGGTCAGCCCCTCTGCCGCTCAGCAGCCCTGCCAGGTGTGATTGTAGGCTGAGTCTGAATTCACAGCACTCTCAACAGCTTGCAAGAGGGCCCCAGAGGGTGTTCCTTCACGAAGAGGAAGGCACTTCCAGAAATAGCTTCGAAAGGCAAGGATCGTAGCGCCCCACCCCTCCCCTGTGCCTTTCCAGGTGCAGGGGCTCTGGCTCGTTTTCCTGGGTGGTTACAAAATCCGTGCTTCCATTCAGCAGTCATTTTATGTTTTCTGGTCATGCCCTACTCTCGTCCTGACCTTCCGTCTGGAGGGATTGTGGGAAAGAGGTGGCGAAACATCTTCCTAGAAATACCCCTTTAAGGACTTCCCTGGGGGTCCAGTGGTTAAGACACCACCCTTCCATCGCAGGGGACTTGGGTTCGATCCCTGGTCGGGGAAGATCCTACTTGCCACATGGCATTACCAAAAAAAAAAAAAAAACACTGTTAATATAGCCGAACCAGAAAAATACCAAATGCACAGATTGGTCAGGACAAAACTCCTGAATTTCCAAAAAAAAAAAAATTAAAAATGGTTTTATGTAACCCCCCAGCCCTTTCACCCTGTGAACATCACTTCCCCAGTGACCAGCCTAGAAAAGACCGGTCCCTTTCTGAGGACGGCTGCATTGGCTAATCAGATTGCACTAAGGCGTACGCCACAGCCAGAGAGAGTGAGGGAGGCAAAGTCAGACATCAGTCCGTCATCTTGAACAGCCCAGGGAAGTTGACCTCTGCTAGACGTGCTCCGGAGGGGTCGGAGTTGACTCAGCCAGTCCAGAGTGATCAGAGGTCACCGTTGGTGTAATGTCCCCTCTCCCCAGTTACAGCTTGCGGCTCCAGCCACAAGTTAAGAATGTAAGTCAGGCTCTGTATTGGAACCATACAGCCTCTACCTGCAGCTTGATTTTGGATGGTCCCATCAAAGATCAAAGTCCTTTCCTGTGGGCCTTTGTAGGGGACCCAGACAGTCCAGCCAAGCAGCCGTGATGCACTGCAGAGAGGCGGCCTGATGCTCAGAGGCCAGAGGGCCTGAGCTGTGTTTACGAGCCAGCCATGCTGGCTTTCAGTTCAGCCCCGGCTCCCATTGAGGCTGGACGCTTATACCAGACGTGTGGGGCCTTAGCTTAGAATCAAGTCCAGGTAGTTAGGATCTGTGAATTCAGGAGTTTTAAAAAAAAAAGGTAGAGGCTTTTCTTCAGTAGCAAAGCCTAGATGCTACAGACCACAGAGGTTTTGGTTTTGTCCCTCTGAAGTCCAGATCAACCCCACTCACACATACACACATCAGCCTTCAAGGGACAGATCTCTACTCTCACCAGCTCCCATCAGTCAACTGAAACCTGCTTTTCAGAACTCCAAAAGGACATCTCCATCTGTAGAGCACCTTTCTTTCTGTTTTTTTGTCTCCATTTTCCCAGAGGCTCCAATTAAGCAAAAACCCCTGTCTTCCATAGCAGAACTCATCAGTTACGGAAGCTGGTTCAGTTTCCAGTACACAGAGTTTCAATTCCAGCCCACCCACTGGCGGCAGAAAGCAACGAAGTTGTGTCCCACTAACACATTTCTTTTTTGGAGCTTGCCTTGATCAGGATGACTCCTCTACCATGCATGCAGTTACAGCATTTAACGTTTTATGTCCATTTTTACTATACATCCAGATGTCATGGCCACAAATCTAAAGTCACAAAAAAATTTCTGTTCCCCCTCCCCCACTGCAAGTTTATGTAAACTCCTAGCAGTAAATTCAGTGTTTTGCAGTGTGACGTCACCGTTGCCAGGGCAGATCCAGGCTGGAATGCAGAAAGGGCAGGGGTCAGATAGGGACTGCCTCAGCAGCCAGGCTGAAAAACTGGCATCCCTGCCATCCCTGGGGTCACTGGAGTCAGCTCCCTCTGCCCGCCTCCCCACTTTTTTCCTAGTTTATCTGAAGTGTAGTTCTAGCCCTGGGATCCGATTTCAGCCCCACCCCCTCTCCTCTTGGAGAAGAGAGCAATGCAAACTTTTAACGTTTTGGCCTCCATTTTAACATATTCACCTCCGGGCATTTAGTGGGGTCCGTTCAGACCCTAAAGGCATGACTTTAGCTGGCCTGGCTAGAAGCAGGTGGTGGCACCCAGCGAGCCCACTCCAGGAGTTGGAGCTCTCATTTCCAAATTCCACAGGTAGCTTTTATTTCTCAGAACAGATAACAGATCGGCTGTTGTTGCATACCACGGAGAATTCCATCACCACCTGGGCACCGGAGATAGCGTCGTACCCGGCCCCTTACC